>NC_045448.1:40595814-40760482 GCF_002776525.5 Piliocolobus tephrosceles | reverse complement strand
CTACCTGACTTCAAACTATACTACAAGGCTACAGTAACCAAAACAGCATGGTACTGGTACCAAATGAGACTCTTTTAGCTCCTTTTCCATATGTGGTTCATTTAGAAGTTCAGCGTTTAAAGATGCCAGATACATAATGTTAGTTCTCAATTTAAATTATCCATTAAATTAAATTACAGGCATAAACTCATCAAATGCTAGAGTTGAAAGTTTTTTGGAAGATTTTATATTCCAATCCTTAGCACACTACAGAAATATCTTTATAAACCATGGAGATGGCCACCAAGCCCATGCTTAAAGCATGCCCAGCTAGGGCAAGCTCTTGATTTCACAAAAAAAGTATGTTCTACACTGAGCTGAAATATGCCTTCTCACAATTTCCTTCTATGAGCTCCAGCTCTCTTAAAACACTCACAACATAGGCTTAAAACAGCTATCCTTTTTCCATCTTCCATTGACATTGATAATCAAACTATCTCTTATTTTCAGCAACTATCATAGTGTAAAACTAAAGAGTGCTATTGCTGTATTGTCAATTGTTTATAACATTTGTGAAAAAAACAGACATTGGTACAGAGCTCTGTATTTGTGGACCAACTATATAATACGTGACAAATGAAGTTATTGTCCATAGAGTCTTCCACCCTGCTTCTTGAGTTTGCATTATCTCCTAGTGGTTTATAAGCATGACATGACTGATTGAGGCAAATTTGAAAATGTTAGTCTATCTGATTCACTAAGACTTCACCATAAAGCTCATTAGGCACTCAACTTTTCCGTTCTTTCTGCTTTGGCCAATTTGATATGGCACTAGGGAATCAAGTGTTTCAAATAATATTCCAGAAAAATAGAATTCCAATGTAAGAAATACCCCAGTGAAGATGATGATGAGGAGGAGGATACATACTCTTCTCTTACAATAGCATCATTTTAAAAAGTGAGAAACTTTGTAGCTCAAAGGAAAAAGTTAACACAGTTTATGTAGATATATTAGCCTAGTAGTTGTAGAAAATAAGTTTCCAGTTTATTTTACTGAGCTGCGTTAGGTCAGTCTGCCAAATCACGTTATGTGAGAAGAGTAGAATGGTAACTCTGGACTCAATTACAGTTGAATTAGCAAATAAGCAATGCAAAGGACATAAAAGAGACAAAAAAAAAAAAAAAAAAAAAAAGCAATCAAGCCAGTGTAGTGCTCTGTTGCTTCCTAGGTCTTCATGGAAATGCACACACAATTATGATTCTCAGTGCTGCTGCTCCTTTGGTGTAAAGAACAGTCTCCCAGATCAGAGGACCTCAGCACTGTGGGCTTCTTGTCCTCTCATTATTTTATACCAGTAGGTTAGAAGAGGAGTTACGTCAGCACTCATTACCATTTAGGGAGATGGATTTTGATGTCCTGAGGGATATTTGCAGTTTATTTGTTCCTGCTTCAAAGAAAATACTTCTGTATTTCATTTAGCAGAAATAAAATGTTACGTGATTCCAGAGTCTTGTACAGAAGGTTTGGCCATGACCTATCATATGCCAGTTCTCAACAATCATCTCTATACTTACATTTGAGTGCTTTTGAAACATTTGAAATGCAGATATTGAGAACTGGAATTTGTCATCCTAAAGAGGATGACTATGAAGGTAGAAACTGTTGTATAATAATAAATGTTTAAGGAAGTGGGTTGTTTACCCTGGGGAAAAGTGAACTGGGTATGTGGTAAATCCAATATGCTTAACAACTATTTTGTAAGTGAGAGAAGTTGGTTTCAAATACTTTATTTAAGAGTAGTTGACTGTTCCATTTCATTGAAAAGAAATTGTAGTAGAAAACAGATTTTAATTTAAATTAAGAAAATAGCATTTTCAGTGTTAAGAGGTTCGACAATAAAATTAGCTGTCTTGTAATCAGCTTATAATCCCACAGATCAGATCAGTCTGTTAAAATGTTAAAAAGAGGTTAGATTATTTCTGCCAAGCCAAAAAAATAAAGAAAGAAAGAAAAAACAAGTGGTCAACTGCATCAAATATCGCAAATAGGTTAAGTTAGACAATGACAGGAAATGTTCTATTGTATTTAGCAAACTAGAGGTCATTGCACACTTTTTAAAGAGCCATTTCTTTTTTTTTTTTTTTTATTTGTCCACAAAAATTTTATTTCTTGTTATTTGATTTTAAAAAATCTAATTGTTTTGCTTAAGTTTTCCTGAGGTCAAAATATTCCACGTGGAAAAATGATTCTAATCAATGATATTCCTCCACTCTGTTTTAGACGTGCATATAGTTCATATAGAAAAAAAGTATCAGTTTGAGAGAGCTCTATTTGCCGCTTTTCCTTTGTCTGCACATTTGTCTTTTAAATTCAACTATTTTTTTTTCCATGCAAATTAACTTTTTAGGTTTTTTTTCTTTATTTTTTTTTATTTTTATTTCTTATTATACTTTAAGTTCTAGGGTACATGTGCATAACATGCAGGTTACATATGTATACATGTGCCATGTTGGTGTGCTGCACCCATCAACTCGTCAGCACCCATCAATTCATCATTTATATCAGGTATAACTCCCCAATGCAATCCCTCCCCCCTCCCCCCTCCCCATGATAGGCCCCAGTGTGTGATGTTCCCCTTCCCGAGTCCAAGTGAGCTCATTGTTCAGTTCCCACCTATGAGTGAGAACATGCGGTGTTTGGTTTTCTCTTCTTGTGATAGTTTGCTAAGAATGATGGTTTCCAGCTGCATCCATGTCCCTACAAAGGACGCAAACTCATCGTTTTTTATGGCTGCATAGTATTCCATGGTGTATATGTGCCACATTTTCTTAATCCAGTCTGTCACTGATGGACATTTGGGTTGATTCCAAGTCTAAAAAAAAAAAAAAAAAAAAAAAAAAAGAGCCATTTCAGTGAGAGGTGATGTAATTTTAATGAAAGTACTTAAACTAGACATCACTGAGCCCAAAAACTAATTAACACATACATCTTCACTTCTAATAAACTTTTGTAAAAATTTGATCTGTAGCATAAGCAATGTGCTGGTAAAAGATATTAAATGATGCAGTTTACTAGGTAAGAAGCACTGCTAACATACCAATATTCTACAGTTCACACGACATTTATGCCATCAGTCAGGAGTTTGACTATAAGCAACTAAAACTTATTGAAATGCTACCTTTCAATGTAGATAGCACAATATGCCATTTTAGAGACATAAAAATTATGTGACTCACTAAAGATGAAGTAATAGCCTACTAATATTAAATGTATGTAGCAGTTTTACTCTATGCTAGACATCATTCTAAGTAGCTTACACGTGTCCATTTATTTAATCCTCATAAAAACTCTGATGGTATGAACTCTTATTATACCATTTTACTGATGGAGCAAATGGTGCATATGAAAATATGTGCCCAAGGTCATTTAACTGGTGAGATTGCAGAACTAGAATTAAAACCCAGTGAGATTGTATTCAAAATCTAGATGCTTAAGCAGTCACTCTGCTGCCTCTCACAGTGATAGTAACTGAGTTATGATTTAAATCCACATTTTGTACCCCCAGTAAAATTTTATTTCTACTCCTTCTCAGGTGCTAGTAAACTTCCAGATTTGTAGTGGAGAAAGACAAAAGAGCTTAATTTATAATTATGTTAAAGAGGGGGAAAGTGCTTATAATTTATAAAGGAGCCAGGGCAGGCAGAGTTTTCCCCAGAATTAGAGAACTTGTCTTAGAGAAGGAGAGAGAGAGAAAAACATTTGATTTATTTCCTTGATATCAGCCTCATCAGCAATAGGTTGATTGAAACTTCACCAAGAATCCTGGTTATATATTAATGTAATATGACAGATCAAAGTAACATGACAAAACATTTATGAGTAATATAAATTATCTCTGTAGTTTTATATGAGCTTTGCTCTGCTATAGTCTTTTGATTTAATCTTTTAATTTGAAAACTGCTTCCACATTCAGAATAACGGTGATATGTTAGGAGTTTACCATTACATGTCATTGTCTTCCTAAGAAATACAATATTTTGCTAAATAAATTGTGAAGCACATTAAAAATGGATACAAAGTCTAAAAGGGGTAAATATGTTTCTTCCTATCTTATCAAGGAAAGGTTCCTAGATGAAAGAACATATTAATATATATGAATAAATAAATTTAAAATCCGTGGAATAATGTATAGCCATGTAGAAAATTAGCTCTTTTACCCAAAACACATGTGACTCAAATTTTAGCCACACTGTGCTAAGATTAAAGGCCACCATGGTAAACGTTCATTTTTGCTTAATATTACACTGAATTGTTTATCTTCTCTACTGGAGTATGGGCTCCTCAAGGACAGCAACCATATCCTATTTACTTTTATGCACCTCTTATTAAAGGAGAAATAATTTAGGTCTGAATTGAGGAAACTATTCCTATGTCTATAGCCATCAGATGTGGCTAAAGAAGAGACACAAGTAGATGTTAGAAATGTTGCTACACATTTATTTAGGAAGGGTGAAAATCTCCAGTAATTTTAATTAGACAGACTGTCTATGTAAAAGCTTGACTGTTACCCAAAGGCAAAGAATGGCAACCCTTCACTTATTGAGTTTTTTTTTTCTACCTCTAAAACTGTAACAACAAAAACTATAAGGAAAACAATGACCATCACATTTCTTACAATGCTCTTATCATCATAATGTAACCAGCTCCCTTGAGATTTCAGCACTCCAGCATTTTTAGTGGCTGAAATAATTAAAATTCTAATTAGGCTTTGCTTGCTTGCTGCATAAAAGCCAACATCCCTTGTTTCCACAATATAAACTGCTGATGTACTGTTTCTTTGCCAAACAGGAGGAGGTGACTTCAGGGTCATGGAAAAGATTTGCAGAAGAAATGGACATGGCGACCAGCCGCTGACACTCAAGAGTCTGGTTGCTCAAGATGTTATCTGAGACTGAAGACACACAGATTTTCTCCTCAGTTCACTGAAACTCCCCCTCCCTTAACTCTCTAGCCACATAAAAATTCCCCACTTCTTTTTGTTTAGCGGGGTTTGAGAGACCTTGCCTTCTCACGTTGGCCAAATTGCAGAAAGCTTTTTCTCCAAGCAGTTGTTTGTCAGTGTTTGGTGTTAACTGCACATCAGATACATAAGTCTAAATGTGGGGTTCTATAAAAATGATACTATATTAAAGAATTACAGAAATGTGTTTTCTGCCCTTTACAGGTTCACAATTTATGGTGAATAACTTACAAGCAAATAATTAAAGATCTACAAAAGTAAGTAAATACGCACACACACGTTTGCACATACACACACACACACACACACATATTCATCAAACACCCCTTTAGCTTTGTGTCCAAACAAACCTGAATCAACTGACTTTTGTTCTCATGAGTTTTTAATCTAAGGGGAAAATAAAACATACACATTTAACTTATACTAAATTTTTAAATTCACTATGACACAACTACCCATATAATCTCCTGGGTGCCTGATGGTGTGCCAGATAAATGAGGTTAATACATAAATTATTTTATTTTATATAGATGCTAAGTGTCTTCTGCAGTTGCAGGCACACAAGTTCTCTCTAGTGTTCCCTGGCTTAGGAGAGTTTGCTTATGACTTTGAAAAGACCTTTAAGGAATGCTAGAAAGCAATTTTGGGATGTGTGAAATGATACATTACTTTGGGTTTGAAGAATTTATCTTGTGGGAGGTCTGCTGAATGTAATTTAGATTGCCTTCTATAGGGGAAGTGATGCCTTAATGATTTTTAAGGTTTCCAAATTCAATAATCAATAGTTCTAAGACAGAACATTTTCTAGTAAGTTTGTCAGTTTGTCTCATTTTTGATATCAACTAAAATTATTTTGCAAAATGTCTTTGGTCCAAACAAATTGTGCTTCATATGTCTAAATTTCCTTCCCAAGTACCATTTGAGCAATGCAATCTATCTTTGTGAATTTTTATTACAGACTGGTATTGGGCTAATACAAGACATATTGAGTAGAAATCAGAACATTAGTATGCATTCCTATAAAATATTTCCATTAGTGCCTCATTTATAATATTCTGGGACTCCAACAGTATTATAATCATGGAAAACAGAGAATAAATTAATATTATTTTTGTAACATATACTTATGCTACTTTAAATGATCCCTATTTCCATTCTTATCTGCAAATAAGATATAATTCCATTCTTATATGCGAATAAGATATAATTCATTTTAAAGACTCAAAGATACATCAAATAACACTTATTTATGTAAACATTGAGAAAATGAGTTAGCTGTCAGAAACCTCACTTTTTCCATACATTTGTTTATTTATTAAACTTTTTTGTATCTTAAGGATTAATCCTGAGACTTGGTAAAACAATTTTTTGATAGTAACTAAAACTATTTTCTCCTGCAAACTTGTTTTTCCCTTTCCCATACATCTGGTTGTGATCTGTACTCCGTCTTTAAACAGTGATGTGAATTTTATTGGCGGAAAGGGAAAGAAAGGGGTCAGGGATGCAGTAATTTACTGTTTCCATTGTTTTATTTTAAATATAATTTATTTCCAACTTAAAAATATTTTTGTAGAATATGAAGATTGCATCATTTGTTTTTTTTTTTTTTTTAAAAAAAAGCTATGGAACTAAATAACACAGACATAGGAAATCATGATATGTGTTTCATGGAGCATTCTCAATACCAATTGGGATAATTTGAAGAATTTAAATATTTTCTCATTGAATAAAATTGACTATGTATTTATGGCTAGAGACATTTTATTTTAAACTGTAAGTTCTGCCTTGTTTATAGAAGTAATATGTGCTGGACTTCATTTCAATTTTCTTTAAATATCTATGGATATTTTGTATATATTGTAGGAGACTATTTCTAAAATAAATGAAACTTATGGAAATATAACAGGATAAACTTAGGAGTTCTCTTTATTCATCAGAGCCATGGTAAAGGGAAAAAAATATCCAGAGAGAATGATGGGTAGGGCCAGAAAAGAAAGGAGAAAGAATGTGGACCAGTTCCTAGTGAGCTACCAATTCAATCAGAGGGTTAATGGAAATTGAGGTTGATGGATTATGGCAGAAAATAGTTGGAGCCAGGTGGGGGAGAGTTTTTCACAGAATCAGTAAAGGGTTCAATCAGTAGACGTAAATGGGGTCACCATGGAAAAGGGAGCTGGTTTCTAAATCTGGTACATATCTAACATCTTTCTAGCATGAAAATAGTTCTATAGGGGTAAATGTGTGCCTTCCAGGTTTCCCAGAAGACTGTCTTGAATATACCCTGTATTCATCTTTCATTTTTACATAACAAATTACCACAAATTAAGCAGCTTAAGATGAAACCCACTTATTAGTTCACAATTCTGCAGATCAGAATTCAGGATGAGCTCAACTGGATTCCCTGCTTAGGGTTTTACAAGGCCAAAATCAAAGCTGTGGCCAGACTGGGCTCTTATCTGGAGGCTCGTTTCTAAGCTTATTCATTTCTAAGCAAATTCATTTCTAAGCTCATTCAGAGTGTTGGGAGAATCCACTTTCTGATGACTGTCGGTCTTAAGTCCCTTTATCTTTGCTGGCTGTCGGCTAGGAGTCATTCTTCATTCCTTGATGCCATCTGCATTCCTTCTCATGTGGCTCTTCCATCTTACAACCCTTTATTAATGGCCCATCAAGTCTTTTTCATGACTTGAATCTCTCTGACTTTCTCTTCTGCCGTTAGTCACAGAAAACTTCCTGCTTTTAAAGCGTTTACCTAGTTAGGCCTGGATCTGATAACCTACATATTTTACAAAAACTGGCTCAACTGATTAGTAACCATAGTACCACCTGCAAACTCCCTTTTGCCATGCTATGTAACTGTGAAAGAGATGTCCCCTCAGATTACAGAGAATTCAACAAGGTCAAGAGTTATTGAAAACTAAGAAAAAAAGGTCAAAGTTTTCTACTTATTGTTGATAGTGGGTTATATAGGAGTTATGCATAGCACTGGCAAAGTACAGTGAGCCAATGTAGAAAAATAAAATAAAATAAATTTCATATTATAAAAAACATAAAGTACAGAAATGCATCATAGCTCTCTAGTGATGAATTCCAGTCCTGGGCTTGACTGTATAGAAAAAGCTTAAGTTATCTCTGTGACTTCCTACCCATCAAAAAATTAACAGGAAAAAATTGAAATAGCTAGCTTGAATAAATGAGATAGAAATACACTGATTTGTCATGAAAGTGCTGATGACAGATGATTTATTCATTTTCCTACCAGTTCATTGATCATAATTGGCCTTGTTAATAAAAATAAAATATACAACTGCACTCCAGCCTGGGTGAAAGAGTGAGACCTTGTCTCAAAAAAAGAATCAAATAAAATAGAATTTAAAAAAATACAAAAACTTCATACTGTATACACTGATGGACAATGAATGCTATTTTTCCCTATATGAGTATGCGATGGAAACCATTACCAAAGGGTAGTTCACATAAGACATTGATAGGTTTCCTGAGACATATAGGAAGAAATGGTGGATGTAATATGCCAAAAATAAGAAGTTGGCATCATTTTTATATTTGCACAAATCTGGAATATACTGATGACTTTGCAATTTTTGTTTGCAAAGAATTTGTCAGGAATGTTACTAAAGGAGAATTACCATCTTAGCATTATCACAACTTTTCAAATTACTTTGAACTCTGATTATTCTGATTTTTCTAGCTTCCAAGTTATTGGAAATCTTTTTAAGAAAATTCAACAGCTCACACTTATATTTTTCTATTTTGAAAAACCAAGGGGATTCTTTGGCAGGCTAGATAATCTTCAAGCAAAAACCAGTATTTTTAAATGTGTTCTCAGGAAACCTAAAAGCTTTATTTTTGGCAAAACGAGTCAAGATGCTGTCAGTTACCTCCTCCAAGATGCAATTACAGTCAGCACTAAATAATTTTGAGCTTCCGGCAAGATGTCATATTCAAAAAGGTTCTCACAGACCTATAAGCAAATTCATATCTTCTAAAAGAACTAGCAAAGCAAAACCTCACTTAAGCTATTTTCTGGTAGTTAGACCATGGTGGAAAAGTTTGGTTAATGCCTGGTTTTTATTATTGACTATTACCTTCATGAAGAAAAACATTAAGATTAGTTTTCCCTTTATCAATTGCCAAGAAATTCTTTGTCACCAGTTTTACATTTTCTGAGAAGTGAGAGCAAGTTTAAAAGTCCCTGAAGTTTGTTGTAGCTTTTACCATGATTAGCTGTCTTATTATTAGTATATGAATTTGAATTGCACACCATCTACCTAGCTCCCAGATACTTAAAGAATATTAATGCCAATTACCTGGGTGACAAAATTATCTGTACACTAAACCCCCATGCAATTTACCCATGTAACAAACCTGCACATGTACCTCCTAAACCTAAAATAAAAGTCGGAAAAACATAAAGAATATTAACATGTATATTCTCCAAACATCTCAAAAAGTTAGGAAATTACTAATATTATTTGCATAGTACATTTATGGACACTGAAATAAGAACTTAAAAATAGATTCATCAAATATCTTAAAGAATTCCAGTAGTATAAAGTGATAATCCAAATGATGTTTTCTGCTAAATCTCCAAATACAGTTGTCATTGTCAAACTAGAAATAAAATGTACTGGGAGAAATTGTTTCAATGAATGTAAAAAAAAATAATTTATGACTACCATTTCTATGCTAAGCCGTATCAATGGGATTTCTTTTCTGGGTTATGGTCACACCAAATGATGCAGAAACAACTTTATTCCATCAAATGATTGACTATAGGTAATATACTGCTAACATATGAGAATTTTAAAGATGAGCTTTAATATATCCAAATACTGCTTTGCATTGATTCATGCTACACAGAAGAAAAATTGAGGATATGTGAATTGGCTGCCCTGTAGATATGAATCTTGATGTGATGTCCTCACATTATTCTTTCAATATAATGATTTTACTGTCCAAGTAAGTAAAAGTGTCTTTTCCCATTACTTGCTTAGTCATTCTAAGCCCATCACATTAAGTCACTGCTCAGGGAAGTACCTTAAAAATACTGGAAAATAGAAAGTGCTATTTAAAGTCAAGTTCTTGTCTACTTCCAACTTAGGAAATATTCTCCAATGCACATGATGGGGAACCAGAAAAAAAGCTGTGTGTTTTATTCACTGTGAAATAACCTATCCATAGTCTTGAGCAAGGATATTTCATCAGGGTACCACATACTGTGTAATATTAGCTCTTTCCTCTAAACACAGTGTTTACGCAACTTGAAAAATACTGTCCTATGGATGGATATTATGTATGAATGTTTAACTTTAATTTCATTTATGTTTATGCTTTTACAGCTCTTCATACTTTACATTAACAGAATGAACTGATTTATTTAAAAATATTTATACTGAGCTACTACTATATGTCAATCCCTATGGGAATGCAGAGTTGATTAAGGTATGAGCACTTCAAGAAGCTTTTCTGCAAATAATGAACTTACTATAACCTAGTCATACCTCAACACTGTAATTTGAAGCTTAGATGTTCTGCTTAAAATTATAAACATGTAAAGCTAAAAATCCTTCAGTAATGAAAAAAAACACACATATTCAAATTTTGCATATTTTTGCAAAATTTGTAAAATTTTGTTTGCTTTGTGATTTAGAATTTTGGGGTGGTATACCATTAAATTAGAACATATCATACAATCTAGAAAAACAGAGATGACTGAATATAAAAGTTATCCTGATTTCATATACAGAATATTTCACAGAAAACTCTTTCAGAGGCAATGCAAAATGAAAAGAAAAAAGTTATGCCTTATTGGTAATCTGAGAAATGCAAATTTCAACCATAAGAAAATTACATTTTATCCCATCATTTGGAAAAAAGAAAGGAAAGTCTGATAATACCACATGTGAGCTAGAATATGGACCCACTAGGACTCTTATATGGATGACAAGAGAATAAATTAATACAATATTCTGAAAAATAATTTAGCATTATCTTGTGAAGTTACCAATGTGTAAATACAAGACTGAGAATATATTTCTAGGTTAATAACTTACAGAACTCTTGAGCATGTGTGCCTGGAGACCTGTATAAAATGTTTATGGAATTACTGGGCCCCAAATTACAAAATTGTAAAATGATTATAAGCATAGGAATAGAGTGCTACAAACATGAATATTAATGAATATCAAAACCATGTCACTTGTTTTTGGCACTGTCTTGCCAAAAACAAGACAGAATTGCTTAGCACATTTTTCTATTTATACAACTTTCAAAAATACACAAATTAAACAATAAGGATATATAATATGTAGCAAAACTAAAATGAAAATTAAGAAAACAACAGAATTTGAGTTATAATTGAGTTGGAGAGAGACAATGTTAATCTATGGAATGCTGAAATTAATAATACTCTATGTTTCAGCTTGTTGTTGAAAACCAGTTTATTCTACTATTCTTTTTACCTTCATGTATATGTTCTTTGTACTAACTGCATATATATATATGCATATTATATATATACATATATATATATAATATGTATAAAATCATCACAACAGCCCTATACAGCTCTTATAATACAGCTCTTATTTTACTTATGAGTAACTGAGGCACAAAGAGGTGAAGTAACTTTATCAAAGTCACACTGTTTATAAGATACAGAGCTGGGATTTGAACAGAGAGTTCAGAAACTGAAGGTGGCCTTATAACCGTTAAACTCTAGTAAGTATCTGCATTTAAACAATGTAAACTATAAAATAAAGATAAATAATCAAATTACACTCTTGTGACCCTTCAAATAATAATGTAAGAAAAATGGTTAATGAAATAGAAACGATAATGCTTAAATAGCCTCGAAATAATATATTAAAGTGGAATGTTGAAAAAATCTAAACTGTTAAATGCAAAATTGGTTTTGACTCTATGTGCCTGGCTTATTTCACCTAACATGTCTTCCAAGGTTACCCATGTTGCCTCAGGATTTTATTCTTTTTAGTGGCTGAATAGTATAATATTTGTGTATATACCACATTTTTTCATCTACTAATCTGTTGAGAGACTTAGGTTGATTCTATATCATGACTGTGAATAGTGTTACTATGAATATATGCACACATGTGCTTTTTTGAGCATCTGTTTTCAAATCTTTGGGGTGTATGCCCAGGAATGGAATTGCAGGGTCATATGGTAATTTTGTCTAACTTTGGAGGTATCACCAAACTGTTTTCCAAAACAGCTCGACAATTTTACATTCCATCAGAAGTATATGAGGGCTTCAATTTCTCCACATCCTAACACTTGTTATTTTTAAAAAATTATTAGTATCATATTCTCTGAGATTTCATGCTCTTTAAAATATAGTCATTGAAGTCCTAAATGATTCTATGGACAAAAAATAATAATAATAAAAATAAACTATCGGAAAACAAATCAAAATAAAAGAAAAACCAAAACCATATTTCCTGCACATCTTGAAAAATCTTTCAAAATCTGCTTCTATGACAGGATTTCAAAATTCTCATTTTTATGATAGGTAGACATACGTAAATACATACGTTAAAGTAAAAGAATACTTCTTTTTCTCTTTTAATGTAATGAGTGGAGTATTATACATAATATAAGAAGGAATGTGAAGCCTTCAAAATTGTATTTATGCACCCTGGTGAGATATCTCTATGACAAAGATCAAGGAGGTTTAATTAGCAACTTCTTGACTAAATAAAGTTAAAGGCACTCTCTCAGTTAAAACGTGGATGTGGCATTTAATGAGTCAGAGATTACGCTTACAGAACCTAAATTGCACACATGGTGATGAGTAACTTTCCCTTCATAGTAAACTCACTCAACGGGCTGTGTCTGTTCAAAATAGAAAGCTAGAGAAAATAGATAAAAAGGAGATAATTACCCAAAGTTGCCAATCTAATAGAAAAACCTACCTTAATTATTTCTCTAAGAGTTCTATATAAGTGTCAGTGAACACAATGTTCCCTCATTTCAAAGACTTAAAGCAGATGAATAAATACACACATAAAATTGTGAAAAATTCTCTGAATAAACTCAAATACAGCAAATTATAATTAAACCCTCCACTTTTGGTGGCCCTCAAATACTAATAAAGAGTTTCATTACTTGTGCTTATTAGCTAAATGTCCACAATATCATGTTAATTACACAGGTGTTCCATCTTTATTAAAGCACCCAAAAAGATCTTAGAGGATCTTCTAGTAGACTAAAAACTGCCTGAAAGAGCAGGAAGGAAACATACATCAACATACTACATAAAACATCGTGTATTCATGTTCTGTGCTGATCACTATTTGAGGCATGTATATCCTCATACTTACCCTGTGACATAGATGGTATCATTATTCCAATTTTACAGTTGGAGGAAACAAACGTCAGTAGTTAAATAACTTGTACAGGATCACACATCTTGTAAGACATACATCAGATTTCAAATCCAGCCCATCTGACTCGAGCAACTTCATCAATATCATCTGAGCAATTAAAAAATATTATACCCCCACTATTAGGATCATATGTAAATGAAAGCTCTTCCCTGGCCCCTGGAGACCCAGTATTTAATATGCATACAAAAATACATTAAAGCAATGCTTGTAGTAATATTAGTTGCAATAGCCTCGACCTGGAAACAACTCATATGTCCATCTAAGGCAGAACTGATATATAAATTATGGTATATGCATACACTGGAATATTTCATGGCAATAAAATGATGCACTACAACTACGTATTTTATTTTTAAAGCAAAGGAAATCATATTGTTTTTCCTGGTTATAAAGCAATATTTTATCAGTATAAAAGAAATATTATATAAAGAAAAAGGGAAAAATAACCCATAATGCCATCACACAAAGATAACATTTTAGTATGTAGTCTTACATTATTTTTTTCTGAAGATAAACACACACAAATATAGATATAGCTATATAAAGAGAAATGAGGAGGAGGGAGAGAGAGAAAGCAAGAGGTATCCTGTCACATATTAAGACCTGACATTACTAGCTTGTTTTTATTATAATCATTAGTATGGCTATATGTAGTTGTAGTGTATCATTTTTATTGCCATGAAATATTCCATTGTGTGCATATACTACAGTTTATTTATCAGTTCTTCCTTAGATGGAGATGTGAGTTGTTTCCAGGTTGAGGCTATTGCAAATAATATTACTATAAGCATCACTTGAAGATATTTTGGCACACATATCAAATACTGGTTCTCCAGGTGCTGGGGAAGAGCCTTTATTTATAGTATTCTACAAAATTCTAAGGCAAATACTATCACTGTGACCAATTTCAAGCTACCACTAGTTCAAGAGTAGGATCAAAAACTTTCTGAAAATTTAGCAGCTGGCTCTCAGAAGGCGGTACTAGCTGATTTGGGCACACCACAACTTGAGCATATATACTTTGAAGTGGAACTGCTAAATTATAGAGTATGTACCTAATCAACTCAACTCTAGTGGATAATGTAAAATACTTTTCCAAAGTAATGGTACCAATGTGCAGCCCTCCCCAGCAGTATATGAAGTTCCCATTGCATGTCAGACTGTTAAATTTCAGTCATTCTAGCAGGTATGTGATAGTATCCCACTGTGGTTTTATTTTCCTGATTACGGGTGAGTTTGAGCAACTTTTCATTATCCTTTTGATGAACTTTTGAGTCTTTTGATGAACAGTCTTATAATAGTCTAATTCATTCATCTGAACTTATTAGTGTTTTTGTTTTGTTTGATAAATATTTTACCTATTTAGGTCATACACATATTCTCCTGTATTGTCCTCCAGATATTTTATTGTTTTATCTTTTATATTTTGATTTATTATCTACATAAAAGATTTTTTGAATGACATGAGGCAGGAGCCAAATTTTGTTTTTACTTTTATGGATATAAAATGTCCCAGCATGATTTATTGAAGCATAATTCCCTTACCCAGCTTTGGAGTAGCACTCTTTTTATAAATAAACATGCCACATATGCTCAGGTCTTTTTCTGGGCTGTCTATTTTATTCCACTGCTCTATTTGTCTATCTTTACAGGAATATCACACTGTCTTATTTAGAGTAACATTATAAAAAGTCTGGTTGGAACAGCCCACTCTATTCTTTTCTAAGCATAATATGGCTTCTTAAAAAAAAAGATGTATTGAGGTATAATGCAGTTACAACACACTGCTTATATTTAAAGTGTTGATTTCATAAGGTTGACATACGTAAATACCTATAAAAACATAACAACAAATCAAGATAATAAATATGTCCATCACACAAGATAGATCCTCTGTGCCTATTTGTATTCCCTCTATCCCTTCCCTCCATGTACTCTCCATCCCCAGGCAATAAGTAATCTGTGTTCAATCAGTTTAAATTAATTTGCATTTGCTTGAATTTTATACAAACAAAATAATATACTATGTATTATCTTTTTCCTGGCTTTGTTTAGTCAGTATAATTATTCCAAGATTCATTTATGTATACATGTTGTGCATATAAATGGTCATTTTCTTTTAATGCTGAATATTGTATTAACTTACGAACATTTTACAGTTTGCTATTCATTCAGTTGTTGATGAACATTTTTGTGGTTTTGAATATTTGCCTGTTACAATTAAAGTTGCTATAAACATTCAAGTTATAAGTTTTCCATGGACATGTACTTCGATTCCTCTTGAGTAAATACCAAGTAATAAAATGAGGATATGTTTAACTATGTAAAAACTCTGTCAAATTTGTACCAAAATGGTTGTACTATTTTACATTCCCTTAAGAAGTGAAAGAGTTCCATTTATTCCACATCATTAGGACAATTTGCTATGGTCAATCTTTTTAAGACATTTAAATTGATATGTAGTGGTAACGCGTGGTTTTGGTTTGCATTTTTCGACTGAATAATGATGTTACACATCTTTTCATTGGCTTTAAAATTACTTTCATGAAGTATCCATTCAAATCTTTCACATATTTCTTAAATTGCTTCTTTTCTTGAGATTTGAGATTTAAATATATATATATTATTCATACAAATTCTTTATTAGATATATAATTTGTAATTGTATTATTCTGGCCTGTGACTTGTCTTTTCATTTTCTGAAGAACAGAAATTCTTAATTTTGATGAAGTCTAATGTATCACTTTTTTCTTTAATGGATCATGCTTTTGGTGTCTTGAGAAATCTTTGCTTAACCCAAGGACACAAATTTTTTTCCTATTTATTATTCAATATATTTTATAATTTTAGATTTTACATGTAGATCTGTTATTTATTTTACTTAATTTTTATGTATACTACAAAATATGTGTAAGTGTTCACTTTTTTCCAGTCAGATTGTCCTTTCTTCACCAATTGACTTTGCAATTTTATAAAAATCAATTAATGTTTTATGATTCTGGATTCTCTCTTCACCTCCATTGCTCTATTTGTCTATCTTGATTATAATAAGGATTTAAATCCACAGGATATATCTTTCAAACTTTATCTAATTGTTTTATCTATTCTACATCCTTTGTATTTCCATATCAATTTTAGAATCAGTGTATTGACTCATATTAAAATTGATTTGATTTGATTAGGATTGCACTGAATCTATAAGTCATTTGGGGAGACTTCGCAGCTAAAAATATTAAATTTTCTGATCCATGAACATGCTATCTCTCTCCATTTATTTAGGTCTTTCTTTGAATATCTGTAGAATCTGTAATTATGTTACTTCTCTCATTTTTAATATTAATAACTTGTGTTTCTCTCTAGTTTTCCTCCTGATTACTCTGGTTAGAGGCTTATCAAGTTTACTGATCTTCTGAAAAAAACTATCTGGCTTCATAGATATTCCTGTTTTTTGGATTTATAGGTCATTACTTTGCATTTTCATCTTTATTATATTATATCCTTTTTCTTTTATTTCATATTTCATTTGGGTTCTTTAGTTTCTTTAGGTGGATGATCAGGTAATTGACTAGAAATTTTTCTTGGTTATTGACAGAGGCTTTACATGCTGTAAATTTCCTTGTAGCTACTGCTTTACCCGTATGCTAGAAATTTTGAATGTTAAGTTTTTATATCCAGTCCCAAATACTTTCTAATTTTATTTTTTATTTTCAATTTAGTCTGTTGATTATTTATAAATATATTATTTGTTTCTAATATTTATAAATGTTTAGATGTGTTTCTAATATGCATTCCTAATATTATTCTATTTTATTATTTAACAATTATTGTAATGTTATATTTTTACTGCTTAAATCATTTGGAAATGTAGTTTAATTTACTCTATAGCTCAAAATATCGTCTATCATCGTAAAAATTCTGTTAAAAATATACATAGTCTATATTATGCTCTTGTTCTATGGAGTGTACTCTCAATAATTATTCCTATTCTTTTCACCCAAAGGCAACAGCTTTCAACATTCCATAATTAATTTATCATCTATTCTTTTCTTCTGTACATTTGTCTCAATTTAACAATAAAAGCATTTTCCAAGATAAGTACATACAAATTTTTATATAATTTCAACATACACATTATTTCTTATATATATGAGCTATGTTTAATTTAATTAATTCATTTGCATTCAAAGATTGAATTAGAATCATTCTAAATATGATATGGCAATAAATATTAAAAAATAAATATAACATCTAATTTTCATTTTATAGATTATATTCAAATATTTGCAATGTAAAGTTATTATGGTCATCTTTGTGCAAAAATCTTTGACATAATTCCTGATTATTTCCTTAGTATATGGATAAATATAAATGAATTTTCTGGATAAAAGGAAGTATAGTGTTTTAGATTTTCACAGGTTATCAAATTGATTTCCAGAAAGTATGTACCAATTTGCATTCCTACAGAGGTTTTATAAATACTTCTGTGTCATTATCCCTCATTAACAGTAAATATTGTTTTTGTCAGTTCTATAAATAGGAAACATATGATTGTTACAGACATTTCTCCTATTATTTGTGATCATGATAAATTTTGTTATATGTTTTCGGGGTCTTCTGCAAAAGGTTTTCTAACCCTTTCTCTTTTATTTCTATTAAGGTAAATTAATTGATGGATTGAAGTGGGTTGTCCACAAAAAAGGAAAATTAAAGGTAACACTCTGAGAAAATATTAGTACTTACAAATCTATAAGACAAATATTAATGAAACTTCATGGTCCAAGATTGTTTGTACTTCTATTTGCCTGAAAGAGCACAGTGGAAAATGTTTAAGCTTCTTATTTTCTAAAGTTTTATATTTCTACAACAGAGAGCCAGTTTTCGAGAGGAGAAAGGCTGAAGAATGGCAGTCATGCAACAGGAAAATTCTGTTACTGTGATGCCCATCCCCACTTAGATAGCTTTTTCTTCTTTTGGTATAAAAATCTTTCCCCCCTTTATTTTGATACTTGTATTTTTGTCTCAAATAATCATATTGCCTTGCTTTTATTGTTCTATTTCTTAGAATGTAAGGGTGTTTTCCTGACTTTCTTGATGACCTTACTAAAAATTCCAGGTACTGCTAAAGGTTCTTATATGGTTCATAATACAGTAATATCATCTGCAAATAGTGTCTTTTTGGAAAAATATTACTTAACAGTTGTCTAATCAGTGGAGACCCACTGCACTTCCACCTGGAATGTACTACATTAAGAGTTGCTCCTTTAAGAAGCAATTTTCAAAAACAGAGCATCTGACTGTAAGACTTTCATTTGTGGCTCTTATTTAAAATCAATGACAATCTTTTCAGTACACAGTCTTAATGATATTGCATATCCTTTTTGCAACACGTATTTATGTACCATTATAAACCAGGCAATTTTATAGGCATTGTTGGAGGACAGTGAAAAAAGAGACAAAAAAACCTTACCTTTAGGAGTTCAGATTCCAATGTATACATCTCTGGATAGAGGGCATCCGGCCAGACCTCATTTTCAACTATTCCAAAAGTAGGTGTCACATAACTAAGGTATCTGGAGGACACCCACAGCTAACCTTTGTATAGTCCATGTAACCTGTGTTTTTTTCAAACAAGCCTACATAGCTCCTTCTCATGGAATAACACATCAGTAGGTCAAAATTTTTTTTTTTTTTTGTTTTTGTTTTTTTTTTTTTTTTTTTTTTTTTTTTTTTTTTTTTTTTTTTTTTTTGTTGAGACGGAGTCTTGCTCTGTCGCCCAGGCTGGAGTGCAGTGGCCGGATCTCAGCTCACTGCAAGCTCCGCCTCCCAGGTTCACGCCATTCTCCTGCCTCAGCCTCCCAAGTAGCTGGGACTACAGGCGCCCGCCACCTCGCCCGGCTAGTTTTTTGTATTTTTAGTAGAGACGGGGTTTCACCGTGATAGCCAGGATGGTCTTGATCTCCTGACCTCGTGATCCGCCCGTCTCGGCCTCCCAAAGTGCTGGGATTACAGGCTTGAGAAGGCTAAGGAATAGATCATTTTGGTGGTTCACAATTATTTATGCACATAGTTTTATTACTTAGCCATGATGAAGTTACATATGTGAGGGAAAATGATATGAAATTTAACTGCTATTATATGAAATCAACAAATATTTATTGAGCACTTACCATGTATGCAGCATTTTTGTAACCCATTTGAAGAAAGCAAAACACAGATGTTTAAGTAACTTACCCAAGAAAACTGATAAATCTGTGGACTAGAGGTGAGGAGGAACTAACATCAAGGCCTACATTTTAATCATGATGCTATGAAGATTTTAGTTAATGGATTAAGAGTGTTCTAGGGTATGTTTTCAGATCAGTTTAAATTAAGACAAAAATCACAAACCATTCATATCTAGTCTGATGTTAAAATAATTGCTCGATGGAGTTCCAGGGCTATCAAGAAGAGATGACACTATATGAAAAATAAGAAAATACTGTGTGCATTGTGTAGTTCACCAAAAAAATTGTTTGTTTTGATATTCTATATATTGACTTTTTTAAAAAGATTTCTGTAAATATCCTGACAAGGGCAGTATTTTACAAATGTCTTTAACTTTAACATCATATTCTTCATTGGAAAGACACTTGCCAGCAAGGCTACATGACACTACATTTTTAGAGTCATCTATAACTACATGGGGCATTGGAGGTAAAAGCAGAAATGGGATATATGACCTTTAGTACTGGAGAATTGACTGCAAATATCACTTGTTCCATCCAGGCGAAGCTGGTATCCAGAGAGGGTTCTGTGTGAAGAGAGATTCCACGAGACAAATAGAAGAACAAGGAGAGGCCAAAGGGATATTAGAGGTCTTTCAGAAGCAGGTCAGCAAACATTGATGCAGCATTTTCTTTGTGCATGTTGAAGGTAATAGTTTCTTGGTCCTCTAATATACTGCAAATTCACATGGCTGCTACAATTTTATTCTGCTACAACTCATTGTCTGTAATTTGATCCTTTTTCCTTTTCTTTGGGTCTTTCTACAAATTAAAGTTTTATTTGTTTGTTTTTAGTAACAATGAGCCTCAGAACTTCTAATAAGCAGCATAATTGCCATGTGGAGAAGGCTACATTATACAACACCAATTTCTCTCTGAAGATCCACCATCTCTGGATGAATGTTACTGATTCCTACTGTCTATTTCATAGATCTTCAACTCTTGTTCTTTTGTTTAAAGATATGAGTCTAAGCTTAGACATATATGATGCTTTAAATTCAAAAATGTTGTTGAGGAAAGGCAGTCATTTAAAGAATTCTCTGAAAGCTAAAGGATAACCAAAGTAAAAGACACACACAGGGTAACATAAATCTAGAATATGTGTTTTGCAATATGTATTTTTCTCATTTCCAGTCTATTGTTAAATACATGGCTTCCTCCTACCACACCCTTACTTCCACTAGGCGGCGCATCCATTTATTCTCTACCATGCACAAGTCTTTGGCTTCAAAGTCATAGGTTTCCATGCTTACAGTTCATCATTGGTGTTCTTATTTTCCTCACATAACTGATACTACACTGGACTTCCCTCTCTTGCTCAAACCTCTGAGGTCCTCATAGGCTAGATTATCATCAATATAATATGACAACCTTAAGATTCATATTTAACACAAATACTCTGTGTAATTGGAAGGGAGAAAGTGAGAGGAAAGAGTATTGGAAGAGAATATTGTTTCATTACCTTTCCTTTCAATTTTTGGGTAGCTTTTATGGTCATAAAGTAGCCTTTGGGAGAAACAGTTGTGATTTTAAGGCTTTATGAATGTCTGGTAATGTGATGTGGAGATGATAGCGCTTAAATGTCATATAGTAAGCCACTGTTTCAGCACATTTAAGCCATGACTGAAAACAGAATTATGAATATACCCATAAAAAAAGATAGAAGAGAAATAAAGACGTGTTGAAGCGTTCAGATGACTAATGAAGGAAATCTCTTAGTCTAAATTAGTCTGATAGTCTTAAAATGTGGAATAGAATGTGGAGAAGAGTCCTTAACTATTGAACCATAAGAGTATAATACATACTAGAAGGGTATTTGGGGGCTCAGGAGGAGGTGGGGATGATTAGCAGGTACAAAATAAAATACAGTGAATGAATAAGACCTACTATTTGATAGCACCATAGGGTGACTATAGTCAATAATAACTTAATTGTACAATAAGTTTCACGATTTTAAAATAACTTAAAGAATGTAATTGGATTGTTTGGAATTTGAAGGACAAATGCTTGAGGGAATGAATAATCCATTCTCCTTAATGTACTTATTTCACATTGCAAGCCTGTGTCAAAACATCTCATGTACTCCATAAATATATAAACCTACTATGTACCCATAAAATTTTAAAAAGTGATAACTCATTCTGCAATTAATGACAACCAAATATGTGAACTAAAAGAGAAATGAAGCAGCATAGCAAGGACTCCTGGAAATTCTTGAAAGCAAAATGCAAAATTTTTAACAAAATTGAAAACACATCTCAAAGACAGTTACAGAAATTATAACAGAGTTTATACAAATTTTAACTGGTGTTCAGATAGAATTATGAACATCGTAATTGGTGAGAAAACCAAGATTGAAATTTTCATAAGCATTTGAATAACTTACATCTCAGACACTGACAGAAAATTGACTTCAGGGATATGATAAGAAACAGCTGGAGCTGAAGCAGCAGCAGGGCGGAGGAGCTCCAAACAAAGAAAAAGGATAAAATGGAATTACTCTCAGAGCCCTTAGGGCAAGATCAAAACCCCACTTTAGTTCATTCCGTCTAATAATCTTACAATATAACAACACGAAAATGTGAATTGTGACTAGAAAACTGAGAACTGTAAATGATGTTAATAAAAATACAAGCTGATCTATTTGGGGAGAAAAGAGGGACTTGTAGATTTTATTTTTTGGATATGAAAATACAAATAGGGTTTCCATGTAATTTTTCCTTCTTCAAACAATACTGAAGAGTGAAAGAAGAGGTAGTCTTATAAACCAGTGATTAAAAACCATAGCTATTCTATCCTACATCTTCACTATCATTTTAAGTGGATTGTATGAGAAATGAGGGAGGAAAAAGTACTATTTTCCAGTTACGGCTCTCATTTGTGTTGTCACTCCCAAAGCCCTGGTCCTATTTCCAAGTGGCCAATGACTTTTGAATCTCTCACCTTCACAGTTCAGTTTGATTTTTCCTTTATTCATCGAAACCACCTCACCTCAAATATGACCACCCTTGTTTAAATCCCTCATTAAGGGTATGACATAGCATCCCTATATCTAATTTTCTTGTAATTCTTAGAGAAAACTATACCTTCACAGGCCTTTTCCCCTAATTCTTACCCAACTCTCAATACCTTAGGTCCAGAACTTAGAATATACTCTTGTACCTTTGCCAGATGATGTAGATGTCCTTCTTCTCATTAGTTTTTCAAAAACAATGGTGAAAATTTCAAAGAATATGCCCCTTCAATGAGAGGTAATTATTTACTTTGAAGTAAATAGCCATTCATGATATATTTCTAAATTACCTTCAGAACGTATTTCTCAGAACTAATGTTATATGTAGATGTGTAGGCCAGGCACAGTAGCTCACACCTGTAATCATTTGGGAGTCTGAGGCAGGCAAATCTCCTGAGATCACAAGTTCGAGACCAGCCTGGGTGACATGGTGAAACCCTGTCACCATTAAAACTACAAAAATCAGCCACATGTAGTAGCTTCCCAAGTAGCCTGCTCCTGTAGTCTCAGCTACTTGTGAGGCTGAGGTAGTAAGATTGCTTGAGCCTGCGTGGCTGAGGTTGCACCACTGCACTCCAGCCTCAGTGACAACGTGAGACCTTGTCTCATTAAAAAAATAAATTCTGTATGTAGCTATGTAATCAGCACCAAATTGTAGAGTTGCCCTTCGAATTCCAGTTTTCTGTGTTGTTGTGTGGACATTTATAAAATTTGTTACTGTGACTAAAGAACACATAAGGGATTTGCAAAAATGGAATGTCTTTTATTGCACACAATTCATTGCTGCAATGATCTTTATTTATTTGAGAACACGGTAACAATAATAATATATTTCAGCCAAATGGTGGAGTGATACAAGAAGTCTGTTTCATTTTCTGGTAGAATGAGACCACCTCATTCTCATCACACAGTCCAGGATGCCCTAATGAACATTTTCTAGGCAGCTGTACTGGGCAACACTCTGGTCCAAACATGAAGTACATGGACCTGCCTTGGGAATAGTGGCTATCCAGCTCCCCAGACATTATTACACCATGTGATTTTGTGTCACCGCTGCCTTCAGTGATTATAAGCCAGAGGATTTATATGGTCTTGTACTCTGACTTAAGCAGCACGTATTTAGAAGATTTTGGAAATAACTTTGGTAGCATATTTAAAAATTTATTTTGGTCTCATGTTCCTGTGTTCCTAAATGACTTTGTTGATGAGTAATATATTTTTGAAATGTTCAAATTTTTATAAATGCAGTATATGTTAAAATTTAAGTACTGCATGTACTTAAATTCTTATCTGCTCA
Organism: Piliocolobus tephrosceles; assembly: GCF_002776525.5. Classification (NCBI taxonomy): domain Eukaryota; kingdom Metazoa; phylum Chordata; class Mammalia; order Primates; family Cercopithecidae; genus Piliocolobus; species Piliocolobus tephrosceles. The sequence continues at coordinate 40,736,480 of NC_045448.1, read as the reverse complement.
GACCTGCACTGACCAAATTGACATATATTATTTCATTTTATTTTCATAAAAATACTATGAGAAAAGGAGTTACTGAAGCACAGATAGATTAAACAACTTGCCCAAAGTTACAGAATTAGTTCAGAAGTCACGATGTTATATTAAATGTATCAGTAAAGATAGGTCCTCGCTAGTTGGTGTGGCAGCATGATTTCATCACCAAGCCTTATAACACTCAAACTGTCATTTGATATGGTTTGGATATTTAGCCCACCTCAATCTCATGCTACAATGTAATCCCCAGTGTTGGAGGTGGGGCCTGGTGGGAGATGTTTGGGTCTTGAGGGTAGATCCCTCACGCCTGGGAGCTGTTCTCAAGACACTGAATGAGTTCTCAGGAGATCTAGTTGTTTAAAAGTGTGTAGCATCTTCCCCTTCTCTCTTGCCTCCCTTCTGCCATGTAAAGTGCCTGCTCCCACTTCACCTTCCACCGTGATTAAAAGCTCCCTGAGGCCTCACCAGAAGCAGAGCAGATGCTGGCACAGTGCTTCCTGCACAGCCTGCAGAACCGTGACAATTAAACCTCTTTTCTTTATAAATTACCCAGTTTCTCTTTGTAGCAATGTAAGAACCGCCTAACACAGCATTCAACAAAAAATTGTTGCTGTCTCAGTGTTATGTTCTAAATGTTTGCGTCACCACAAAATTCATATGCTAAAATCCTAACCTACAATGTGATGGTATTAGGAGGTAGTATCTTTGGGAGGTGATTAGTTCATGAAGGTGGAGCTCTCATGAAAGGTTAATGCCCTTATAAGAAGAAGTATGTGATAGATGATACCCACTCTTTCCCATGTGATACTACAACTAGAAGGCCATCTGCAAACCAGTAAGGGAGCTTTCACCAGACACCATCTGCCAGCACCTATAACTTGGACTTCCTAACCTCTGGAACTATGAGAAATAAATGTTTAAGTCATCCAGTCCATGGTATTTGTTACACCAACCCAAACTGATTAGGACACTCAGCATCTACCCAGAAAGCATCCAGTAAATGGAAGTCAGAGGTTCATGTCCTGGTGGAAGGTGGTATATTTAACTATACTCCCCAGCTTTAAACAGAAGAGAGTCCTATCCCCACAACCAGCCACATCGCTCAGCAAGAATACAGTGGTCTAATTGGAAGTTACAAATAATTTTGACATTTCAGTGGATATATATTTCCCAGTGTCATTTGTGTGCATTTGTGTGAAATAAATATGTTAAACTGACTAAACAATTTTATCCTAACCAGTGTAATGCCAGAGTTAATTAGTTATAGTTCACATTTATGTGCTGTGCTTTGTCCTGAAAATGAGAGGAAATCTTTAAAAGTAGGATATAATAAAATATCTCAAAGATTTGAAATTTAATAAAAAGGAGATAAATACTAGCAAAGAAGAGATACTTAAAGTCTCAGAGGAGATTTACAAAATAAGGGCCATTTTCTAAGTACCCAGTTAACAGATGTATAAGCTGAGGCCAAGTATTTTGGAAAATCTCGCCAAGGCTACAGAGGTAAGTTTTGACATCCATCATCTCGAATAAAAGCACTCTTTGCTGTGAATAAAGGAGTAGCAATCGTTAGAAGATAGTCTATTATTAAGTGCTCTCTTGTCATTCAAACTGAAGATGTTCAAATAATTCAAAGTAGGGAAATATTAGTATAAAATTAGTGGAACTTGGGCAAGCTCCTGGAGATAGAAATAATTTTAATGGAGAGCGAAAAGGACATCCCAGGCATGCAAAGTCAGCTGATCCAAGGTAAGTTGGAAGAACATTGATTTACTTTATTAGAGAGATAATTTGTGCTGGAAAAATAAGACTGAAGAGTTATATGCAATGTGCCTCCCAGTACGACCGAGGATTTTGAAAGCCTAGTAATTGATCTCAGAAAATTATAAGAGAAAATAAATTGTTTATTTTTCTAGCAGATATAAATGGCAATCAAATTTGCTGTCTAGTTTCACAGGTTTGTGATAAACAACTATTGTAGTCTTTTTTCTTCTGAATTGTTTAGCTTTGAAGCATCCCTTCTTTACCTCTTTACCTTACTAATCCTTTCTGGTTTTATTCCTCTCCCTTATGAAGAGTTTTTAGTTTTGAGCATATATTTATTTATTAAGTACATGTAATTTTCATTTTTTAGAAAAAAAATCTAACTATCTTTAAGGTGAAAAATTCTAAAACCTACTTAAATGTTTATTTGGAAGAAGTTTCAGTACTAGTACCTTTTTGTTTTGCCCTAGGTTTAGTAATGCCTGTCATCTAGGCTTGTTTTTTTTTTTTTTTAAATATATCAACTTACGCACTTAAACTTTCAATCATATCATTGACCAAGGGGAATATGCTTAGGACTAATTCTCAAAACATGCTGAATCTTATCCATTTGAAATCAATAGAAGAGAAAACAATTCTGTTTTGTTAAAAGAATGGAACAACAAACCTTGAAAGACAAATGACAGGTTAGAGCTATGCTGAAAACATTTAATAATTAATAGGCAGCAGATAAATTCATCAAATTCCTGATTGCTAGCAATCCCTACTTTGGATATTAAACTTTATTAAATATGTATGTAAAATTTCTAACCTAAACAATGAAAAAATAAAAATAAAGTGTTACATTTTCAAAGTAGTAGAGGGGATTATTTGAGTTAAATGGAAAAAAGTACAGTCAATCAAAAGAAGACAGGTAAAGAAAGAGAAAGAAGTCAAATAGTAGGAAAAATAAAGGAGAAAAATAAGATGATGGAAAAAAACTAGTATCATTAATCTAACAAATTACTGTAGCATACTCTTCAATAAAAAGTTTAAATTGTTAAACTGGATTTTCCCTAAAATATATGTGTTTTATAAAATATCATTAAGTTGATGCAAAAGTAATTGTTGTTTTGTCATTACTTTTAATTGCAAAAATCGCAATTACTTTTGCACTAACCTAATAAAAATATTTGAAAATACTAAGCAATAAAACATTAAATTGCAATAGAAAATTTGAAACGTGACAGTATGACCGGAGATTGTATTGCTTTTCTTTGTTTATAATAGACAAGGCAAATGGAAAAACAGAAAGAATATAAAATATTTAAACTATATAGTTAACAACTATAATCTAGTACATATATATAAAACCTTGTACCAAATGGTTCAAAAATATATATTTTTTCACACATACAAGTAAATGAACAAGCATTGGTTACATTCTGGATTATACCACAAGAAACACTAGTATCACATAAACATGTTTTCATGTTTCCCTGTCTCATCTGTACCATGTTCTTTACAGAGAAGTTAGCCTACATATCAATAGGGAAAATGTAAAAAAGAAAACTATACATTTGAAAATTCACAAAAGCATTTCAAATAACTGAGTGACCAAAGAAGAACTCATAATAAAGATTTTAAATAACTTAAAATGAAATAATAAAATATATCTCAAAACTTATGATATACATCTAAAACTGTACAGAAAGGAAAACTTAGAGACATTACAATACAGATTATATTAGAAAAGCTAAAAGGCTGAAAATTAATGAGCTAAGAATTTTAGGTATCTAACATTACCACAAAAGTAACCACAAAAGTAACAGAGATTAAACATAAAAATGGAAGTTTATGAGTAGGCCGGAAACTGTGACTCACATCTGTAATCCCAGCACTTTGAGAGGCTAAGGCAGGAGGATTGCTTAAGCCCATGAGTCTTCTCACTTATTCTAAATTCCATTACTGGCCAGATAACAGAAGAAATGTTAATTATTTCCTCTATTAATACATAAGGTTGATATGGTTTGGATGTTTGTTCACTGTAAATCTTATGTTGAAATGTAATCCCTAGGGTTGGAGGTGGGACCTGGTGGGAGAGTTTGGGTCATGGGGGAAGATCCCTCCTGAATAGTTTAGCGCTACACCCTTGGTGATAAGTGAGTTCTCACCCTGTTATTTCACGAGAGAGCTGATTGTTTAAAAGGGCCTGGCACCTCCTCTTCTTTCTCTTAGTTGCTCTCACCATGCGATACACCAGCTCTCCCTTTGCCTTCTGCTGTGACTGTAGGTTTCAGGAGGCCTCTCCAGAAGCAGATTCTAGCACCATGCTGCTTGTACAGCCTTCAAAACTGTGAGTCAAATACATCTCTTTTATTTATGAATTACTCAGTCTCAGATACTTTTATAGCAGTGCAAATGGACGAACACAGAAAATTCGTATCAAGGAGTGGTGTGTCACTATAAAGGTACCTGAAAATGAAGAAGCAGCTTTGGAACTGGGTAACAAGCAGAATTTGGAAGAATTTGGAGGGCTCAGAAGAAGACAGGAAGATGAGGGAATGTTTGAAACTTCTTAGAGACTTGTTAAATGGTTGTGACCACAATTCTTATAGAAATATAGACAGTGAAGGCCAGGCTGATGAGGTCTCAGAAGGAAATGAGGAATTTATTGGGAACTGGAGCAAAGGTCACCCATGTTATGTCCTGGGAAAGAACTTTGTTGTATTGTGTCCATGCCATGGGGATCTGTGGAAGTTAGAATCTAGGAGTGATGATTTAGAATATCTGGTGCAAGAAATTTCTATGCAGAAAAGCATTCAAGATGTGACATCCCTGCTTCTAACAGCCTATGTCAGATATGGGAGCAAACAAATGACTTAAAGTTAGAACTTACAATCAAAAGGGAAGCATAGTGAAAAGTTTGGAAAATGTGCAGCCTAGTTTATGGTAGAAAAAGAAAAAGTGTTTTCGGGAGAGGAATTCAAGCAGCCTGTGGAGTAATCACTTGCTAGAGAGATTCACATGATTAAAAGGGAACCAAGTGCAAATAGTCAAGACAATGGTAAAAGGCGCTGAAGCCATTTCAGAGATCTTCCAAGCAGTCCCTCCCATCACAGTCCCAGAGACCTAGGAGTAAAGAATGATTTTGGTGGCCATACCTAGGGTGTATTGCCCTGCACCACTTCAGGAGGCTGCTCCCCACATCCCAGCCACTCCAACTTCAACCTGACTCAAAGCACACCAGGCACTGCTCAGGCCTCTGCTGCTTCAGAGGGCAGAAGCTGTTAGCCTTGATGGCTTCCACCAGGTGTTAAGCCTGCAGGTGCACAGAATTCAAGAGTGAAGGAGGTTTGGAAGCTTCCACCTAGATTTCAGTCTCAGGTATCTTTTTTGTTTTTTGTTTTTTGAGATGGAGTTTTGTTCTTGTTGCCCAGGCTGGAGTGCAATGGCAGGATCTCAGCTCACTGCAACCTATGCCTCCTGGGTTCAAGTGATTCTCCTGCCTCAGTCTCCTGAGTAGCTGGGATTACAGGCACATGCCACCACACCCGGCTAATTTTGTATTTTTAGTAGAGATGGGGTTTCTCCATTTTCGTAGGCTGGTTTTGAACTCCCAATCTCAGGTGATCTGCCCACCTCGGCCTCCCAAAGTACTGGGATTACAGGCATGAGCCACTGTACCCAGCCAGGTATCTTTATAGCAATGCAAGTTGACTAACACAAAGGTACTCAGAGAAAGTTCTGGGCATCCAGGATGACTGAGAGAGTACGTAGGTCTGTTAGGAGGAAACACTGGGACAGAAGTGCTCCAAATGCATTAGCAGAGGCCAGTGTAGCTGAGCATATCAGTTGTGCATCCAGGCTTGAGATGAGATATGGACACAAGCAAGAGAGGGTCTGTCTAGTAGCAAATGTCATGGGACCTAGAGATGGAGGATGCCAGCAAGAGATATATTCATGATATTGGGGGATGTTTAATATGAGTCATTGAGCTATTGAAATGCACTTTTGCTTAATGAGGAATGTTTTCAGTATGCTAATTTTCTTTGCATTTAATGCAACTTTCTTCTGCTACACTGTGAATCAGGGGCTTGCAAGTAGAGAATTGGTATGAGCTGCCTGGATAATCCAGTGGAGATGGTTCCTCCACTGTCCATGAAGAATTTGTGTTAAGAGAACTGGGATGCCTGCAAACTGAATGTCGCTTTGTGCCCAGTGCATGTCTGATTTCAGTTACATATAAAGGCAAAAAAAAAAAAAAAATGCAGAATTCTTTGCTAGTTGAGAAATTATTGATTTCCATCATATCAGGGTTATGAATATGACATAGCTTTCACTTAAATAGTAAATTAAATATTGAAATGTCCTTTATTGCCCAGGTTTTCTTTCAAGCCCATATGTATTAACACTTATTTTACTGAGCTCATAACAAATTCTTCAAGCAGTGAAATAGCTTTCCTTGATAAGGGCTCGTTGATTTGCCCTTTGAAAAGCTTCAGGCAATTTTATTTTTTCTAGAAAAAGTATTTCTAATGCTATCTTTTTATCTTCTTTCAGAAATCTCTTATTGGACAATTCAGTTGAATTGTTGGCAAAGTTAGTATGTGGGTGTGTGTGAGTATCTAAAATGTATTAGTATTTGAATGTATGCCTATGAAGGTCTCTTTACCATTGCACTTTTATCAAGGGCTTGAGAATCTTTTTGCACATTGCATATTGTTTGGGACACATCTCATACGGTAAAATGTTTCTTTTTTTTATTATTATACTTTAAGTTCTAGGGTACATGTGCATAACGTGCAGGTTTGTTACATATGTATACTTGTGCCATGTTGGTGTGCTGCACCCATCAACTCGTCAGCACCCATCAATTCGTCATTTATATCAGGTATAACTCCCAATGCAATCCCTCCCCCCTCCCCCCTCCCCATGATAGGCCCCAGTGTGTGATGTTCCCCTTCCCGAGTCCAAGTGATCTCATTGTTCAGTTCCCACCTATGAGTGAGAATATGCGGTGTTTGGTTTTCTGTTCTTGTGATAGTTTGCTAAGAATGATGGTTTCCAGCTGCATCCATGTCCCTACAAAGGATGCAAACTCATCCTTTTTTATGGCTGCATAGTATTCCATGGTGTATATGTGCCACATTTTCTTAATCCAGTCTGTCACAGATGGACATTTGGGTTGATTCCAAGTCTTTGCTATTGTGAATAGTGCCGCAATAAACATACGTGTGCATGTGTCTTTATAGCAGCATGATTTATAATCCTTTGGGTATATACCCAGTAGTGGGATGGCTGGGTCATATGATACTTATATTATGTTTCCCCAGCCTTTTAGGATTCTCTTCTGTATTATTTCATGACCATAAAATCTCAAGTATTTTGTCAGCTTATTGGGTGGTAGAAAAAAAGAAACACCTACTGGTTTGGGTGGCAAAAGATGCAATGTAAGTATATAGAAAAGAAACAGAAACTAGTTGAAACCCTATTTTATGCATATGTACTTTCTCTCCCTTTATACAATTTAATTCTCACATCAATCTTATGATATTTTTCTTAAATTTTCTCTTTACAAAGATAATTTACAATGAGCTCAGAGAAGTAAAGTATCTTTTCTTAGTCAAATAACAAATAAATGCCAAATGTGGAATTCAACCCCACATGCATCTAATATCAAAATCCTTATTATGACCAGTACACTCCACTGACTTTCAAAGTTCAGGCATGCTCCCTAGCCTCAGGAAACAATTTGGTGATTTTGGATTGTGTTGTATAGATATAAGAAAGTAAACCAAAGGTTTTTAAATATCAAGAAAATTTTAAATTTCCCCTCTTGGGGAACTGGGTAGGCAGCTACGCTGTTAGTAAAATTAAATGGTGTTAATTGATATCCTGAGTCAATTGTCTGATAACTTTTGCTTGGTCAGTGATGTTTGGCATGATGTTAACAAAAGAAAAATGAGCATTTACTAAACACCTACTATAATTTCATGCAACACACAACTAAGCACTTTTACAACTTTGTTATTAAGTTCTCAAATCATTCTCCATGAAAGCAGACAAGCATTTAAATATAGTATCTATGAGAGTCCAAATTCTTAGTGTATCCTGTTGTATAAATGGCTTTCAATGTTTGGTCTGTATAATAGTCAATTGTATGATAAAATATCAGTTAAATCTAATAATTCATATGATTAAATGGTGCATAGTGCATAGTATTTAGAGTCAAATCTGGGCTCAATTTACTGGACTCCACCAGTAACTGTCTGTATAACTTCAGAATACTTAATTTATTTCAGCCTCAATTTTGTTATTTATACAATAGTAATAATAATCCCTACTCCACAGAGGTAATGATTAAATGAAGTGATGTATGCAAAATGTTAGCACAGATTCTGTAGAAGAAGGGGCAGGTGGGGATACTTGTATAAGTAGGAGGTCAGGAAATTGAAATCAGCTTCTTCTGCTTGGTTGGAAATGAGCTCATTTTCTGAGAAAGAATATCTGAATTACTGAAGAATTGTAGATTACTGAAAACGAACAAAAGTCTGAAGAGAACAGCAGTTTTTGCTGTTATTTTCATGAAAATAATCAAAATTATCACAATAAACAGAAATAATTTGTAAAATACCTTTAATGAACAAAATTGGAAAAAGCTAAAAGCCTATATTATGTCTCCAGATCTCAAACAAGGTGCTTATTTCTCTGAAAGCATTGGTAGCATCCCGAGGAACCACCCAGTGATTCATTTCTTGGAATGGTGAAGGCTGGGGATGTGGGCTGGCCAGAATAAGAGTGACTTGGAAATTTGGTTTTACACCACAATGCTTCAGAGGAGTAGGGGAGAAAAGAGTGATGCCAAACATGTCTCATTTATGTCCCCAACCATGATTCATTTATGCCCCCAACCGTGATTCCTACCATTATAAATAATTTGTAAATGAGACAGAATGGAGAGAAAAAGCAGAAATTACCTTGCTTTAGCTAGCTAAATTCAATTGAACAAACATAAATACTGTCATCCTGAGAAATCCAGATAAGACATGGACAACACATGTTTACCATATACGTGTCTTATTTAAGAATATATTTTAAAATAAATGTGTCAAAACTCAACTTTCCAACAATACAGCAAATAGGAGAAGTGAAGAGCATATGCTTCCTCTGGAGGAGACATAGTGGTGTGCTTTCAGGGCAGGGAAGCCAGTCTACCCATTTGGAAAATGTTCTGAGAAAACAATCCGTATTAGAAGTTATTGAGTGTCTCTATCCATTATATGTACAAAGAGCAGGCCAGAATGGCTTCCATTCACAAATGAAAAATGCACATGAAAAGTGCTCATATCAAAATGGATATGTACAGAGTTGATGTAAAGCAAACAAGAGAAAAAGAACATAGCAAGCAAAAGCCAACTGAAGGGACAGGGATCAGAAAAACATTGAAGGTAACAATAAAATCATTACAGAAATGAACCAAAACACATTAGACATAGCAAGAGAGAGAAAAGGAGAAAGAATAATTTTAGTAATTATGGTCAGTACTTCCAAAGAGTATGGTATAAAATGGAACCAAAAGATGGGGTTGTAGCGAGCAGTACAGAAAAAACAGGCAAAAAACCCGATAATGTAGTAATAGGGGAGAATAACAAAAGGATATGATAACCCAAATGTCCTTCAATAGACTAGATAAATAAATTATGGCACACCACAAAATCCACCTTATGCAGAAAATTTTTGAATCTATTCAGTGAAATAAATAATAAATATTTCAGACACTTCTACACATACAGTTTTCTATATGTAAAAACTAGAAACTGAATTGTTTTTCCTGAGAGGAAGTGTGTGATTAAGGACAGAGTAAGGAGAAGGCTTACTTTTCACTCTGTGTACCTTTTTACTTACATAAAAACATTTGTTTTACCATATATGTGTCTTATTTAAGAATATATTTTAAAATAAATGTGTCAAAACTCAACTTTCCAACAATACAGCAAATAGGATAAGTGAAGAGGAAAAAAAATAAGAACCACAGAGCAAGACGGAAGGCAAAATATGCATTAACATTAAAATATATCCTATGACTCTTTGGTTACTTCCTTGGCAAAGTTATGCCTCTAACCTTACTCACTGAATAGCCCTCAACTCCAGTTTTTTATTTTTATAGCCAACTATCAACTAAACATGTGTGCTTGTGTTACTGAGAGACAGTTTGAATTTAACATGCCAAAATGTGCCCCTCTCCCAATCTTTGTCACCCCCCTCAAATGCACAGTTTGCTCAAGCCAAGCACTGACTTATTTGCCCAAGTCAAAAATTTCTAGGATTTATCCTTAAAACATTCTACTCCTTCCCTCACCTCACCACACCCCGGTGCTCTTTCCCTAAACCTGCTCAATTCTATCTTGACAACTGCCATTCTACTCCAGACACCCATAATCTTCTTCTAACTTATCTCCTTACTTCCACTCTCCCTCCTCCATCATTCATAGGGTTGGCATAACCTCCTAATTGATTTCTGCTTTTATCTGTAATCTAAAATCACATTGTGAGCAGAGCGATATTTTTTAAATGAAGATAAGATCATGTAATTTTTCTCCTTAAAACTCTCCAATGATTTCACGTCACACTTAAAAATAAAATCCAGTCTCCCCCATCCTCACCTAGAAGGCCCTAGAGATACTGACACCTTCTCTCAGTTCATTTGCATTAACTACTCCGGTGTCCCCAAATACTCTGTCCCCTGTTTTGCCGGGCCTTCCAGGTAAGCATCTGACATGCTATCTCTCGAAGAGAACTTCCTTGACTTTATCTAATAAAATACCATGACTTTCTTCACTGCCACACTTGTTTCATTTTTCCTATTGCCAGTATGTTACTGTCTGATATTTTCTTCTTCTGCTTCATTGTCTACTAATTTCCAAGTATAGGAACCACTTCTGCCTAGAAAGAGTAGACTCTTAGTATTTGTTGAGTAAATTAACAAAATTCATTTGTATTTTTTTAAGTCAATGTATCCAAATATGGCTCTTGAATAAACCCAAAATTGACTTAAGAGATAAAGAAAAAAGATTGGTGATTTGTGCTGGGAAATTGTCCTGGCTAGAAAGCAAACTTGCACTTTTAAGACATGTGTTTTGGAACTATCTTAAAATTTGCAGTAAAAATTGCATTATTTTTTCTTATTTAGCAAACATATACATATAGTTTTAGAAGTACAGTCCAGTTCTAAGAAAAAAAAATATATAGAAATTGATTTAGAAATAGAAGAACAGAGTTGGGTTGGTTAAAGATAGATAGGCAGAGAGAAATAAAATATTTGTTAATGACCATACCTTTTAGTTTTTCTGGCTCCATGTCTCTTCCATTTATGCTTTAAGTTTTAGGTAAAATTCAATTATTCTGCCACATTCACCATCTATTTAGAATCAGACATATATAAAGATTGCATTTTAATAGTTAATCATTTACTCAAAAATTTGATTGAAGTGAATTATACCAAATGTTGCTGATATATACACATTCAATAAGAATATTTTTTAGAAGGTGAAATTTTGGATTTTTTAACAGACAATGGAGGTTCATATGGAATTGTAGGGAATAACATGGAGTGTTGTAAGAAGTCCCTTTTTGTATCAACTGAACAATACCTGAAATTGTATAAGAAACTGTTGCATTTTATTGTGGTTTATTGATAATTGCTTCTTCAAAATATCATGGCATGTTACAATGCCAATGCAGTTCCACAGTAAAAAAAGATGGAGAAAAAATTTGAATGTTGTATAAGTAGTTAAATGCTTTTAACAATTGTTATATTTATTTATTTTTTAATTGGTTTATCATTTTTTTTTCTTTTTTTGAGACATACCTCTCTCTCTCACCCAGGCTGGAGTGCAATGGCACAATCTCGACTCACTGCAACCTCCGCCTCCCAGGTTCAAGTGATCCTCCTGCCTCGGCCTCCTGCATAGCTGGGAATACAGGCACGGGCCATCATGCCTAGCTAATTGTTGTATTTTTAGTAGAGACAAGGTTTCACGATGTTGGCCAGGCTGGTTTCAAATTCCTGACCTCAGGTGACCTGCTCTCCTCGGCCTCCCAAAGTGCTGGGATTACAGGTGTGAGCCACCGCACCCAGCCTACATTTAATTTTATATTGAACAATGTGGGTTACATGATTCAGAGAGAGAAAACATGATTTTCTTTCAAAGAGAGAATCTACAGGCTCTGGGAACGATCTTAGTCAGAATAAAATATCTGAAAAATAATCATAGGGAGGAGGAATGGGCTTTTATCTGGATGACAACAAATAATAAAACTGTGCTACTGTTAGATCAAGTCATACTTGTACAAAAAATTGAAAAAGCTATTTATTTATTTCTTAATTTATTTTACTTTTATTGGCCAGAAGAATTGTCACAATAAACATACACATCTATGATGTTTATAGTCAAAACCATGGCCCATGACTCTGTACCCTTCTATACTGTGCAACCTGGGCATACAGTTCTAGTATTTTAAGTTAGGTACATTTGGCAGAAGCTAATAAGAGACATCCAGCTCCAAATTAGGAAAGAATTAACATATTTTTGAATGGTCACAATAAATTATTTCCAGTAAGTTCTAAGTTCTCCATCACTGGAGTTATTAAAACCTTGGTTTATATTATGTGGTAATTATGGATAAGATTTTAAGTGCTGGGTGATACATTAGATAATCTTTAAGCTTTTTTCCAATTCTATAATTTAATATTTTATTTCAAAATGATTTAGTGAAACTTTAACATGATACATAAAATATATCTGCTCTTATATATCCAGGAATGTATCTATCATAGCTTTAAGAGAGAAAATAAATCTAGTTCAATTTATTTCTTTAACTGAGCAAAGATTCCTTAATGTCTTATATTTCTAGATTACTGTCTTGGTCTATTTGGGCTTTGATAAGAAAATGCTATAAACTAGGTGGCTTCTGAAAAAAACAGAAATTTATTTCCCACATTTCTCCAGGCTGAGAAGTTCAAAGTCATGGCACTGGCAGGTTAAAGTCTGGTAAGTCCCTGCTTTCTGATTCATAGACCGTGCCTTCTTGCTGTGTCCTCACATGGTGAAAGGGGACAGGGTTCTCTGAGGTCTCGGTAAAAAGGGCACTAAGCACATTCATTAGGACTCCACTTCAAAACCTAATCACCTCTGAGGAACCTCACCTCAAAATACCCTCACATTGGGAATTAGGTTTGGAGGTACACAAACATTCAGATCATAGTAATTACATATGTTAACCTTCATATACTTGATCTTATTTGTTTCTGAAAACAATAAAATAAAAAGGGCAGGTGTTATTTAATTTCATATTGAGATAAGAAACCAGAAGTTGAACACAGAGATCTCACAGGTAAAATCGAAGCTGTGAAAGTTAAACTCAGATCTTTTGATATCCAACCCTTTCTGTTTTTATGTAATTCTTCCTGTTAAAGGCTTTTAATTAATATAATTATGATATTACATGATATTGAATCATATAAAATTTAAATATAAATGTGAAATAAAATTACACATAAAATAAAACAATAAACCATGTAATTCTTACTACCTGATAAAAGGGAAGTTAGAACATATCAAGTGAGAGAAATATTTTTACTGCTCTTAGTTATTTGTTCACTAGCTTGTTGACTCTCTTTCCCACTGGATTGTAAGATTGATTAGAGGAAGGATTCCCCCAGTTTTGTTTCCTAGTTACCCACTGTCTAAGGAACACGTACCACCTGGGCTTTCAAATATGTGTTGCTTAATGGATAATAAATGAATAAGTGGTTTTAAATATTAATCAAATAGTTTTTTATATAATAAACCTTAGACAATACACAAGACAAAGGATTCAACAACAGTTTTGTACGTAAACCCACATTAAGTATATAATCAGAAAATATGGATTTATAAAATGTCACAAATACCACAGTCTAAATATCAAGATTGAATTTGTGTAGACCAGGAAATGATGATTATCTGCATAATCCCCTTTTAATAGGCTGTGTGGACAGTGTGTGAACTTGGATTTTTGCATAAGCAAAGTTGAATGTTAGCTCCAGATTTTCCATTTTTATTATCTCCAATAGGAGCCATGTATATTTTTTGTCACCTCATTTACGTTTTCTGTTATTTCGACTAACAGAAGAAAAGGTCTGTTAATACTGATTGACTTCAAAAAAAAAAAAAAAAAAGAAAGAAAAGGACTCTGATTATTTGGAAGTGTTAAATACTGCATATGTGGGAAGGAAATTATGTAAAAATAGATCTAGGGTATGAATTGTGAACTTATTGATTGTCAGGTGATAGGACACGCCAGGCAAAATGGGGAATCAAGAATCTGCCCCTACACAATATGTTGTAAATGGATCCTGGCATTAATGCCATGGTAAAGATAGACCTAGTGCTTTGGGAAATTCTTTTTCACATTCAAGCCCTCTTTCATTGGATACTTTGAAGATAATTTGTTCATTTTATTTGTTTCATAAATATCTGGAAGTTTTTCTGTCTTATAATTATGGTGACTTTAGAAATACAGATGATGAAATAAAAGTCATACATTTAGCACTGTCTTGATTCTTGATGAAGAAATCATTCATTCTTTTATGGAAATGTAGGGAACTTTCAGTTCAGTTGCAGTCACTCCTTTAAAATTATATGTTCACTCCTTTCACTCTGTATCTGTCTCTGTGATGCATATGTATTACTTACATTTCTTTTTCCTAATTGATGCCATTAAGCAAAGAGGATGTTCTTTTGGGAAGACAAATGACATTTAAAATGATAAAAATAAAATTAACATAAATTTTGGCAGTCATATGGGAGGGGGAAGGCATGACAAAAGAAGGTAAAATATCACAGTAGGATGTTAATTTTTTAAAGAAAAAAAAAAACGGAAAGAAGCTAGGCAAACATTATTTGGAAATAAATGTGTGTTATCCAGAGACAGTTATTCTGTATTTGGGACACACAATTGTGGATATTCTGACCGAACTTTAACACAAATAATGTGTTATTTGATATACCAACAACTAAACAAGAAAGAAGTCAATAGGTACTGTAGATAGTGAGGTAAGATTATCGAAGGGGGTAGTATTGTGGGGAGTCTGTACAGGAGAGCAAAGAAGACAAAAACACAGGGGATGAAGAGGAGAATCCAAAGAAACTCTGCAACCTCTGAAAGAGGAGAATGGTTTGGTTGCAACAACTGTCACTGTCTTGGCATTGTTGACGGGGTTAATTTTGTTGATGTGAAGGAAAAGGTCCCTCCTCTGTCTCTGAGACCTCTTGATGTCTCCACCTTAGAAGAGGGTATCCCTTCTTTCAGCACAGATACATTTTCTTTCTTTCCCTCTCAAGACATTTTATCCTCTCTTTGTTTGCTGTTGTTATCTTTAATCTTCTATACTGAAGAATATAAGAGGATTTCTACTTGAAATGTTTTTGGCATAAATAAACAGGGGATGTTAAAAACAAGAGACTGTTGATCTCTGGAACTAGCCCTAACAGACAACTGGTTAATTTTCACTATATATGATGTTATGACGCTTAAAATATGTTGCTACAAGGCAACCTATGTTATAGAAAGAAATATGGGAAAATGAATGGAAAAATTGTTTTTGGAGCTTCCAAAGCTTTAGGAGAATCTTATCCTTAATAATAGTTGTATGAAACACTTGTACAACATTTACAGTGAGCCACATATTGTTTCAAATGCCTTATACATATCAGCTCACTCATGGTAGATACAATTATTTTCCCATTTTATAGATGAGGATAATCTAACTAATGTCTTATCCTAGAGACCATTAGACCCAGAGGGTAGAAGGGGTCTTGCTTTTAAGAAGGAAACAAACAGAAGTGTTTGCAATGGTAGCCCTAGACTTCAAGGAAGAGTTTTTATGAAAAGGAAATAAAACTTTCAACAGCAGAAAGGAACATTTGAAAGTTAAAATAGGTACATTTTATTTCTTATATGAGAGTTGCCTAATCCTATTTAGAAAACTATATTAGTGTATATTTTTTATCTCGTTTCAACATTTAACCTTTCCATATTTTACACATCTTATAACCACCCCCCAAAACTTTTTTCCCTATTCCCTAGCATTTTTGGACTGTAATTAGATTGTGTTTAATAGAAGTCTAAATGGTAACTTTTGCTGTCACCCTTGGGAGTCCAGCAACATTAACATGTTTTGAATCATGGATTTGAAACATTTCTGCTTTTCTATTGTACATGTTCCTATTAAAGGCAAACATTTTTAGGAAATACTTCATTAAGTACTTTGAAAGTTAGGTTTGATGGAGATATAATTAAAAGATAACGTCAGTAGAATAGAACATTGTACCACAGTAATGTTCAGCTCTCCTGCCAGAACATAAAGGAAGGGGCAAAGCGGAAGCACTGATTTTCCAAGCAGGAGACATTTATTCAGTGACAATGTCTTATTACAATTAATTTACTTTTGGTATATAAATGGTGAATACAAGAGTAATTGCAGTCCCTGTGGATTAAGAAACATTGTTCTCCTGGTTCCTTTCTACGAGACCAGCACAAATCACAGTTGGCAGCTGCTTGTTGCAGAGCTTAATATTTCCTTCTGTCTAAAGTTTATGTCTCTCATTCTTTTTCTTGTTTTGATTTTTTGCAATATTTTTTTCCCTTTCTATTTGCACCCTCTCTTCTCGGTTCCCCCATTCCATCTTGCTATTCTTCTACCAATTTTTAATTTACTTATCTAAGAGATAAAGAAATGATTTTGAAACCTGAGTTTATATCAGAATCAGTGTAATATCTTATTAAAAATAACTACCTCTGAGCCCCACCCCAGGAGACTCTGATTCAGCGAGCCTTCACTAGGCCATAAAAATCAGCCATTTTCAAATATGTATTTATAAAAAGTTTACCAGATGATAATTGCAGTCAAATTTAAAGACCCTTCATTTATATTCTCTGAATTACTTTAGCTAACTTTCAATTGGTTATTCCAAAGTAAGAACCCCTAAAATGAAAAATTAGTGCGTCAGCTACCTCAGAAGAAATGTTCCCATATAGAGTCCAGGAATCTACCTGTTCTCTGAACCCCCAAACAGCATGTGGGCTCAGCACAGATTCCATGGTGCATGTTTTTCTGGTTTCTAACTGTTTTGATGAATGCAAGATGAATCGCCAGTGGGTCTCCTGCCCAGAGATGCAGTTTTGAGAAAAGTGGACTATGATTGCAGAGCCTCTACTTCAAGCCCAGTCTTCTGAAAAAGAGTCCTTTCTAGATAAAGGTGCAGCCACCCACTTTCTCTGAGATTCATCCCTCTTCAGCCTTAGACTTCACACAGTTAAGAAGCTACCATTCCTCATAACCACCCCTCTCATGCATTTTCCAGAGTTTGTGGCAACTGTCGAATGAGCACAAGAAGACTGTTTTCTTTTAGTAGGTTGGTTTCTTCAGTGAGTACACGTGGAGCTCAAACATAGAAAGGCAACACGGGGGCTACTGACACTGTGTGCAGGACTCGTAATTGTGAATTATCTCATGACGGAGTGCACTGGAACCATGACACCAACCCTTTACAGTGCCACCAGAGAACTTTATTATGATTCTTTGTGAAAATTTATTATTTTTTGGAAAATATAAAGATGATTTGGAATCTTAACTATGCCATTTTCAATGCAGTAAAAATCAAAATTTTATATTATTTTTCTAGACAAAAGAAAATACAAATACATATTCATACTACTCAAATGATACCCATTTGTTTAAATTTTATGACTACAAGCTGTCATAAAATTTAGCTATAATAAAAATTGCTAGCACACCCTTAAGATCCGTGCACCGTGTTAACATCATTACTTCTATGTGTTGATAGTCAGGAATGTAAATTATCTTGTATTCACTAGTTAGGTATGATAATAATAACAAAAATATATATTGAGAAGTCTGGTGTCTTGCCAGATATTGTTATATATATAGCCAATATATATGTGTGTGTGTCTGTGTCTGTGTGTGTGTGTGTGTGTGTGTATATATATGTGTGTGTGTGTGTGTGTGTATATATATATATATATATATATATATATATATATAGTTTCTAAATAGAAATACTTCAAAGTTTCTTTTGATTATAAAAATAATAGGTGGTCATGTTCATTGTTTTTAAAAACAGACAATATAAAACAATGAAGAAGAAACATAAAACAAATGAAGAAGAAAACTAACTCATCAAAATTTTATGACCCGGAGAAACTCACATCTGCAGTCACATTTCATAAAAGACACTGCCAATTTCTTGTGTTTTAATTTATTTCTGAATAGTTTGTTGCCGAGTTGTTCTGCTGCCTTAAACAAACTATGAAATTTTAAAAAACGAAAAATGATATAAAGCTGACAAATCATTAGATTTTAATTTCTGTATATATCCTCCAGATAGTTTTCTGTGTACATGCATATACATACACACCCACCCACTCACACACAGAAGAGATTGAACTATTTCATAAACTTTTTTCATTTAACAACAATATGGGCAGCGACGTGGAAATTTTGTCAGTAAATATGAATGTGTACAGTTATTCATTAATACAGAGCATTTCATTATGTTGACATACAATTTGTTTAACATATCTTCTATTGAGCATTTAAGATATTAATAGTTCTCATTTGTTGCTGTAATAAACAATGCATCAGTAACTTCATTATGCATATATCTCTGCATACCTAAGTGCTTATTTCCTTGAAACAAATTTCTAAAAAGAAAACTGGCCAAAATTTTAATTTCAGAAACATACTTGCCCTACAGACAGACATCATGTCTAACCTGAAATGCACAATTTATCCTCATGTAACACATGAAAACTGAGAAGAATTAGCCTGCTCATGGCTATTAAAAGGGTGGAAGTTGGGATTCAAACAAGGATTAGTCAAGGTGGTTACTAATCTCATTGAACAGGCACATAAAATTTTTATTAAACACAAATTGACTTTGTTAATATCAGCTTTGTGGAGGCATAATTGATATACAAAGGATGCGCATACTTAATTTCAAATGTAATGGACGTAAGCAAACACACATAATATCATCACTACAATCAAGAAAATAGATATATCCAACACTTCCTAGAGTTTCCTTGTGCTCTTTTGTTTTTGTTTTGGAGGTGTATGTATGTGTGTATGTATATGCAGGTACAAGAACACTTGAAGTGAGATCTACCCTCCTAACAAATTTTGAAGTGCACACATCCCATAAATTTTGACACAATCAAGAGGCGAAGTCCAATTCCTCCAGCCCCTTGAGATAATTATTTCCAAATAATAAATCCTGAGACCCCTATGCCACATTTAGTGTAACGCCCAGAACCCTAACGAGATTCCTGAGGCATATCAAGCACACTGCATTCTTCTGATTAGCTCTTGTTCCTAATAGCCAACCTCTGCAGATTCTTGTTTCATTTTTGGCTATTGCTACTCTTTTGGGCACCTCTTCTCACCAGGACTGGACCCTCATTCCCATTCCCCCAAATTCCATCAGTCCAGGTTGGGTACATGTGATACAGTTCACCAAAGTAAGGCCATTAGCACAGAGGAAGGATGAAATAACTAGAACAGAAATAATTCAAGTTTAAATATTACCAAGCTCCTATTTCCACTCTTGACATTATCTTACTATACACTATCCATCTTCCCCATAAAACCCATCCTGGGACAGACATGGAGACCTTCTCTCTAGTGATTCTCTCCTGGGTGAGAATTGGAGTCACTGGAAATGCTTTATAAAAATGTTGTTACGCAAGATCACTCATATTAAACGAATGAAAATCTTTGGGAAGTGGAACCAAGAGGTTTTATTTATTATTATTATTATTCTTTAAGTTCTAGGGTACATGTCAATAACGTGCAGGTTTGTTACCTATATATACTTGTGTCATGTTGGTGTGCTGCACCCATCAACTCGTCATTTACATCAGGTATAACTCCCAATGCCATCCCTCCCCTTCCCCCCTCCCCATGATAGGCCCCGGTGTGTGATGAAGTTCCTCTTGTTAATTTCAATATGCAGCCAGGTTGAAAATTACCATTGTAGATCTTTCACCAAACCTTCCTCATTCTAGTTCCTCAATCCTTCAGTCCTTTGGCCTGCCAGCCAAAACTTGCATGCGATTTCCTCCTTTTGCTGAATGAAGTCTTTGTTTCTTTAATTATTCTTTTTCTTCTTTTATTTTCTCTGCACAATGCTCTAAGGCACAGCTTTTTCATACTTGAAAAGGTGTTTTTCTAAATAAAACTGAAGTGCTGTCCTAATGGAAGATCTTCCATTCTTCGAAGGCAACTGGGTCAAACTCCAGCCACTCTCAAACGATGAAGGTTTTTCCTTTTCTCACTCCTCTTTATACTAGTTTTTTGGCAGATTTAGTAATGAATAGACATTTCTACCCTTGAGTAGATCTCATAATTTCTATGGCAAAATGGGAGAAAAAACTATTAAAAGTTGAAAAAGTTCAAATAATGTCAGAGAAAACCTCTGTCAAGGGTCATCAGAATGTGTTTCCTAACTTAATCACAGGATTAGAGGAAAATTGATCAGAACAAGGATGTGATCATTAAATCAATGCATGCCATTTATCATATCTTACATTACGCCAGCCATCTAAATTTTGAACGCGAATCCCTCTACATCTATCTCTGGTAAGTGCCCACTGCAAACTCCCCTGAGTTGTGACACATCTCTCAACATCATTTATATACCTCCAAATTTATTAGTCTTTGAGAAACAAGGTACAAATATCAAGTTATACCACTTTCAAATAAATTAAAGTTCATAGTTAACATGTTTCTTACTACAAACCATATCTGCCTAGAAGTCAAAGCAATGTCTCTGAGTCATTCTAAACTAAATTTATAATACTATTCTACAATGCAAGGACACTACCCTTGGAAATGAATTCAGTGAGACACTTTATAAAATAATGGATCTTTCATTGTGAAGCCATGCCCTAGACCTTAGACATGAGTAGTCATCCCTGAAAGATAGGTCCAGTGCATTTTTTCATTATTTTCATGGTACCATCTGTCCATCTTGCCTGAGAGACAACAAAGCCCAATGGAGAAATAAAGGGAACATTCAATACTGGTTCCTTTTCATTCACACACACACACACACACACACACACACACACACACACACACACTGCTCAAGAGCCTCAACCATGCAGAATTTACAACATCATAAAAAATCCACATGTTTAAACATTGCTCTAATTTAGAATGGGCTCTACATAAATTTTAGTAGAAATACACACTGCACACCAGCCATTCTTCTCTCTGACTTTTTTTTTTCACCTTTTACCTGCTGCCCCCACATCATAGAGGTACCTTCTTGAGAGTTTCTGGACTTTTCCACCCGAAAGTAACAGGATCTAGAGACTTCAACAAGTATGCTAGGCATGTAGTTGTCATGGCTGTCAATAAAAGCAAAGTCCCTCTGTGCTACCCATATAGAGTAAATAATTCCTTTTGTATAAGATTTTCAAGGCTGTCTGCTTTTTCACATACTGTCTTCTGTTTATTTTGCAGTTCATTTCATTTTCCACAATTATATTTCAAAAATACATTACAGTGTCTTTATATTATATTTGTGAATGGTTCTGTTACAGGGTTGTTGTTTTGCTGCCATAAACAACCTATTACATTTCTAAATAAGTAAACAATAGAAAACTAACAAATGATTAATTGAAAACTTGGATAATAGAAGGACAAATTCATATCTAAAATATCTAAGCAATAAGTCCTTCCTAATAAATCATTGATTGGTTATTTGAGTTTATTAGATGCTTCTATTTTATATATTCATACACAAATGAAGTTTCGTCATGCCATTGAACAATTTGGGGAAAAAAGTGAAAATGTACTTGTTTATATGATGCGTTCAATCCAGGAGAAAATGGTTTTTTAATTGCTTATCTTCTTTACAAAGGTTTATTTTATAATATGCTGAAAGATATTTGTTCAGGAAAGAACAGATTTTTTGAACAATTTTCTCTCATTTATACTTCCAAAATCTAGTGTTCACACTTCAGAAAATAAGATTTTGTTATGTTTCAGAAATAACAAAAATAGGAGAGGATGTACAAATAGGTTATTTGCAACCGAAATCATTTTAATCATTCAGCTAACCTTTTTCAGAGATTATTCTCATTATCCCTTTTTCCTTCTTAGGTTTCCATCATAAAAGTGGTGAGGATGGCCTTTTCAGATAGAGAAAGACACTCTTCTATTAAAAGTATATATGAAGCCTATTTTTTAGAAAATGTTTCTCTTTATTAGGTCCCAAATTAACTAGAGAGGTTTTTTTCCTTAGATAATGAAGGTGAAATTATCAGAACTCTAAAAGGTAGAGTGACTCAAACATTTTTTTCAGTAAAATTTATTTATTTCTACTCAATATAAAATCAAGAAATAAATTACTTGCTTATGTTTCTTAGTGGTCTGTTAATGAGCTCATTCTCTTCCTTTATTTCTCTCTCTTTTTAACTCTTTCAATTGTATGACCAAAACTGGAGATGCCTCCTGTTTTTAGGAGGCACAAATAGAATAGTGTCTATAATTAAGGTCTATGAGCAGAGCTGTTCACAGTTCCTCTGCTTCAATTTGTCTTCCTTTTTTCAATACAAAACAGCAGACTGGAATGTCATAAAATTATACCCATTTTATTCTCATTTGAGCTGTAACAGATATCTAGTAGATATTATAATACATCTAGTAGATATTCTCTACTCATCTAGTAGAGAAACAATCTAAAGATTCTTATGTATGTATTTTATTGCCTCATGATAAATCACATGTTTTCTTACTGAATTGCAATGCCCTATACCTCTACCGCACTCTCTTAGCTACAGTCTTATCAAGCCTCTTTTAGTTCAATGAGGCATCATCCTGGGACAGATGGCCTGGTGCATCCCAGAGCTGCAGCTGTAGGATTGTCCAAGCATCTCCTCACCTTGGATATGTCCCTGCTACAACTCCAGTCAGTTTCTAAAAGCAGTGGGAAGTGGAAAAAAAAAAAAAAATGAACACCCTGTGTGGGCAATGAAGGGGATAAAAGAGTAAGCAGATGATGCTTAGGCAGGATTTCTTTAAAAGCATAATTTTATTTCTGTTGAAGTAAAACACACAGAGAATAAACAGGATCTGCAGACTCAATTGGAAAATTAGGTTATTTAAATATTACTTTTGTGTATCTTTTAAAAATATACTTTAAATAATCGTTGGTATTCATAAACTGTTTAAAATTCCTCCCAGGAACATTCAGATTAACTAAAACCAATAAAACATTTTGGTTTTGTTTCATTTTTAATACATTGTTTTCCTGAAAACTAATTTCATTAAAATCATTTTGAGAATATTTTAGACACAGATTTTCTTCCTCCACCACCTCTCCCTGTTTTTCTTCTCTTTATCTTTCTTTTCCACCACTCCTATGCACACTCTCCTGACAAACACATGCTTCTAAGCTCCTTGCAGAGAACTTAGCAAGCACACAAAAGGGAATGGTAGGTATTGCCATAGCAACTTAGAGAAGGTCCATGCAGATAGGACAAGTTCACAGCTCTGACTAGAGACAAAAATCAAAATCAAGAAGTTATTCTCAATGTTCTCTTCCTGACATAACTGAGAGTTACAGGTATAACTCTTTTTTATGAAAATGGGAAATATACTTTATCAGTTGTTGGAAAATGTTTTTGTTATTTTGGTAGTAGTATTAATTTGCTCTTACCTGAAAAATTTGCTGACGTTTCTATGTGTAAAATCAAGTTTGAGTGATTTCCAAATGCATTTTCAAGGATTCATTTTCCCAAACTGCAGCTTCTTGATGCTACAATGAGCAGAAATATAAATAGCCAACAGATAAAATGTGGCTGATAAAAAGAGAGCCCATGGAAAGTTCCTCTCACGCTTTTACTTCTCATCCTTTAAAGGACTTGCTTTCTGTATTTAGATTAGGGAAATATGCCAAAACATTAGGGTGATTACTCAGTTTGCTTTTATCAGTTCTTTTGATGTTGCCCCCTATTTCCCAGCTCCAAAAATATTATTGCACCTCAAAGAAGCAATATATTCACTATTAATACTATAATAGCAGCATGAAAAGAAAACCAACAAACAATTTGAGAAATGATAGATAGGTAGAGATATAAATATATCATGCATGTGGAGAAAGACAGGCAGCTTCATATTCTAGGACACATTTTTATTAGGGCCCCTGAATCTGATGTATTTTTATAGAGTCTATGTAAATGTTACTAGTAGTAGATAACAAGTACCAAGAATTTAAAACGTAACAAACTTTACACAAGTCCATGCCTAATACTTTTAAGCTCTTTGCCCCTTCCTCACCTGGAGACCCTGAGAAGGACTTGGGAAGTTGTTCAGGTAATTTTCTCCCATTTCTACCAGCTTCAACCATCACATTTCTTAATTTTAGGCCATACCCTTTACCTTATTCCTACCTCAAATTACCTAGTTTATCTTTGTCTCCCCCCAGAAGGGGAGAATACTCTTCATCTTTTGTCATCAGTGTAGAATTCTTAATTAAGGTTGAAAAGAAGGGACAGATTTAAAATGTTATTCTGAGTTAAAACACTAACCATACTCGACCCTGCAACTGTGGGAGGTGACAGAGAAGGAAATCAACAGTGAATCAAATATTTTGGTGTGAATACCTAAGTGATCTTGTGGAATTTTATAATATATGCATTTTGCTTTTTTAAAAATATTGCTTCAACCCGGCCGGGCGCGGTGGCTCAAGCCTGTAATCCCAGCACTTTGGGAGGCCGAGATGGGCGGATCACGAGGTCAGGAGATCGAGACCATCCTGGCTAACACGGTGAAACCCCGTCTCTACTAAAAAATACAAAAAAACTAGCCGGGCGAGGTGGCGGGCGCCTGTAGTTCCAGCTACTCGGGAGGCTGAGGCAGGAGAATGGCGTAAACCCGGGAGGCGGAGCTTGCAGTGAGCTGAGATCCGGCCACTGCACTCCAGCCTGGGCGACAGAGCGAGACTCCTTCTCCAAAAAAAAAAAAAAAAAAAAAATATTGCTTCAGTAATTATTGGTGGATTGCAAAATTCCCTTAATGGTTAATAACTTAATTGTATATTTTAAAATAACTTAGAGAATGTTATTGGAATTATTTGTAACTCAAAGGGTAAATACTTGAGGGGATTGATGCCCCATTCTCCACAATATGCTTATTTCACATTTTCATGCCTGACAAATATCTCATGTACCATATATATGTATATATATAATGTACTCACAAAATTTTTAAAAAATAATTTAAAAAATTTTAAAATAATAATACATTTGATCTAGTCTAAAGAAACTGTCATTAGATATTAATAGTATATGTAAAATTAAAGAAAGGTTGAGTAATGATTCAGATAGCCAATATGTTTTATCTTACCTACCTGCCTACCTATATTTTAGCCTTCATGTATTCAGATATGAGTAAGAGACTTATATGAGTTTGTTCTCATGCTGCCAATAAAGCAATACCTGGGACTGGGTTATTTATAAAGGAAAGAGATTTAATTGGCTTACAGTTCCACATGGCTGGGGAATTCCACGGCTGGTGGAACTCACAGTTCCAAATGGCATGTACCACAATCTCTTATTATTTTCTCACGTTGCCATTTAATATATTACAAAGCATTTTAATACATGTAAACTCATGTAAATTGCAAAATACCACCTTGAATTGGATGTTTGCTGAAGTGAAGGGGCAGAGGAGCCCTGACATAAAGCCTGGACTTGTTTTGTTTCACATGGTGCCATTTGTTATTATAGTGGCCAAAGTAATTTCAGTAATTAGAGGTCAACCTCAATAAGGATCTGGGCAGCAGAGATTTCTATTCAATGGTCTTTCTACTTACATCGTTATGCTTCTTATGAGATTATACATAATGCAACTGAATTCTTGCTCTGAAAATGGATTCCACTATGTGACTTCAGTTGAGTTAATTCACTTTAATTTTTCCATTTGCAAAATGAGCATAATAATATCATTTACCTAATAGAGATTTTATAGGAACTATGTAAGTTGATTTAACTCACTGACTGGCATATCCTAAGCTTTCAATAAAAGTCACCATCATTATCATTACCATTATTCTCTTGATTGATAATCACAGAGATAATTCTTAGTTCTCTAATTAGACTATTGTCTTATGATCTCATCATTATAAGTATGAGCCTAAAGATAGAATAATGTATATTGCCCTGTCTTTACTGTCATCTGATATGCTGCCTATTATTTTCTTGTATAGGGCATGCTTCAATCAATATAACTATCTCCCAATTATATTTAATGTTTCTGCTTTGAAAGCATATTCAGAGCAAAAATATATATAACAGGATAGTGATCATAAGTTTGTTTATAATAAAGAAAAAGCTGCAATTTGCAAATGATCTCAATGATCATCAATAGAAAATGAAGGAAACTATGGTTCATTCACACAATAGAACACAATATAATTTTTAAGGAAGATGAGAATGTTCTATATACTTTGACATAAAAAATAAAATGTTAATAAAAACATTTTAGAGAAAAACATGTATGTTATAATACTATTGATATTTTAAGTTAAATATAATGAAAAGCTTCATACATAGTGTGAACATATATATAATATAGTGTGAATGTGTGTGTGTATGTGTGTGTGTGTGTGTGTATATATATATATATATATATATATGCCTGTATTATATAAGGTTGCCATATCATGTAAAAATTATTTCTAGGTTGTGATACTATAGAGTACTTTGTCAATATTTTATGCCCTATTGTATTATTTGTACTTGTATAATAAACCTTCATTCATTATTTTAAATCAACAAAATAAATAAGAAGATTATATATAAAGAGAAAAAGGGAAAGAAAGAGATAGCTGGAAATGTTTTATTTATCAAAAGAGCATACTATTTTAAATTTTTCTTATTTTTAATTTTGTGGGTACATAATAGGTAACTCATAAGTATACCCATGTCATGGGTAATGTCATGTAACTGAGATACATGAGACGTTTTCTTTTCTTTCTTTTCTTTTTTTTTTTTTTTCTTGAGACAGAGTCTCACTCTGTCGCCCAACCTGGAGTGCAATGGCGCAGTCTACATGAGATATTTTCATACTGACATGCAATGGGTAATAATCCCATCAGGGTAAATGGGGTGTCCATCATCTCAAGCATTTATCCTTTGTGTTTCAAATAGTCCAATTCAACTGTTTTAGTTATTTTTAAATGAACAATTAAATTAGTTTTTACTGTAATCACTCTGTTGTGCCAGCAAATACTGTGTCTTACTTATTCTAACTATTTTTTTGTACGCATTAATCAGTCCCCTCTACCACACCACCCTGCAACTGCCTTTGCTAGTCTCCAGTAATCATCCTTCTTCTCTCTATCTCCATAAGTTCAGTTGTCTCAAATTTTAGTTCCCACAGATGAGCGAGAACATGTGATGTTTGTCTTTCTATGTCTGGCTTATTTCATTTAACATAATGTCCTCCAGTTCCACCCATGTTGTTGCAAATGACAGGATCTCATTCTTTTTTATGTCTAAGTAGTACTCCATTGTGTACATGGGCCACATTTTCTTTATTCATTCATCTGTTGATGGACACTTAGGTTGCCTCCAGATCTTGGCAGTTGTGAACAATGCTGCAGTAAACATGGGAGTGCAGATACCTCTTATTTTCCAAGGGGTCTCCAAATTTTTCTCCATAGTGTTTGTACTAATTCACATTCCCACCAACAGTGGATGAAGGTTCCAAAAGAGTATGTTCTTTTAAAAATATATTTTAGGTAGTGGTCAGTGCTTTAGGAGTTGTAGCATTTAAGAATCCTCATTCTTAACTCCACATGTGTTAGGAAAAGTAATTCTACTGAATGTAAGTCACCCTCTTTTTTGGTCTTAAGATGATTCTGTTTATATTTAATTTCTCTTCTCCAAGTGACTGACTAATCAAGTCCTCAAGGAAATAACAAATTTAATAGAAAAAAAGCTATAAACAAAATTTTACAAGGGCAAATAAAAACTGATAATTATGACTAGAAAGATTCCTGAGCTGTGCAGACTTTTTAAAATTCCACATAGAAGAATAAAGCAAATTAATCTATACTGCACACCTCATGTCCATATGGACAACTACTAAGCAAGCATCAAAACATACTTAGAATGTTTGGTGTCCTCTTGTTGATTTTAAAATTTTCATCCCTCTATATATCATTCCACTTTCATATTTTAAGTGAAACTCAACTCTGCTAAAGGGCTTCATGGATTACCTAAGTCTAATCAATCACATATATAGTCATTCTGAAAACTGTACATTTGCTATTATTTGTACATTAATTTTTTAAATGCATGCATTTTTATTGCTATATGGCAGTTCATAACTTTTGAAATTGTGGTTAAAAGTGTAAAAATTTCAAGAAAAATATCTATTATTCCACCAATCAAAGGTAGCCATTATAAATATTTTTCCTTATTTGTCTAATATTTCTATATTTCATAGATTTAGAATTTTTATCAGTTTTACATTGTTGTCGTCACAGTGAATACATATCTTTCTTTTATTACTATGGTTTATGTGTCCTGCATATTAAAATGTATTCTACCATAGCTTAGCAACTCCATTATATTCTATCACGTTTATATAGCATGCTTACTTTATAATTTTACTAGCTGAACAGTTTAGCTTTTTCATTTTTATGATTATAAATAAGTGTACTATAAAATTTTTTTTAATCTGTAAGAATGAGTTTTCCTCTGTCGGTTTGCTGACTTTTAAGGGTCTCAGAAACTTTTAAAATCTTTCTCAGAACAAAATACCTGGTTGGGCTTTGTGGTTTACTCCTGTAGTTCCAGCTACTAGGGAAGCTGAGGCAGAAGGATAGCTTGAGCCCAGGAGTTCCAGGCTGCCATGAGCTATGATTGCACCACTGCACTCCAGCCTGGGGGACAGAGTGAGGTCTTTTCTCAAAAAAAGTAAAGAAAAGAAAAGAAATGTAACTATTTAAGGTAAGTGTTGTGACTTTCCTGAATATTTGTATGTGTTTCTTTACCCACAATTGTATTTTATTACTATTACAAATCATGACATGCAAATATCACAAACAATCTCCATTTATAGGTGAGGTGTATATATATATATACACATACACACACACAGATATATATATATATGAAATCCACAAAAGGAATATTAGAGCTAATAAGGATTTTAGCTAATTTGCAATATACAAATTCCATATGCAAAAATCAAGTATATCAAATAATAAATGTTTGAGGTGATAGTTATACTTGTTACCCTGATTTCATTACACATTGTATATATGTATCAAAATATCACACTGTACCCTATAAAGATGAATAATTAACATATATCAATTACAAATAATAAAAGCAAAAAAGTGCATTTTTATTCACTAGTAATGAATGATCCTAATAAGAAATTAAGAAAACAATTTTATTATCAATAGCATCAAAAGTAATAAAATTATTAGAAAAAAATCCAAAAAAGTATCATACTTGTACATTGAGAACCATAAAACATTATTGAAATGAAATAACAAAGCCCTAAATAAATGGAAAGGCATTCTGTGTTGATACATTCGAACAGTTTGTATTGTTATGGTTTGTATTGTTATGAGGTACTCCTCAAACTGATCTATAGATTCTATGCAATCTGTATACAAATCGCAACTGGTTTTTGCAGAAACTGACAAATCAATCCTAAAAGTCATATGAAAACTCAAAGGACCCACAAAACTCAAAACAGTCTTGTCAAAGAACAAAGTTGGAAGCTCACACTTCTTGATATTAAAACTTACTACAAAGCTGCAGTAATCAAGACTCCATGGTACTGGCATAAGAACAGACATATAAAACAACTGAATAGAATTGTAAGTCCAGAAGTAAACCTATAAATATATGTCCAATTCAAGACTCCATAGTACTGGAATAACAATAGACATATAAATCAACTGAATAGAATAGGAAGTCCACAAGTAAACCTATGCATATGTGGCCAATTAAGTTTTGACAAGGGTGCCAAGACCAGTGTGCAGGGAATAGTCTTTTCATCACGTGTAGCTAGGACAAATGGTTACACAAATGCAAAGTCATGAAGTTCATATCATTTACAAAAATTAATTCAAAAAATGAAAGACATAAATGTTAAGAGCTAAAACTATAAAATCATTAGAAGAAAACAGATATAAATATTTGTGACCTTGAATAATGTGATGGATTTTTAGATATTTCATTAAAATCACAAATAACCAAAGAAAAATAGATTAATTGGACCTTTTCCAAATTAAAAAATATAGTCCTTAGAAGGATGCTATTAATAAAGTGAAAAGACAACCCACAGAATGGGATAAACTATTTACAAATATATCTGATAAGAGTCTGGTACTCAATACATTTTTTAAAAAACACAACTTGATAAAATCAGAAAAATTTGAAAATGGGCAAGAGATGGAAATAGACATTTCTCTGAAGAATATATGAAGCTGTCAATAAGCACAAGATTCTTGACATCATTAATCATTAGGGAAATGCAAGTTAAAATGGTTAGCTACCACTTCATATCCACTAGCATGGCTATAATGAAAAAGGTAGATAATAACAAGTATTAGTTATACAAGGAAATTAGAATCTTCACACATTGCTGATTGGAATGTACAGTGATGTGTTTGGAAAACTGTTTGGAAGTTCTACAAAAAGTAAACGTGGTTCTATAAAAAGTAAACATAGTTTTGCTATATGACCCGACAATTCCACAACTATGTATATATACAACATATATTGAAAACATATGTTCACATAAAATCTTGTACCAAATGCTCATAGTAGCACTATCAAAATTGCTAAAGGGGTGGAAATAACCCACACTCATACCAACTGATGAAAGATAAACAAAATATTATATATATATATATATACACACACACACACACACACAATAATGTCATTAAGCCATAAAATTAGAATTAAACATTAACTGATGCTCCATCATGGATGAATTTGAAAACATTATGCTAAGTGAAGGAAGCCAGACACAAAGGGCCACATATTGTATGATTCCATTTACGTGAAATTAAAATAGGTAAATACATAGAAACATAAAGAAAATTAATGTTCACCAGGGATCGAGGGAGGGGTATGAAGGGTGACTAGTGATGGCTATGGGATTTTTAAGGGGGGAATAAAAATGTTCTGGAATTAGTAGTGATGGTCACCTAACTTTGTGAATGTACCAAAATCCCCTAATTGTACACTTTACAAGAGTAAATGTTACAGTATGTGAATGATATTTTAATGCGTATATATTTGCATACAATTTACTTATTTTCATTTATTACTCTTTCTTTTCTAACAGTTAGTAAAAAATAACATACTACAGGAAAAGGGAATTACAAGAGTGGGAAGAAGAAAGAGTAGAATGTTCCGTATGGTGTTGGATTGGGATTTGTATGAACCCATACTAATGAGTCAGTATGAACACATAGTTATTACTTGCTAAAGAAATATATAGGTATATATAAGTATATCTATATATGTATAGGCATGAGTGTGTGAGAGAGCATGCACACATGCATATATTTTCTAGCTCTGTCTGCTGAGTGGGCCTAGAGGAAATGATACATCAGTGACAGTGAGTATACTTAGCCCTTAGACTTTGGTTTTTAAATACCATGCTGCCCTAAAAGGAACCAAGACTCACTAAAGTAAAGACTAATATAAAGTTTAAGGTAGAGAAAATTCAACACTGGCCTGGAACATTTTTGTAACATAAATTACAGAAATGCTCAATAAATCATGGGAATGAGTCAAAAAGATTGAAAAGGTTCCCACTGGCCAAATCTGGAGCATCTTGAGCATCAACATTATAGGAATATTGATAATAATGAATTATGACTCATTGAATAAAATAGAAATCTGTGATACTGTATGATATACATGAAAAAAATTGATCAATGTATAAACAGGGAAGACAACCTCTATCAATAGATTATTATATTAATAGAAGAGATGATATGGTTAAAATCATTAACATTTGCTAAAATTAATGAATGAAGGTTTTCTGAGGAATTTATATTATCTAAAAAGCATCTACCTACAAATTATGGATGAATTATAAATGTAGAAATAATCTACAGTGAAGAATCTTTTCAGATATCACCTGATCAGGTGACCAAAGCTCATGTTATTGAAGTGGGAACTAACTGACATGATGTACCTTTTGAAATGAGAAGTGAGAAGGGCATGGCATAATTGCATAAGCTGAACCAAGTTCTGAGGGAACACCAGACAAACTCAGATTGAGAGAGGGACAATCTGCAAAATAATAGACCTGTTCTGTTAAGAGGTGTCAAGGTTGAGAAAGACAAAGGAAAGGTGGGGAACTTTATCAGATTACTGGATAATAACTAGACAAGTAATCACAATGTGTGATCTTGATTAGATACCGTACTGAGAAAAGAGTAACTATAAAATGCATTACAGGGACAATTGACAAACTTTAAATATGAACTGTGGGTTAGATGATATATTTTAATGATGTTGAAATATTTGATTTTTAAAAATATTTGGGAGTAAAGACATGATACATTTAATTGGCTCTCAAGTGGTTCAGAAAAAAATAACATGTTGTCATACACATGTGATAACAAATAGTTATATATAGCTAGATTAGATGTGCATGAGTATGTGTACATGTATGCTTATGAAGAGAAAGAGAGTGACAGTAACATGGTGAATGGGGCAATATTTAACAGTTGATAAATTTGGACTCTAGTATCAGGGTATTTACAGATGCTTTTTGCAAATATTCTATAAATTTGAAATAATACTAAAACAAAATTTATAAACAAAAATAATAATTTTCAGAGAAATGGAAAAGTAAATACAAGAAAATATTAATGCTACTTTGTTCTTGTATTTGGAGTTTATTTTTTTACTTGCTTCCTTTCCTCTGATTTTACTTACATTTCCGTGTTAAAAGTCGGTTGTCAATAACCAACTGAAAAAGTAGTGCAGAGAGGAACACATATCTTCTTTCTAAGTTTCTAAGGTATCATCATCCCTTCAACTTGACTCTGGCAGTAAAATATGGCATTGCCAGTTTTATATGAATTTTCCTCCTTTGTTCTTTGATTTACATCTTTTGACTGAAACATTTCAGAAACTCAACCTATAGCAGAAACTTCTTTGCTAATTTACGAGGAGCATGGATTATAGCTTTCTTTTCTTGAGGGAACAAAATCCTTAATTTATTTCAGAGATTGTTAGCAAAGGACAGAACATCATGTAGCAACAATGATTTCAGAGGCAAACAGTACCTCAACTAAGGCTCTCTGTTTCTCTATGTCAATTCACCCCTGGCTACACGCTTTTTCTCCACTAAAATTAAATAAGTCTGTTCCTTGTACTGTCACATGTGCAAGGTAAATAAACACACAACACTCCTTGGCCCCATCTAGAAAGTTCAAAGCCTATGTGCCCAATTCCAAGTCTCAGTGTTAAACAGATACTTATACTTCATGCTTATCTGTTTTGATTGTCCCAAGAAAAGGTAGTATATAAATGTGTCATATCATCATTAAATACCAACTTTATCTTCCTGTGTTTTGATCACTGACATGTAAATGGTCCTTAACTAGGATTTGCTTAAAATACCTCTGGCTACGTTTCTACCAGAATATATTATGAAATGGGTAAGTACTGACAAAACTTTTAGAAATCTTTTGAAAATGTCCACAAAATGGAGAAAACATCCTCTGTAGCCATTTTTGACAATACAATTACTTTACTGATAATTTGGTGGCATTAGACTGAAAGCCCCAGCTCAAACTGGGCCAGAATTGCCAGAAAAAATCAAGAATCACTTACCATTCAAAAAGTCTGTATTTTAAATTTTTTGGTCAAAGAAACAAGAACTGATACAGTATGGCCAATCCTAATTTCAGAATTAATTCCCTTGGGCAAAAGCTACAGGAGAGAAAAGCTAATCTTAAAGTAGAAATTGACATTTCCAGTGTCATTAATAAAGTGATTTGCTTTGGCCCCGGTCTCCACTATCTAGATGGCATCTTATTTTCCTGTGGCACATGGGAATTTATTAGCAGAAAACTCTTCACTGTGGTGGTAGTGGCAATGACTGCTATTTTTAAGACAATTAACATTTACTAGATTAATTCTACTTGATCTTCTTTAATTCCAGAAGTTGTCAATGAGTGAAATTTCTGCCATTGCTCCTATTTTGAAGAAAGTATTAGTGTTTGCATCTGGTTGTGTGTGCAGCAGAGAAGCAAGACAGAAACTAGAATGATTTCATACTTTGTAACAGAGAACTTTGCAACTATGAAAGTGATGTCTCTGCTCCCTAAAATCTACTGCCTACTATCCCCATTTCAAGAGAAAGCTATAGGTACACATCAAGTCTTAGAGATACAGAAATTACAGATATTTATGTGAATTAATAAAAGAAAAAAATGTGATTTATCACAGAGAACAGAGCCAACAATCTACTTCTTAAAATATGGCAATAGCAGTAATATTTTCCTTTATGTCTGTTTGGTGTTTCTTCAGTTTTAAGTATGAATTGTGATGATTGCAAAAATGAAATCTATCCAGATGGCACTGAGATATCTTGACTGCCCATCCAGAGGAAAGGTGAAACAATTGTGGCTGGTAATGAGTATATTTTAACAGCTTCATACCAAGAAATTCATCTGGCACATAGAAGCCTACCTGGCTGAACTAATATCCTAAGAGAGAAATTATTTTGGAGGAATAATATTAATATTTATATATTTAGTTTATGTAAAGCTTCTCAGATTTGATTATCTATCTCTTTGGCATTTCTGAAACATAATCCTTTGTCATTTTATCATGTAGTACCTATTTTAAATAGTAAAAGTACTATTATGTATCCAGAATTAACTGGGTGCCAGACCTGTATTTGTCATGAGACATACATAATCTTATTGTGATAGGCAAAATAATGTCCCTGCAAAAATGTTCATAACCCAATCCCCAGACCCTGTGAATATGTTACCTTACATGGTGATATGGTTTGGCTATGTCCTCACCCATATCTCATCTTGGATTGTAACTCCCACAATTCTCATGTGTCATGGGAGGTGATTGAATTATGGAGCCAGGTCTTTCCTGCACTGCTCTCATGATAGTGAATGAGTCTCACGAGATCTGATGATTTTTAAAAATGGGCGTTTCCCTGCATAAGCTCTTTTTCTTTTTTGCCTGCTGTCATCTATGTAAGATGTGACTTGCTCCTCCTTGCCTTCTGCTGTGATTGTGAGGCCTGCCCAGCCATGTGGAACTGTGAATCCAATTAAACTTCTTGCTTTGATAAATTACCCAATTTCGGGTATGTTTTTATCAGCAGTGTGAAAATAGACTAATATATATGGCAAAGGGGACTTTGCAGATGTGATTAAGATTAAGGACCTTGAGATGGAATGATTATCCTATATTATCTGAGTGGGATCACTCTTACCACAAATTCTTTCAAGTAGAGAATCTTTTCTGGGGTTGTAAGAAATTCAGAGGAAGAAAAGTGTAATGAGGACTCTATCTACCCTTGCTGGCTTTGAAAATTAAGGATGGGCGGGCAATGATAATGAGCCAAGTAATGTGAGAAGTCTTGAAAAACAGAAAAGGGCAAGAAATCATATTTTGCCCATAACCTGTACAAAAGAATGCACTATGCTCACATCTTGATTTTAATTTGGTAAGAGTCTTGTCAGAATACTCATGTATAATACTATAAAATAATAATACATTTGTATTGTTTAAGCCACCAAGTTTGTGGTAACTTACTATAGAATCAATGTAAGATTAACATACTCATTAAATTCATACAATTTCATGGCAAGTGTTTAGCATTTTCTTAGTTTTATAGATATCAAAAATGAGGCAAATAACAGTTTATATAATTTGTCAAAGATGACATAAGTAGCCAATTGCAAATCCAGACTTAATATCTAGGGCATTGGTATTTGATGATCCCTTCAGAATGACGTGTTTTTATGTGTGATGCAAAATTAAGTCATATACTATCCTTAAGTCAGAATAATGGCTAAACTAGCCAAATAAATAATTCAAACATAAATATAATAAGGTTATATCATTTTTTGCTGTTCAAACTAATAAAAATAGTTGAGAGAAAAGCTTTAATTACAAAGAGTTATCTAGAATAGTCAATACTCATTATAAAAAAAGGATATTCTAATGGGTTAATTGGAATTTTAAATTTAAGAATGAAGAATACATAGATACAATAAAAAGACATTATAGCTAGTATTGGCAAGGAATGGAGAAGGTGGAATCCTTATACTTTGCTGATGGGAATACAAAATATGCAGTGTTTCAGAAAACTCTGGGAGTTCCACAGAAGTTATTATAGATATACAATTATCATATGACCCAGCAATTCCACCTTAGACATATATCCAAGAGAATTGAAAGCATCCCATCTACACAAATGTTCACTGTTGCATTATTCATAACAACCAAAAAGTGGAAACAACCCAAATGTTCAACTGACAAGTGCATAAGCAAAATGCGATATATCCATAAAATGGAATATCACTCAAACATAAAAATAAATAAAGTGCTGATCCATGGTGCAACATGGATGAAACTTGACAAAATCATGCTAACTAAAAAAGTCAGACACAAAAGGCTACCTAATGTGTGATCCCATGTATATAAAATGTCCAAAGTAAGCAAATACACAGAGTATCAATCAGCATTAAACAGTTGCTAGGGGTTGGGGCCGAGAATAGTGTGGAGTGACTGCTGAAGGGTATGGAACTTCTTTTGGGGATGATGACAATATTCTGGAATTAGTGATGATGGTTGCACAAGATTATGAACATACTAAAAATCACTGAAAAGAGGAGTGTTGTAATATGTACATTATATCTCAATTAAGAGTAAAAGAACTGAAGGGATATCTTTGGAAATCCAAACAAAAAATATAGATATAGGGAGTTCAAAATTTGGTAATCAGGAGTTTATCACTGATACTTGCTACTGTAGTCTGAATAAATTGTAGTCATCATGTTCATATGTAATATCACATCACTGAGGTTATAATAAAGGCCAGACAAGCTGAATTCAATTTAGATCATTACAATGTCAATAGAAGGGTTTTAAAATATATTTATGATTTCTAAATATCAGGATATAATTACAAGGAAATTAGACACAAATTGATTTAAGCTAAATTTATAAATGCAAGTGCATTCACATTTAAGGTTAGTGCATTGTTCTTGTCTGAAACTGCCCTGTTTGACTTCTATTGATTTGCTGTCTCAGGGTTTGCTAGCCCGCTATATTAAGGCTTTAGTTTCTGAAACATCGCTGTTTATCCTAGAAAATCTGCATGTACTATATCACATGAAAATTTAATTGAGACATATGTTGTATAATAAACAATGTATCCTGGCTTTATACCTAGCAAAATTTGTTCTATTTGCTTACATAACAATATCTGTATTGACTACACTCATTCATTGTTAATGAGCTTCTGGCTAAATGATACTGGCGTAGTTTCCATAATATTCTTAGCAAATAAAATAATGGAATATAAAGAAACTTAGGAGACTGAATTGTCTATCATGTTCCCAGAACTATTCCTTCACTATTTACCTATAAAGTCACTCTATTTTTGGATGCTGGGTCCTCCCCTTAAAAACCAGAGGAGTCATACCAACATGCCCACTGGAAGACTATCAGCAGAGGGGAGACCCACAAGAAATAACAAGGCAGTCCAGGCCAGGAGCTGTGCAAACACTCAAGCTTTCTGGAGACCAGGTTTGAGGGATTGTCTTTTATCTATAGACTGTTAAATATTGTATCAAAAACATTTGAGGAGTTCAAATGTAATCTATAGCAATCCCCCTCTCCTCCTTAATAACTGCAAAGTTACCTTCAAATTTAGGGCTTTGACTGCCTATAAAGGTTGCTTATTTTAGTTTTGAGGACACTGAAAGTATTCCACAAGTTTACCTTATTTTGTAGCCCCCAAAGTATAAATTCTAGGTTTTTTGTTTGGTGCTTGTCTTTCAGGAGCTGTAATAAAAACCTTTCATTCTAGGTGTGAAGCAATTAGAAAAGTATACAAAGACCTGGTACTCTCTTATTTGACTTCTGGCCCTGATGTCAAATTTAAAGGGACATTGATTTCAGTTTTGAAAGATGAGTAGTCAGATATAGGAGTAGATCTGTGAAGACCATTCCTGGATGAGAAGAAGCACAACAGAAAGTTTGAAATCATTTGGATATATGGTGGTTTGAGAGATCATTTCCCTTGTGCTACTCATTTCCCTTGTGTAGAGTGTGCGTATCTCTACACTTTCTTTATCCTCTCTGCTCTGTGGCCCAGAGCTAACTTTGGACTACCTCAGGGATTGTCTCAACCAGTCTCCTTGCCTTCTAGTTTCCAACTGGACTCCGCCAATGAGAAATATGATGGCGATTGAAAGAACAGAGGACAATTGGGTCAAACTACTTATTCTCTACTCCCCAGCTCCCTCCCTGCTGAAACACAGTTTATAGCTGTGAACTTCTACTGAAAATCTCCAGTTGGCTACCCTCTTCTTCATTGTCAGCTCCACCTATAACCTCTCTTGACAGACTGTGGAGAGAAAAGATGAAGAGTTGATAAGGACCAGATCACAAAGGGACGTAAATGTCACGCTAAGAAGTTGTTTGTCATGTAACTTCATATAACTTCATCCATACATGAAATATCCTGTACTTCCTCCTTTCCCATTAATTAATTTGTCTCAGCACCAAACCCATACTGTTTTAATTCCTGCAGCATTACTTCATGCTTTGACATTTATTAATCATCATATGGGTTTTCAAATTTTCTGGGTTATTTTTATCAAAATTCTTTTGGAATCAACTTTAGAATTTGTTTATATGATTCTATTTAAAAAGAAAAATAAGTCAATTGGGAATTTGAGCCTTCTTTTATATCTTTTAGTAAGTTAAAAGAGTTTTCTTCTTATGAGATTATCCAATTTAGGCAGGACTATAATCACCTGTAATGATTATGGTCAGGGATCTGTCTTTCCATCTCTGGTGTCTAGTTTCTTCTCACTGGGCTCCTTCCTCCTTCTCAGTCAGCATCTTCCTACACAGGGTCAAGATGGCTATAAGCAGTTGGAAGATTCTGGTACAAACATGCAGCTGTTCTGAAATGGGCATATGCATTCGTTCCAGCAGTTTCCAAAGTTGTTTGTCAGGGTCTCCTTTGCCCCAACATGAGTAACATACCCAACCCTGAGCTGATCTCAGTCACCAGTGAGATAGAATGTCTTGACTGGTCAAGCCGAAGCCTGAGCCCACACACGGGTTGAGTTATCTCTACCTGAATCATGGAAAATAGGGTCGTTCTCAAGATGAAATCCAGATGCTGTTATCAAAATCAGAATAAATTGATTTAGGTAGTCAAAAACAGAAAATGTCCACTACATATACCACAATTATTTTTCCTTAATTATTTTATTTATCTCCTTTCTTGTCTTAGATTAAACTTTGTGACATATATATGTTTCCCTTTAGCAGTTTGACATTTTACATCATATTTTTATCATTCCAGTGGATAGCCCTTCAAAATGGTCATTTACTAACATTATTTGACTGACAGAATCTGAATCCCCATCAAAGGGATTCTTACACTCTGTGAGTCTTCATGGAATCAAAAAAGCTAAATGTTTGTTCTCTCTATTCCCTGGCACCTAGAGGCAGGCAAGTATCAGGTTCAGCTGATGATATGCTTTTGCCTGGGATATTGAATACAAGACAAGGAACAGTGATGTTAAGAATAGATTATACTTCATTCTTTCAGTTGATGGTGGAATATGGCATCCAATGGCATCAGGAGCAAGAATGGCCTCCTATGTCTATTTATAGCATCAGCACCAGCCTGCTAAATATATAAATTCTGTGGTACAACAGTGACTGTTTCTGGATAAACACCTTCTCTTAATTCCTGGCTATTTCCTGAGCCCTAGTATTTAGACTTCTCCTGGAGATACATAATATCCTCAAATAAATCAATTTTTCTGCCAAATATAGCAATCATCAATTTATAAGGCTTCAACCTGGGACCCTAACTAATAAAACGTTAAAACTTTGTACATATTTTAAATATATATTTTAATTGCATAGAATCACTGGATATAAATATGCACATGAATATATGATTCATTTGAGTAGGGATCCAAGGGATGCTATAAGAAGAAATAGGAATCTCTAGGTATTATGTTAATTTATATCTATAAAGAAAAATTATAGAACCAATTTACTAACTTTTTAAATTTAGAAAATCTATTCACACAAAGAAGAATATATACTATACAGTGAAATAATTTTTAAAACTCAAAATATTCCAAAGAATATCAGTGAAATCAGCATAATATATAAAATGCACATATAAAAAGAAGACAGTATTTATTTTAATACATGAGTATAGCTATTATATCAGAAGTTAATATAACAATCTAATAAAATGAAAAACCTTGGAGAGGTTTAATTAGAAAAAATAAATATAAATAATAAATATCAGAAATATTGATCCTAAATCCACTAAAATATAAGAATATGTTATGAACAACTTTATGCCCACACATTAGGGAAGTTAGGTAAAATTTGTAAAATATACAAGAAACATAACAACAAAATGACACAAGAAGAAACTGAAAAATTGAATAAACTTGTAACTAATAATGAAATACCATTACTGATTAAAGCTTTCTTCAATGACAACTCAATGCCAATATAGCTTTACCGGTAAATTATCTTAAATATTTAAGGGAAAAATACCAATATTATATAAATTCTTCCAGAAGAAAGAAAAAATATTGCCCAATTTATTTCATGCGGTCAAAATAATTTTGATGCCAAAAATTGAAAAAAAAAATTGTAGACAAATAGCCCAGGAAAATAAATGTAAAAACAATTAAAAATTAAAAAATTAAAAACAAACTCTTACTAGAATATATTAAAAATAACAATATGTCATGCTCAAGGTGGGTTTATACTTGGAATGCAAGGCTGGTTTAACAACCAAATCAATCAGTATAATTTAACCATTAAAAAAACATAAAAAGGAGAAAAATTATGTTAACATTTTAATATAGGTAGAAAAATAATTGACACAACTCAACTTTAATGCATGAAAGCTAGGATAAAGAAGAATGTACAGATATAAAAGAAATTTGAAAAAATACTTGTAGCATATCAGCTTGAGCTGCTATAACAAAATACCATACTGGGTGGCTTAAGCCATAGACATTTATTTCTCACAGTTCTGGAGTTTGCAAAGTCCAAGAACATGATGACAGCAGATTCAGTTCCTGGTGAGGGTCCTCTTCCAGACTTGAAGATGGCCTCTTTCTCACTGTATCTTCACATGGTAAAGAAAGAGAGAGCTCTGGTCTCTTCCTCTAGTAAGAACACTTATGTCATCTTGAGAATTCCACCTTCATGGTCTCATCTGAGCTAAATTACTTCCCCAAAACTCCATCTGCAAATACCATCACATTGTACATTAGGGCTTCTACCTATGAATTTGAGGGGTATACATACATTCAATTAGTAACAGCACATCATGATTAATGGTACAAGATGGAATGTTGTTTGCCTGAAATTGGGAATGAAATATAAATGCCATTATTCCCACAGCAAATCAACAATATCCTGATGGTTCTTGTCAGTAGAATAAGACAAGAAAAAAAATTTAAATGGCATAAGGACTGAAAGAAAGAGATGAAAGTTCAATTATGCACAGCCAATGTGCATATGAATAATAAATATTAAACATATTTAGATAGCTAAAACATCTCGACTTAAAAGACAACATATTGTGAGAATGCTTTCAGGAGCTTTGACAGAAATGCTACATCTTTAAAATACAAACAGTGCTAAAAATTGAGATGAAAGTCACCAAGAATTTTATATAAAATTTGGCAAAGCATGCAAGTAGACAACTTATACAGACAAATAAACGTGTAGTAGGTTTAATACTGCAAGTAATTAAAAATTAAACAATGTAACTTCTCTTTTTTTCCTTTTCAAATTAATAAATATGTCTAGGTTGTTGAGAGTGAGGTAGAAGTGTAATCTCACATATTAAATATAGGATTTTAAATCAGCTTAAACTTTCTGGAAAAACACTTGATAATTTTGTCAAGAGTCTTCTAAATATTCTTATATTTTGGCTAAGCTCTTTTTCTTGTAGGAATTTATCCTAAAGAAATCCTCAATCAGATATACTGATGTGTATCTATGTATGGAGATTTTTCGTCAAAGTTTTTTATAATGTCTCAATATTAGAAATAATCAAATTCAACAATAATAAGAAAAGTATTAAGTAAACATGAAGATGTATGCACAGGCATAGCTCAGAAATACTGAATGTTCAATTCCAGGCCACCACAATAAAACAGTTTTACAAAAAAGTGAGTCACACAAATTTTCTGGTTTTCCAGTGCATATAAAAGTTATGTTTACACTACGGTATAGTTTATTAAATGTGCAAAAGCATTATATCTAAAAATATATATGTACCTAATTTAAAAAATACTTTATAGCTAAAAATGCTAATAATCATTTGGACCTTCAGTGAATCATAATCTTTTTGCTGGTGGAGGTTCTTGCCTTCGCATTGATTGCCACTGACTGATCAGGGTGGTGGTTGCTGAAGGTCAGCATCGCTGTGGAGGTTTCTCAAAATAAGATGATAAAATCCTCTGCATTGATTCACTCTTTTCTTCATGAAAAATTTGTCAGTAACATGGGATGTTGTCTGATATTATTTTACCCATAGAATTTCTTTCAAAATTGGAGTCAATCCTCTCAAACCCACCATTGCTTTATCTAAGTTGATGTAATATTCTAAATCCCTTGTTGTCATTTCAACAATGCTCATAGTCTCTTCACCAAGAGTAGATTCTACCTCAAAAAAAAAAACAAAATGCTTTCTTTGCTCATTCATAAGAACCAAATCTTCCTCTGTTCAAGTTTTATGATATTGCAGCAATTCAGTCACCTCTTCAGGCTCCACTTCTAATCTAGTCATCTTGTTATTTCTACATCTTCAGCTACTTCTTCGACTGAAGTCTTGAACCTCTCAGTCATCCATGAAAGTTGCAATCAACTTTTTCCAAACTCCTGTTAATGTGGATGTTTTGACCACCTCCCATGAGTTATAACTGCTCTTAATGGCATCTGGGATGATAAATCCTTACCAGAAGGTTCTCAATTTACTTTGCCCATATCCTTCAGAGGAATCACTGTATTTCTGAAATAGTAAGACTTGAAAGTCAAAGTTACTTCTTGATCCATGGGCTGAAGAACGGATGTTGTGTTAGCAGACCTAAAAACAACATTAATCTCATTGTACATTTCCATCAGAGCTCTTGAGTGACCAGGTCCATTGTCAATGAGTAGTAATAATTTAAAAGGAATTTTTTTTTTTTTTTTCTGAGCATTAGGTCTCATCAGTGGGCTTAAAATATTCAGCAAACCATGTTGTGAACAGATGTACTGTCATCAGGCTTTTTTCCCCCATTTATAGAGCACTATAGAGTAGAATTAGCATAATCTTTAGGGCTCCAGAATTTCTGAAATGGTAAATGAGCGTTGGCCTCAGATTAGTTACCAGCTACATTAGCCACTAACAAGAGAGTCAGCCAGTCATTTGAGGTTTGGAAGCCAGGAATTGACTTCTCTCTAACTATAAAAGTCCCAGATGGCTCCAATACAGGACCATTTTCTCTACATTGCAAATCTGCTGTTTAGGGTGGCCACCTTCATCAATTATCTCAGCTAAATCTTCTGGATAACTTGCTGCAGCTTCTACATCAGCACTTGCTGCTTCACCTTGCATTCATGTTATAGAGATGGCTTCTCTTCTTGAACCTCATGAACCAAGCTTTACTGTTGTCAGACTCTTCTCTGCAGCTTCCTCACCTCTCTCAGCCTTCATGGAATTAAAGAGAGTTAAAGTCTGACTCTGGATTAGGTTTTACTTTAAGAGAATGTTGTGGCTGGTTGGATCTTCTATCCAGCCCCTAAAACTTTCTTCCTATCAGCAATAAGTTTGTTTCCCTTTCTTATTATTTGTATGTTCACTGGAATAGTAAGTTCAATTTTATCAAGAACTTTTCTTTTGAATTAACAACATGACTGTTTGATCCAAGATGACTACCTTTCAGACTA
This sequence comes from Piliocolobus tephrosceles, assembly GCF_002776525.5. NCBI lineage: Eukaryota > Metazoa > Chordata > Mammalia > Primates > Cercopithecidae > Piliocolobus > Piliocolobus tephrosceles. Next base: position 40,692,356 of record NC_045448.1, on the reverse strand, counting down.
CTTCAACTTTTGGCATGGCTTCCTCACTAAGCTTAATCATTTCTAGCTTTGTATTTAAGTGAAAGACATGCAGCTCTTCCTTTCACTTGAATACTTAGAAGCTATTTTAGGGTTATTAATTGACCCAATTTTAATATTGTTGTTCTCGGGGAATGGGGAGGCCCAAAGAGAGGAAGAGAGATGAGACAGGAATAGTCAATTGGTAGAGCAGTCAGAATATACAAAACATTCATCGATTAAGTTCAGCCACCTTAGACAGGTGTTGTTTGTGGAGCCTCGAAATAATTACAGTAGTGACATTAAAGATCGCTAATCACCAATCACCATAACACATATAATAATGAAAAGTTTGAAATATTGTAAGACTAACCAAAATGTGACACAGAGACATGAAGTGAGCGAATGCTGTTGGAAAAAAATGGCGTCAATAGACTTGTTCAATGCAGAACTGCTACAATCTTTTAACTTGTAAAAAGTGTACCTGCCAAATGAAATAAAGTGGAGCACAGTAAAACCAGGTATGCCTCTATAACATTTGAAGCAACTGAAACAGTGCTTCCAAGAATATATAATAACATATGAAAAAGCTCATATTTCATTAGCACTGAAAATATTAACTTAATGTAACTGAGATAACATTCCAAAATATAGAAATCAGATTTGCACAGCTTGATGGATTTTCTTAAATTGAACATACCCAGAGACTCAGCATTGAGATTTTTAAAAAGTTGCGAATAACTATCCTTATTTCTGATACCACAGCTTTATTTTCTTTGATTTGAATTTAATATAAATTGACTTACACAGTATATATTGTTCTTTGGCTACTTTTATTTGACACACTATTTGTTAGATTTAGCTCTTGCTTGTTCAGATGTCCCATTGGTATCTACAAGAGATACATTCCAGGACCCCAGTGGATATCAAAATCCAGGGATGCTCAAGTCTCTAAATATTAGAACTTCAATACATCTGAAAGTTATGTTGCTATGCATAGCGAAGGAAAAATAAAGATTTTTTTACGAAATAGCCAATTAATTAAATACCAGTTTCTAAGTAATCTTTTTTCACTGTTTTTTGATGCAATGTTAACAATAATCCATTCTTTACTAATAATAATTTGTATAATTTCCCTTATGACACAGCTTTCTGTCAATTACCTAAGTAAAACAATATTGTTTTTATTCATTAAGTCTTCATTTTATCCCATTAAATATTTTTTCCTAAGAGTATTTGAGGACTTTACTCATTAGATGAATTGTAGAATATTCTATGAAGTACCACCAAACATGCAAACAACCATCTAGATACCTACCGAATCTTAAGCTATAAAAACTTATTATAACTTATTGTAATAATCTATAATAACTTGCTGACATCTCAGATATCCAGTTATTTTGTTTTGTAATAAGGTGTGTTTATTATTATTTTCTTCTTTTGTAATCCTAAAAATGTTTCAGCAATTTTTACTATATACAACAATACTTTTTTTTTTTTTTTGAGACAGAATCTCGCTCTGTCGCCCAGGCTGGAGTGGCCGGATCTCAGCTCACTGCAAGCTCCGCCTCCCAGGTTTACGCCATTCTCCTGCCTCAGCCTTCTGAGTAGCTGGGACTACAGGTGCCCGCCACCACGCCCAGCTAGTTTTTTGTATTTTTCAGTAGAGACAGGGTTTCACTGTGTTAGCCAGGATGGTCTCGATCTCCTGACCTCGTGATCCTCCCGTCTCGGCCTCCCAAAGTGCTGGGATTACAGGCTTCAGCCACCGCGCCCGGCCCAAATACATATCTTTTTAAGGCCCCTCTAATTCAAATAATATTGACTTTTATTGTTACTAGAAATGTAGTATGTTTTAAAATACTTTTATTTTTCTGAAATTATATTACTGATAAATAGAAAGTTGTAATACCTATATCAAAGATATCAAAATAAAACATTTAGTGTTAGTGTTTTTTTGTTTTGTTTTGTTTTGGTTCGGTTCGGTTTTGTTTTTGTTTTTGTTTTTTGAGACAGAGTCTTGCTCTGTCGCCAGGCTGGAGTACAGTGGCGCCATCTGGGTTCACTGCAAGCTCTGATTCCCTGGTTCAGGTGATTCTCCTGCCTCAGCCTCTGGAGTAGCTGGGATTACAGGCATGCGCCACCATGCCCAGCTAATTTTTTGTATTTTTAGTAGAGACAGGGTTTCACCCTGTTGGCCAGGATGGTCTTGATCTCCTGACCTTGTGATTCACCCACCTCGGCCTCCCAAAGTGCTGGGATTACAAGTGTGAGTCACCGCGTCTGGCCAGTCTTAGTTTTTAAACTTTGTTTAAAATAAACTCTCTTTTTAGGTAGGTAATCATATAAATTATAGAAGGTTTTTTAAAAATTCATACCTTTGGAAATAAATTTTTGTGCTATATTCAGAGGCTCTTTTGTGCTTATAAATGTTTTGTGCTTATCAAATATATCGTGTTGGTGAAATTTGTGAATCTTGAATTAACCTTTGTTTGAAAAAAACACTCTACCAGATGTTGATTTGAAAACCAGTTTAATTTGTTTTATAGATGACTTAATATATTTTAGTTAGCAATTAGATGTTCTATGCAAATACCATTCTGTTTAGTAATGGAGAAAGAGAAACCAAGACTCTAAGCAAAAAAATAAATGATTACTCTGAATTGAGGCATCACAAGGAATAACTTTGCTAAGTGTTCCATTTTACTGCAATGAGTAACCCACAGTATTTTATTGAACTGTTTCATGTATAAAGAAGACATATAACTTTCATAATCATATGCCTCTTTTCAGAAATAGTAACTATTGTCCAAAATCTCTACTATTCAAGCAATCCTCCTGCAGGCAAAGACTACCAGGTACCATGTGGGAGTTGCTATTTTTAATTTTTTTGATAAGTGGTGCCTTAAAACAGTTGTTAGAATATTTGCATTTTCTTACAGCACTGGACTTCTCTTTTATCATAGTTATAGATTACTTGGTTATAAAACCATTTTATCTGGCACATATGTACAGAAAAGTAGCAACTCCATTTATATTTTATTAAATAAAAACCACCAGTATTTTGAAAACACTAACTTGTTGTTAAAACAAGTTGTAAAAGTGTCAAATGATTGTTTTTCTATTTTCTATTTATAGTTTATTCGTCTTTATTTAGCTTGCTTTTCTCTCTGTCTTTTTACTGTACACATTGGGTTCATTGCTGATTTTCAGGAATTCTAAATAAGTTATACATTGGGATACCTAGACAAACATTTTGAGACAATGATAATGATGATAATAACAACTAGCATTCACTTAGTTGTTTATTTAATACTCACAACCCTATGAGACATACATTGTTACCATCTTCATTTTACAGGTGGAAACTGAGGCAATATAGTTTAAATGACTTAAAGTTCTCAAAGGTGGTAAAAGGCAGAGCAGGATATTAGGCCCAGGAAACTGGGCTCCAAAGGCTGCTTATAATTTTATTTTTTGAACCAGGACAATTTTGAGAGTAAAAGGATACATTAAAAAACAAAAATTGTCAATTGTTGACACATTTTTGACAGGAAATTAATTTCATTATATCAAAAGCCTTATAAAATGATGTAATCAACAACTATTTTCAAAGATAAAATTCCTTCTAAAAAATAGCATATAACAAAATACTATTTTTATTGATTAAGATATATAAGCAGAATAATTAATAGTAGCACTTAATCACAATCCTTCTAAATCAATTCCTTACTTATCTCTTTACTTCAACTGTAACATTGGGATATTTTCTGAAGAATGCATTTTTTAAATATGGTTTTATTATTTATAATTTTTCATTAAATATACAATCCTCTTCCATGCTTTATTTTATAGTAACAAATATGAGATTATTTGTTGGCATCTTCAGTTTTTATCCTCACTAGAGAGCACACTATTTCTTAATGTAAATCCTTTCACTATAGGTGCTGAATACTTAGTAAGCTCAGAACAAACTGTACTAAAATAAGAATATCCTCAATTCAATCTTTAATTAAAATATGTAAATATTTTACTCTAAATATTTTCACAGGTATTACCTTTTAACCTCCATACAGAGTACTATTTTCTGACAAATATGATTAAATGTCAAAGCTCATCAAATGATTTTTATTTATTTTTGATTAATTTGAATATTCAGTCAAAGGTAGTTACCACAAAAGGAAAACCCTCCTCAGAATATACATAAATCCAATCTATATCTATAAGCTCCACTTAAAGATTGGTTTTCCAACAAGTCAAAGTATAACCAAGCACAATTACATAATTATAATATTAAATCTTACATATGGTTTGCTCTTTGTGTTTAATTTGTTCCCTTCCTCCTTGCTTTTGTAGGGATTTATTTCCATACCTTCCTGTTTGCTTTATTTTCAATGAGTAAAATTCACTGAAGCTTCAAAAGCTGAAAATTTGGCACATGCTCTTCATTGAATCCTTTGCTTAAATGTCATCAATGAATTTCACAACAAATTCAGCCACAGTTTGGAAATTTTGTTTTCAAAAATTAACAATTTTATCTAAAATAATTGTCAAACATTTCATCTTTTACTAAATTAACTTCCAAAGCATTACTATGATTTTATAAATTGGATTAAAATTTAAATTATTATTGGAATTAATTAATTTTCTATTTGGAATCAGCTGACACTGATAAAATACTGACATCATTAACTCTGCCAAGTTCTGCTAATGGAGTCAACATTCTAACACTTTTCATACATGCATAAGAAAATTTGAAATTAAAAATCAATGAAATTTATAAAGAACAATGTTTTTATATAAATAAAAAGTTATATGCAATGGTGTGAAAATGCACTTTCTGCAGCCCCATGTGTTAAATTATTATTATTTTCTACAGTGTTCTGAAAATGATTATTAGCTTTTGAAATAGATGCAAATGCTTCTTAAGTAGCTTTTTGTCTTGTATTTCATGTTTACAATGACATTACCACAACCCCCATGAGAAATGATAAAAGTTAACAAAGAGTTTATTCAATTTACAATCATTATCAATTTTCTTGAGAAATTGAAATGTAGTATTTATTTTTTATTGTACATGCACTTTCCTTTTTGAACTCATTGCTGCTTAAAGGATATCTTTCAAAAAGACAAGTAAATATCGTAGATTTATAGCACAAAACTATCATAATAAGAGATTTCAGACTTTTCTCTATAAACCATGTGGCAGAACTACCTAACCTCTGTTTCCTATATGTATTTCAGATATAAGTAATCTAGAATCTCCCACATTTTCCAATGACTTACTAACTGACGATCTGGAGGCTTCACGCTTTTGAAGCCAGCAACGTAGGCCGTGGCACAACTGGCTCTAGCATCAAGTGCCTGGCAGAAGCAGCAGAATTGCCCACTTTTTCTAATACAAACTCAAACCAGAAAGATATAGTACTCCCTAGCTTTCCCTGTCAATACACACTGTTTCATCAACAAGTACCTGCTGACTAATACCTAAAAAAGAGATGTATGTTCAATTCTGGAAAGGGTTGGGATAGGAAAGTTGGGTTTATCATTCATTTTCTTTAAGACTTAATGAGTTATATTCTATAGAGTCCTATAGAGTGAGAACTCTATTCATGGTATATGAACCTCAAACATGCTAATAGGTAAGACCATGACAGAAGCTAGAAGTACAAAATGCAAGAATAAATCCATTCTGATGTATTTTAATGTAACCAGTACTAACAATGTAGTTTTAGCTTTTTAAAATGTGATAAATGCAAAATTAAACAGGATGCTGGGGGTAGGGAGGGCATGAACTAGAACTACCACATGCAAAAGAGAATTTGCACAATTTGTAAAAATTTACATAATTTGTAAAGCAAAATTTTTAAAAAAATGCTTCTCTCATCCAGGGAAACCAATAAATGCTCTCCAATTCTTTGAACATTTAGAGAAGCATCTGGAAACTTACATTGTCCTCTAGGTTGAAGTTTAAACATCTTTTATGTGGGTCTCATTACTTCTTCCCAAGAATGGGTCAGGTCATTCCATCTGTGTGAGAGAAGGCAGTGTTCTGATTTTATAAGAGTTGTTGGTCATTATGCTTATACTTGAAGCCACTGTTCCAGGTGCCAAGCTAACAAATATAAGATGTAGTTCTTTAAAACAGTAGGAACAAAAAGTTGAGTGTCCTGAGTCATATGGGTCAAGTGATAAGACACTGGAGGGTTTCTGGTATCTTTTTCACTTAAGATATTAATATTTTTATTTAAGAAGCTTTCTACCAAAAGCCTAGGAACTTAATAACATTGCTCACTCCCCCTCCCCAATACCAACCCTCTTAGACATCAATCTTTCCTTCAGTTTCTCTTGTTACTTTATGCTCTCATCCCTCTTCTCATTGTAGAGTAATGGGCTCCAAGTCTGAGCTTTGGAAGGAAATCTAAACTGGTCCTTGAGGCTGCTTTGCTTCTAGACCATTCAGAATGATTTGGCTTTGGTAATGGCATTCTTCATGGGGTCCAGTGTAGCTCCTTGGAATACTCCAGGGGAATTGGGTGAAAATTCCATCTAGTCATTAAGGATGACTTTGTCTTCCTTTCCTTCCTTAAAGACCTCCTGAAGAGAGGTGGTTGTTCAACAGCAGAATACAAATATTCCTATGTCTCTTGGTTAAATATTTTTGCTACCCATGAACATCCTCAATGCCTTAGAGAGAAAATATAGTTCCGACATTCATCAGATGAATACACTTCACATATTATCAAAACTTGATAGGATATAGTCTAAATCCCTTAATAGAATGTTCAAGCTCTTCATGGTCTGAATCTGCCCTGTACTGTCCAACACAGTGACCACTAACCTTATGTAGTTACTGAGCACTTAAAATTGAGATGTGCTGTAAATGTAGCATACATACTGAATTTTTGAGACTTAACATGAAAAAAGAAGATACAAATTCTCATAAATATTATTTATATGAATTTCATGTTGAAATGGTAATATTTTAGATACATTGTGTTAATTAAAATATAAAAATCCAATTATTTTTGCTTTTTGTAAACATAACTACTAGGAAATTTAAAGTTTCATATGTGGCTAGCATTTTATTTCTATTGGACAGAACTGGTTTATATCTTGCTCCTCAACTTGAAGTCATATTCTGCTTATTGCCTTGGCAATGGATTTATGCTTCAGTACTTTGCAAATAGTGTTCTGATTCACGTTTTACAATTGTTCTTCCTCTTTAACTTTCACCCCATTACACCCTATTGCACAAATATAATCCTGACATGTAGTAGATGAATAGCTAAAAAGCATAGTTCATATGTCACTTCCTTTGCAAAGTCATCTCCATTCCCTAAGAAAGTTAGTTGTGCTAATCCTAGCCTTATGTCTACACTTACTGTGAACTTGTGCACTATACTGTAATTATTATTTACATGTGTGTCTGTTTACTTACCTACAAGCCCCTTGAAGTCAGGGACCATAACATATATACTTAACATAGTACATAGTTTTCAATGAGTGTTTCCTAAATGGAATCAGATAGTATTCCTCTATATCCTGTGGTTAATCTGCATGAATATCAGTACATAGTCTATGAGCATTACATCAACATAAGGTGGTATTGAGAAGTAATGATACTGCAGAAACTAAAATATCTACTTAAAAATAATTTATAAACCCAAACTGAATGTGGTCATCCGTAATTATATAATCATCATGAACTGTAGCTGCATTTATATACAAAGCAAAATAACTACATAAAAGTAAACAAAAATAAATTTCTGAAAGTTAGTAATTCCTGAAACTTATTAAGTACTCAATAAGTGTATGTCACCTTGTGAAGAATATGCTATCTTATGCAATGTTCATAATGTATTTTTATCATTCCAGTGTTAGAATAAAATAGGGTAAATCTGACATTGAACACAGGTAGTCTGACTTTAGAACTCTTGAACTTCCAATCTTTTGGAAATAAATTATAATATGGGTTTCCCAATAGGTTCAAAGACCACTAAAAATGGAATGCTTTGTCACATTCAGATAGACAGGACTATTTTTCATTATCTGAGTCAGATTCTTTGTCCTCAGTTCGGCTAAGAGTTTTATGGGCATCACAAACATCACTGGGACAGTGCTTTGTAATAAGGATGAAAGGCAGAGAGAAAAATCCCAAAATACATTCTCTATCAGACTATCAGGTCAGAATATAAACAGGAAACTGATAGGAAGAAAAGAAGGATGCTACCTTTAAAAACAGCTGACAAAGCTCATAAGGTAGCTATTTGTTTTATCTTGAACTGAAAATTCAAAATCACAGTTTAGAATTTTTATCTTTTCTACTTTGCTATGCTATTTTTGGTTTGTATCTATTATGCTTGGATTATTGAATCCTTTCCTCACTGAGTTTTTCTTCCTTTTCCAAAGCAATCTGAAAAATATTGCCAGATTCGTATTTCTGAAAACCGCTTCACATAAGCCAACTTTAGGCACAGGGCAGCAAGTCCTATGTTGTGTCTAAAATGGTCAGGCAAGCAGTGGACTGGAATTGCTTCTGTAAAGCCCTTAGAGGCCCAGCACTATCTATAGAATAAAGTTCAATGTCCACCTTCCACAGTTGGACACTGCCTCTTTCCAATGTTCCAATACCCTGCTCTCTTCCCCTACATTCATGTACTTGAATCCTCTGCTCCAAAGTTACTAACCGAAACAGCCTTCCAAACCTGTCATCCACATTCTTATTACCCTGTCCTTATTCATAGTATTCTTTCAGCCTAAAATGTTATTCAGGACAACTATACAAAACTTATCTTTTCTTACTGATGCAGCTCAAGTCTACTTCTTGCCTGACCATTTCAGACACAACATAGAACTTTCCCACCCTGTATCTAAAAACTGGGCTGCCTTATTATTACTGTTGACAGTGCTTTGTGTTACATTCCATATAAATGGATTTTCTTTTCTCAAATGAACAACTGCTTTAGGTAAAGACCATTGGCTATTCCCTTAATATGTTTTATGACGCCCAATTCAGGTCTGTTAATATAGGCAGAACTGAGTACACCTTTATCCTGTTAATAAAACTCATGATCTGAAATCAGTCCAGAATACTGTATTAGTCATCTTGTTCTACTATCCTGAGTACATAGTAGGAAGGCATGCCATCAACTTCTCTTCAGAAAATGAAGAATTTATTTTGGCATTTGGTCTCCCCTGGTCTATAATGTTAAAATGTTAAATTGGTTATACTAAGGTAATATGGTTTAGATTGCTTTCAGTAGAGCTGTGATTTTCCGAACCAAAATGAAAGCTTTATAACTTCATCATTTAAAAGAAGGCAAGGAAAGCAGTGTTATATAATGAAGGAAATAAAACTTCTTAAAAGCAAAGAAATAAAAATGTTTAAATGAGCAAATTAAAATTTTTTATATTAGAAAAATCCAAATAATGATTTATTACAGTTTCATGTTCATTCAAATCTGTGTTTCAGGAAATGAGGGGAATTTTTTTTTTAATATGGAAAGGAGATAAAATAGCAAAATTGCTTTAAAATTGTACTGAATATACATAGAAGCAAATACTGACACAATTGGAAGAAAAAACAGAAGTGGTTAAAGATATGGTACTGCAATTTAAAATATGTGGATCCAATTTCAAATTTCCCTTTCTAGACACTCTCCTTATATCCACCTCCACCCACTCTCCCATGCATAACCAAACATACATTATAAAAACTGTAGGTGTCTAATTCAAACCTCTCCATTTCATGAGCCTTCAAGCAACTTCTATAACATAATAAAACAAATTTTGTTTCCTTTTGTATTTTTCGGACCCTACATATTATTAATATATTTCTGAATGAAAGAATGTCTACACATAGAAGCCATTCAGTTTTTCTCATCATGTTTTCCTCTTAACAATTAAGGCCTCCCTCTTCAAAGCCCTAGTGGGGCAAGAGGAAAGAGGAACCATGACAATTCTGTGAGCGCCCACTTTGCTTTTCAGGGATGCATTTCTGTGTAACCATTGAGCTCCTAGTTGGGAAAACGCAGAGCTATGTCTAAGAGTCACAATCCCTATTTTCCTTTACTTCAAATTCTAACTTCCTGATGCAAACATATTTTCATGAAAAATGTTTTCAGAGGGAAGATGGGAAGTGGGAGTGAAAAATGTAATTTAGTTTCTTTTATTTTGACTTTCATCCACAGTTATATCCTAGCTAACCAAGTTCTCTACCACCTTTACCTCAATGATTTACTCCCTGTGTTCAAGGCCTTACTGTGACCTATTAGACATCCAGAGCAGAAAACTCTGGGTAATACGGTGTGTTCAGCATCTTCCAAAAGCTCTTATTTCCTATCTTAATCTATGGCTTCTACCTCCAATGTCAAAATTGTCATGATCTGTTATAGCTTTCTCAATTTTTCGTCTGTGATTTGTGATAATGGATTTCAGACCAACTACCATGTTAACCATTCCTAGAATATACATTATCTTACTTCTGTCACAAAGGTATGTTTTTGTTTGTTTGTTTTCAGAAATTAACCCAAGGAGCCACTAGTGAGGCAAACAGGCCTTTTGATACATTGAAAGACCCTTCAGAAAGATATCTCTTCTTACTTCACTCAGAAGTAGCAAATGTATTATTTTTCTTCTATCACATCAGTCAGTTGTGAAACATACAATTAAATTTTTACAATTACAGGTTTTCATTTGACTAGCATAAGAAAAAAAATGACTTTATTGGTAGTCCCTATGTCTGAAGAAGATTTAAGAAAAGAGTACATATTAACTTAAATTTACATCATAAATATATACTTTAAGGATGTCAGTTCACAGTAAATAGTCTATATCCAGGGGTAAACAGATTGCACAAAACATAACAATGGTTCTCCACTTATTTATAACATAAAATATATGCTAATATATATAATGTTAAAGGTTTTTTTTTTTACTTAAAACATTAAGACATACACAAAAGTAGAGAGAAGAATATAGAAACACCATAAATTCAACACCTAGATGTAATAATAATTATTTAGGTTTGCTACTCTTGCCCAATCTTTCTTTTTTTCAAATTTTGTTCTTTCTTCTTTGGACTGAAATATTTTAAAATATCAGACATCATGTCATTTCACTCCAGTGTATTCAGTATGTTTCTCTAACATAGAGGAGTATTTTCTTATATAACTACAGTGCCATTATCACAGTCAACAAAAATTAGCAGTAACTCCTTGACACTGTTTCATTTCTAATCCATATTCAAATTTCCCTGCTTTTTTTTTTTAAAAAAAATGTCTTTTTGAAGCTGATTTCTTCAAGTGAGGATCAAAATAAATTCTACGTGTTATGTCTTTTGAATATCTTTTAATTGAGAATAGGGCCCCTCCACCTTTTTTTCCCACTTTTAAAAATTTGTTGTAAACAACTGACTTAGTTGTCTTTTTTTTATTATTATTATACTTTAAGTTCTAGGGTACATGTGCATAAAGTGCAGGTTTGTTATATATGTATATATGTGCCATGTTGGTGTGCTGCACCCATCAACTCATCAGCACCCATCAATTCATCATTTATATCAGGTATAACTCCCCAATGCAATCCCTCCCCCCTCCCCCCTCCCCATGATAGGCCCCATTGTGTGATGTTCCCCTTCCCGAGTCCAAGTGAGCTCATTAGTTGTCTTTTAAAGGGACTCACATTAAAAGTTTTCTTTTTTCCTTATGGGATCTGATCATGTGTTTCCCTATCTTCTGTATTTTTAATAAACTCAAATTTAAGTACTTTTGTGTAGAACAATTTATTATATGGCACCATAGCTTATTTACATGGTCATTCTATGTAGCTGTGGATATTTAAACAGGTGTTTTTGTCCTCTGCAATTGAAAGCCACACGTTTGTAAAATGCACCTCAAATTTTCTTGCAGTTAGGAGTTTCCCAGATCTCCTTTCTATCATTGTCTCCTTGAAGCTGTTTCTTCTCAAATTGCACCCTCAAGAAGTGATGTCTCTATTCTCCTGGATGTCCTTGTTTCCTCTCTTTCTGCAAACTCTTGTGCTTTCTTTTTAACGTTTTATTTCTATTCCCTTACATTGAACAGGAAGTATAATTTCTTCCCATATTCCTTGTCCATTCATGCAAAACCGTTATTATCAAAGGCAAGACACTACAATTCATTTGGACTCAGGTTCCAAATAAACATTTAACAAACATTTTTGGTGACTATTATGTGCCAGGCTCTTTGCTAGCTTTGAGAAAATAGAGATGAATAAGTAAAAGACCATTCACTCTGGTGGCCTACTGAGGAAGATAGGCAGCCAAACACACCACACAATATGACCTCAGTGCTCCAATGCCAATGCCAATTGAGCGCTGTGGAAACAAATGCTTCTAGCCTTTGTAAGGCCCATGAGTCGGTTTATGGCTCTTTATAACACAAAGTTACAGATAGCACCTGCCAATCATTTGATACAGATTTGCTAGAAAAAAGAGCCAGCATCACATTTTCTTTTCTGTTCCATCCTGTGACCTTTTTTATTTGTATCTACCTTTGACCACACCCCTTTCTTTCTCCTTGTCACCACACCCTGAGTTAGATCTCACATCATATTGCCACACTTCATATTACACAACTGTTTTTGCTTCTCTCTCTCTCTCTTTTCCCACTACTCCAAGAGTAGCAGGCACGTGTTAAGAGATGAAGCTAGTTTCGTTTCTTTTTATTTCAATGCAAGAAGAAATAGGGAAAAGTGGAGATAGAAAATGGAATGTTTGTGTTTTATAAACGAATAATTAATATTTATAATTTGTTAGAAATTAATTAAAGAAACTTTATTTTGGACTTAGATTTCCTAGCTATGTGCCCATCTACACATGCTCAAGCTCACTTGCAGCCATTACCGAGGAAGAAAAAGGGAATCATCATTAGCAGTTTTTCCTCTCCCCTGTCTATTGTTAGTTTGACAAATATATGGATACTGAAGAAACGTATTTTACTGGATATCCATATTAGATCATTGGACCCTCATTTACAATGCTGCAAAAACCTCAAAGTTGTCCTGCATAGTCACGGTCAATCTTCTATTGTAAAGACTCCTGCATTCTATCAAGAGCCCTTCTATTCAGTAAAGATTTCCCAAATGCTCACCTGAAAGTTTATTTTAAATAGATGCAGTTGGTTCCCTGGAGGGGAGTCCAGTGTCACTAGCTCTGGATAACAGTTATAGCTTCTAGTTTCATTTAGCTTCACAGACCTTTTATCTGGAAAAAGAAATAAGAGCTAGAATGATACATAAGGAGGTGAGTGCAAAACTGCTTTTCCCTGGGAGGATTTAGAAAACTGACAGGCATGATGTTAAATCTACCATATGGATGATAACCTCAATGAGAGGAAATATTGCAGATGTTGTTAATATCTGAAAAAAATAAGAAAGAGGAAAAAACCTTTTGCCAGAGAGTATCTGTCCTACTAAAAATAGAATTTAAAGCTAGGACAGAATTTTCTACACAGGTCCTTGTAAAGGTCATATGACCCTCCACTTTGCATTCTCTTTATAGAAGAATTTTATTTCTACTGTGATATGTACAATGACTGCTATTATCCTGTATGAGAACACATTTAAATACCATGCCAGCTCAAATTAAAATAGTTGGACTCTTTCCTACCACTGCTGTTAGAATAAATGACTAGTATGCTATAAAAATTGCTGTTTGGCCCCGAATTTTGCATAAGGTATATAATGAGCTAAGTTGAAAAGAAATCTGTCATATAGTAGAGCTTAAAGATGACAAACAGCTTTTAAATCTTGGTTATGTTAAAATAAGAGCATATACATGTATTTGTGTGTGTGTGTGTGTATTTGTGTGTGTAGGAGTGAGTACCAATGGGTACACAAAAATAATTTTATAGCACTTCTTTTCTACAGTTCATTCAGGTGTGTGGCAAATCATGTGACCTCCAGTGAACTCATTTATAACAGGTTGAAAAGATGGGAAGACTGCTGGGAAGATAGCAGGAGATGCTGTAAGTGCAGCAGTACTTCCTGCCTCATTGGTCTTTGACCTTTTCTTCATTTAAAGTATTGTTGGTACCTGGAGCAAGGCTGCTAGATGAGCAACATAAGAACTATTCTCTTATAATTCAGTGGAAATATACCCAGGAAAGTAATGTTAATTTGCTATTTGTACTACCACTATCACAGAAAACTGGGGGACATAATAATGTGGCATAGAACTTACCTAGGAGTGTTCACCCTAAGACTCCAGTCACAGCTGACTTGTTTATTTGCTCTATTTTGTATTTAATGATGTTTGGCAAACCTTTAAGAGAAGGAAATTGAAATCTGCTACTCTGCCTTCAATACTTGCTCGTTGCTGTCAGGGTACAGGATTAAGGATGCTCACAGTGGGGGAAACACAAACTTCAGCATTTCTCTGGACCCAAGGGTTAGTTATAATAGTCCTGGTATTATTTTGTTTAATCTGTCAATAAACCAATGATAGCTGGTTGCTTACCAATGGGGCGAAGCTGGGAAAAGACTCACTGCTATCCTCAGTGTCAAAAAAAAAAGAAAAAAAAGAAAAAAAAAAAACCTCACCATCATCCGAATGAGTGATCCTAGTGTGAAGCCACGCACTTAATGACAACCAGGCACTCCTTAGTCCGCAGACAGAGTCAGGAACAGTCAGAGTTAGCCCTAGTTTAGTAACAGACTCTCCATTTAGAATTCCATTCATGTGAACAGTCTCCGTGAAGAGCCGACAAAAAGTATTCCCTAATAGAAAGAGAAAAGAGCACCCAAGAAGAAAACACAAGCATAACAGTTAATGACTCTTATACTTAGGATCAAGGCAGATCTTATTAATTCTCTCATGGGAGTTTGTGGACAAATCCAGGGCAGAGCCAATGACGCATTATTCTCTAGACTCTGCCGGTGCTTGAGGGCCACCATCTGCTTGCTATTACTATAAAGGACAAAGGACAACATCATCAACCATGGGCAAAGACAGAGCATGCAGGGCTGCGGCCCCATGGCATTCACCATAGCGGGTCACTCTCCCCTTTCTCTCGGTTCATTTGGCCATTCTGTCTAGAGAGCACCACAGATGCTGTGCACAACAGAGGCTTAAAGTAGCTACTTCTCCATATCCAGAGGTTTAGAGGATTGAGTAAGAATCTAACTCTAATATGCTCTTAATACAGCTAATTACAAGGACATGTGTTGTTAGGGCCTCAGTTTTTTGGTATATGGGATGTCTTTTTTGATACATACTTATCCAGGGCTTATCTTTCATTTCCTACTGTTCCCACCTACTTAAGGTCAGATTTATCTGGAAGGGATTTTGGCATATGCATCTATAATTATGCCTATTAATTTTTTTTCTGTAAATACAGAAACAACACATTAGCCTTATCAGTGAAACCTGGGGCCTCTTTACCGTCGGATTTTCAGCTTCCATTAGGATCATAGTAAAGCTAAGCTGAAGGAAGAAAAAAAAAAAAACTCTGATTCTAAAGGTCAGCCTTGTTAATTAAATGAAAACTCAGGCAGCAGCATTAGAAAATGAAGTGACTGTAGCCTGTGCTCTTTGTGAGGGGACTCTACAGAGTAGCTAGCCCATGCTGCCAAAAGCATGGCAAGCTGAATTATCCTAGGATGGATAAGAGGCTGCTGCGTTACAGTGGTGGTTTTTCCTTTGCAAGCAGGCAGAATTGATTGTGTGTGTCTGTTCTTGAAACTGTTCCATCTCTAGCCCACCTCATTTTCACCTTCTCTTTGATTTTCCACCACCACCACGCCATTCCCTGGAGTTTCCTGCTTTCCCTACCACTATGTTTCAGCTGAAGCCAATGTGGAGAAAAAAATCAGTAACAAGGTTCTGGGTTGGGTGCTTTCACATTTATAAGTTCATTACCACCTCTTTTTATAGAAAAGCAAACTGACCTTCAGAGTTGTTAATGATTTGACCTGAGATCACACAGCTAGTGAAGTATGAGAGTAGACTGATCTATCTCCAATGCTCATTCTCTTTCCATAAGAACAAATGTTTGTATTGTTCTCCTTCCATTCCCACTGCCTTCATTCATAAAAGTTTCCTCCTGCTACCCAGGATCACAGTGCACCCTCCCAGCAGCATAACAGAGCTGATTCTATCTAGACCTTCAGCCTAGCACTGTCCTGCCTCTTCCTTGATTTTGTTATTTTTGGATAGGTTCTTCATCCCTTTTACTCGGTCAGGAGCTCTGTGAAGTCCTCAAACAAGTAAATAAAGCCAGAGGTTTTCCAAAGCCGTGAGAAAACTGCACGTTTTGAGATCAGCAGTTCATTCTAGTCCCCCTCATTTCATGGTTGTATCATTTCTATCGTTCTCCAACAAAATAGCCACAAATAGTCACATCATGACCTTGCCCTCCATTTCAAAAATTAAAATATTCTCTATCTGTGATTATTTTATTGGTTATACCTAAATTCAATCAAATAAATATATTGATTATATCTTTTCTTGATAAATATAAAAACAATGTGATCAAAACTATCACATAATCCTAATGAGTTAGAAAATTTTTCCAGACTCTCTTTTTTTTTACTCTAAAGAAAGGCTTTAAATTAATTATACTTATTAAAACTCTTGGATTTGAGGGTTTTCCAGAGGATGAATTTGTGTTTAGGCACAGCTGCCACACTGTGCAGCTCCATAATGCACTATTTGCGTTGAGCTCCAGGGGGAGCATTTGAGATTGTGATTGTGATGGTATCTTCCAAAGCAGAAGGTAGTGAAATGATAAGGTTTAAAACTGTGGTTTGCATATCTGGCTGTAATTAGAACTATCAGCGGACCGTTTAGGACTCAGTTTCACTCAAGGCAATTAAGCTAAAATCTCGAGGTGGATCAAGGTATCAGTAACATTTCAAAACCGCTCCTGTAGAGCATGGGATCTTGGAGACATGAAACCCAAAGTTGAATCCTAGTTATGGAACTCTCCAAATTTCATTTTCTTCATCTGTAATAAAATAAGGCTAAGAATTGTTCTTACTTTATAGAATTGTAAATATAACCCTTAGCATTGTACTTCTAGTTAACATTTCAAAGTAATTAGTAATCACTACTGTTATTATTATGAAGAAACATATCACTACTGTTCTAATACCTAAATGTCTTTAAAAATAAAAAAGGATAATAAACTACCAATTAAGCCAATTCTTTTCTCAGAGATTCAAAGGGCATGTAAAATATAATTTATATTGGATGAGTCATAAGATAGTTCACATTCAGCTGAATGTGTAGAAATCTTACTAAACTTGGAAAGTGGAGAATTCTACTAAAGATAGCACCTTCTACAATCTGACAATGAAAACCCTGCCGTTGGAGTTTTGCCTTTGGTGAATTTATGTTTTCATTCTAACCACTCTGCACTTTGTTTAGTATATCAATGTTACTTCAACTCTCTCAAATGCCAAGCATGAATTTATAGTGATTTGTTAGTTACCCCTAGTGATTTCAGGTACTTCAGAGTTAACCTCCTAAGCAAACCCCTTCACAATTTAAGCCCAACCAATAGCAAGCCCTGTCAATTACATTTCATGAACATCTGGCAAGCATTAATCCTCTTCTCCATCTTCTCTCCAAGGCTAGGGATATCTCTTTTTTTTTTTTTTGTACTGCTTTACCTGCTACTGATTCCTAATTAATCTTCTTATGCTAGAAATAACTTCATAAAAAACAAATATTCACAAATCACTTCTGCTTTAAATTTCCATTTACTTCCTTATTACTGACAGAATCAAGTCCAAAGTCCTCAGAGAATAAAAATTTTCAAGATCAGATTTTCATTAAATTTTTCAGAATCCTCCCTCCACCCACCACTTCTCGATAAATGTCCTGATCTAATCACTCCGAATTCCACATGATCTCTGAGTATGCCAATGTGTCTTTGCATACAGTCACCGTTTTCTTTTCCTAGCTAACTGCTAATTATCTTTCAAAGCTGAGATCATGTGTAATTTTGGGGGTTGTTCTTTTATTCTTCCTCTAAGCAGCATGTATCTTTCCCTTTTCTGTGTTATTAGGCACTTAC
The DNA here is from genome assembly GCF_002776525.5 of Piliocolobus tephrosceles. NCBI lineage: Eukaryota > Metazoa > Chordata > Mammalia > Primates > Cercopithecidae > Piliocolobus > Piliocolobus tephrosceles. Next base: position 40,674,297 of record NC_045448.1, on the reverse strand, counting down.
TGTGCTTCAGTGAAATTGATCATTTATATCCTTCTCACTCAATGGTCTGAAGGCTCCTTGAGAAGAGTCTAGGACTAACTTAGTGTTCTTAACTTTTACCTGACAGACAGTGAAATGAGGATTTAGTTAAAGGTTATTTCATTAGAAATGAGACTTGCTGAACTGTGCTGAGGAACTAAAAATTCTAGTTGTAACAAGAACTCAGAATAAAGATTAATGAACTATTAGACACATGGATATTTCATTCAGTGTGGATTGGGAAAAATTTCTGTTGAAGCAGAAACATTCTACCCTCCCCACCTATAGCTCAACATGAGCTAGAAAAGCTGAGAAGCATCCAGAAATGATCTTGAGTTTACTGTGGAGCTAAAGAAAAATGAAATTGTATACCACTCAGTCACTGGTATTGACACAAATACACACATTAAAGAAAGCAAGATCACACATTATTCTCTAGGCTCTTTATTTTTAATCATCTGTAGTGCATAATGTTTGTGCATGAGTTTTAAATTAATACATGTTAGATCACAAGGAAAACATGTAAACATTTACTGTACAATTTGTTCTCCAATATAGCTTTGGTTTTTGGACAATGGAGACTGAAGAAAGGCTTTTGAAATTATCAGACATCTCTAACTTTTTATTGCCTGGAATTCCAGATCAATCATGTTTTTAGAAAGCTAAATTAATTAATAGGATATGGTCTTCACTGAGAATATTGTAGATTAACTATCCATAACAAAAAATGATAATGAATTAATGGTTATTGAAAACCAGTAAATTTAACCAATTAATACTTTGCAAGTATTCCTCATGTTTGACATTTAAAGCAAAAGCTAAGTTGTGCTGTGATCATCTAGAACAGCTGGGAATCATACAAATATCTAAGCCATTTGAAAAATGATTATTGAATCAAAAATTAAAGTGAATATGGTAGAATCAGCTGGTATTACAATGGATGCCCGTTAGCATTGGTTTTAGACTCCCTTCCTTATCCTCAAGCAAGTATATTTTCCCCCAAAAAAGAAAGTGGAAACACACACACACACACAAAACTGAGAAACCCAAAGAAATAAATAAGATGGGAAATGAGAAAAAGGATAAAGAAAATGATGGAACAAGACAAGGAAAAAGCAAGAAAACAGTCACAGTAACTTGTCATCAAGCAATAAGAAGCCTGTACAGGACTTGGACCCTGAATCAGCTCTCACGTTACTCTTCTTACATTTCACTTACCATTGCAAGGCACACTGCAGGCTGGTGTGTCTACCTTAGATCCCCTTCAGAAAACTGAGGGATTATGAATAGAGCTACTGTGAAAAAGAAGAAAGGGCGCATTATCACTAACCCTGAAGTAGATGCACGTAAAACTTCATGACCAAAAGAAGCTTTCTTGGTAGGTTCCCCAAGACCATTGATGTTACAAACCACTGTTTCTCAACGGTGCCACAGGCTCAAATCACCTAGGGAGCTTTAAAAATATATATATCCAGGCGCCTCCCTCAGAGAGGGGTTTAATTGGTCTGAAATAGGATTTGCTGTTTTATTTCACTTTTTTAAATTTCTAAATGATTATAATGTGATGTGGGGCTTAGAACCATCTTTACAAAAGGAAAACATTCAAAAAATATGCTGCTGGCTTATTTATTGCTAAAACAACTAATCTGAACTATTATGAACTATAAACAATACTTATGAAATATTGATTTTCTTGAAATCCAGGGGCATTTTCTGAATGCTTTGATCTCATTCACCTGACAACATAAAAACAATTTATTTAATTGTTCTGAGCACATGTTCAAGGCATCGTACTACCCTGCTCCCTACCACTGGTAGATACTGTGCTGTTTGTACCAAATGAAATAAGCCAATATTGATCTCATAGCAATCTCATCCTTTTCTCCTGAATTCACAGAAGAAAATTTGCCTATTCTGGCAGAAACGTAACTACCTACTCCTACTATTCTTCTCATGTCTGCTATGGGGGAAGCTTCTGACAGTGTTAATCGCTCTGCTTTTGAGAAGATACAGTGAGGGGATACATATCTTCGCTAAAGCTTTACATCTTATTTTAATACATTAGCTGTTAACATTCTTAGTTGTCATCATAGTAAAGCTTTAAGATTTCTCCTTTTTTCAAAGGAGAAATCAAAGTACTTCATGAAACCCTTGCATGTATGACGGGAATTCCCAAAGACAAGTTCAGGCACTACCGATAATAGTCCCAGAATAGAGATGTTGGAATGAACTAATGGAAAGAATCCTGGAGCTCATTTGGAAGATATAGGCTTTAACTGGATTGGAATGTTTCCAAATTGCATAACCTTGAGCAAGTTATTTAACCCTTATAAGCCCCAATGTCTTTACCAAGGAGATAGTAAGTCCTGTCCTAGCCAGTCCACAAACAAGTATAGTGAGTATATGTAAGAGGCCATCTTTACAAGGCCATTTTGTACTTTCGCAAAGCACAATGAAAATTGAATTTGTTTTCTCTTCTCTCTGTCCCTTTTCTCCACTCCTTTACATGAGGTACCTGGACTTCTCAAGCACAAACACCACAGGCAGCTCTGTGGGAGCAGAAGACCCCAAGTAGACAAGCAAGGCACCCAGCACAAACAGGCTGGGACTAGAAGTAAACTGGGATAAAAGGACCAGAGAAGATCATGGTATAGTGGGGTAAAACAATCAGAGGAAGTTAATGCATACTCCCACTCTCCCACTATGCTTTCTAGAATTTATTTTGCAAAATATTAAAATTATTTATTTCTCATAAGGATACATGCTTGATGATACTGAATTTTTCTTTATGGAGTAATCAATGGATTCTAGGGAAAATCAGGGACAAGGCTATTTAAAAGGCTACAATAAAATCAGGGACAAGGCTATTTAAAAGGCTACAAAGGATTTTAAAATACTAAATTATATTGGGAGAAAAAAATCAACACTTGAACCTCAAATTCTGTAAATATCTGGCCAATTCTGACCAACAGCACAGGATCAGGAGGACAGCAGTAAGAAGCCCAATGTGCTTATTGACATTTGTCTGACTAAAGGAAAGAGCCTGAGGCAACATAAAATAAGTATGTTCCTAACATACAGTCATAAAACAGCATGAGCCCAGGGAATCTTCTTCTTTGTATCTTTATTCTGCATATTAAATTAATCATTAAATAGTGGTTATTGTCCACTAACCGATAACAATGGGGCAAGAGCTGTTCTGCTGTTATCTCAAATAATCCACTATATCTCTCAAGGTGATCACTACTCTGCCCTTTCTCCACCCATATCTGCATATTGGGAAACTTAGAGAGGCAAAGCACTGAAGTGTGCTGAGTCTAATGAATTACGTGTTTATTATCCATTCTTCCTTTTGAAGTCAAAGATTTGCCTTTGCTTAATAATTAACCATAGAGGGATACACTTTTGCTTTTAAAAATCTATATTCTTCACAAATAGTAAAATCATAGATTGCAAAAATTCAATATAATATAATATATAGAATTCTGTATCATAAATGGAAATATGTATCTATTTCTTCACAGGTTTACTATAAACCAAGGAGATGTATACATATCTCCATTCTAGTAAGTTAAAATTGGGGAAACTTTATTATTTTTATGGCCCAAACTCTTTTATTGTAGGTAAGAAATTATAAAATTAAATGTTTAATCCAACAAAGCTAATAAATGATGGAAATAGTTACTGTTATTAGTAAGGAAATATTTATTAGGGGAAATGAAACAGCAGCATATTTAATCAATTAATATGTTAATATATATGTTACAGAATTTTTTTGAATCCACATTTATTTTGAGAAAGTCTAATGCCTTTAACAAAAACACTTGTATTTTGCAATAAGTATAAAAATAAAAATGCAAAAAGGATGCTTATGTAATTTCTAATGCTAAAATGCACTGAACTATATCATTGGTGGTATATAAAACCTTAAGAAATCATTTAATGATAATATTAACAAATATGGCATATCTTTCAGTCAGCTTGATACTACTCTAGACACAAGCATAATTTATGTTCCTTTGGTAAAATGCAAGGTAGAGTCTATGAAGGAACATCTGATATCTATAGTAAAATTAAGGTCAAGGACTTGGCAGAATATGTTACAGATTATAACAGATGTTCTCAAATTAAATCATATTTTTATTAACATCTATTGAGATATTCAGTCAGTAGAACCTAGAATCACAGAATGGTAGAACAAGTGGTAATATTTAGAGGCTAGTCATCCCATCATTTTAAAGGTGAAAAAACTCACAGTCAAATAAGGTTAAGTGCTTAGCCCAAGGTCCCAGAGTTGGTTAGCAGTATTTGAATCAGAACTGAAGTCATTTCTGCTATCACAGGTTGTCTCTCATTTGCAACAAATGAGGAAATATTTTCTTTCCATTTCAAAAATTTAGAATATATTATATTCTGTGGCAGTATGAAACTAAGGAATAATAACACAATGAACCACTGCATTATTTGGATCTTTTCTGATTCCTGCTCCTGAAAATTGCCCAATGTTATATTTTCTGTTAAAGTCCAAATGGCAAGAAATGTTACTATTCACCAGATATCAAACAGATGTCAAACTAATATTAAATCTGCAATGCACATTAACAAAATTTCAGTAATACCAAAGATCAGAAAATATTAGCACCATGCTAGCATGTGGGTGGTACCTTTTAAAATTCAGTTAATAAGTAAACACTTTCACAGTTGAGACATTCACAAGATTTAACATTTTATCCAGAGTTTGGATGCAATGCTAAACTTCCATGAATCACAATAGATTTGGCAAGAAATGGGCAAATATTACCCTAGCAAACTCAAAAACACCACAGTGAATTTCACATGTGTTCTTTTATGGATACATCATAAATGCAGCAATAATGCATGAAGAAATATATACATATGTATATATATATGTGTATATATACACACAACACATATAAATATACACACATAGATATTCTGAATATATATGCATAGATATTCTAAATATTTTAGAATATAGATATTCTAAAATGTCATAAATTTTTCACTTGTGATTTTTAAGACCTTATCATAGACAGACTGGGAATTAGAATATCCAAGTTCTTTTATAATCCTTTATAATCTGTTACATATCATGTCAGGAGGAATTCTGGCTTTAACTTTTTTTTTTTTCCGAGATGGAGTCTCGCTCTGTAGCCCAGGCTGGAGTGCAGTGGTGCTATCTCCGCTCACTGCAAGCTCCGCCTCCCGGGTTCACGCCACCCTCCTGACTCAGCCTCCTGATTAACTGGGACTACAGGCGCCTGCTACCACGCCCGGCTAATTTTTTGTGTTTTTAGTAGAGACGGGGTTTCACCGTGTTAGCCAGGATGGTCTCAATCTCCTGACCTCATGATCTGCCCTCCTCAGCCTCCCAAAGTGCTGGGATTACAGGCGTGAGCCACCGCGCCCGGCCTGACTTTAACTTTCAGTGACAAACTGAGATAGATTTTGCAGAGTCCAAACACAGAATCTGGGGAGAATACAAGTGAGTTTCATGCCAGTCATAAAGCTGTAGGGCGCGGTGGCTCAAGCCTGTAATCCCAGCACTTTGGGAGGCCGAGACGGGCGGATCACAAGGTCAGGAGATCGAGACCATCCTGGCTAACACGGTGAAACCCCGTCTCTACTAAAATACAAAAAATTAGCCGGGCGTGTTAGCGGGCGCCTGTAGTCCCAGCTACTCGGGAGGCTGAGGCAGGAGAATGGCGTGAACCCAGGAGGCGGAGCTTGCAGTGAGCTGAGATCCGGCCACTGCACTCCAGCCTGGGCGACAGAGCGAGACTCCGTCTCAAAAAAAAAAAAAAAAAAAAAAAAAAAAAAAAAAAAAGCTGTAGGGCTAGTTATACCTCCCCACATTAGCTAATAACCTAATAATTAAAATATACGCCTCTGTTGTGCTCTTCTACTTTTTATCATTGAACCAGATCAAGAGTATATCTCACTGTCTTAACTTTACTTCAGGGGTCCTTAAACTTGTATGGGTTTCAGAATTTCTTGAGGAACTTGATAAAAGTAAAAAAGCTCAGGCTCTATCCTACTTCAAGAAGGCTGGGCCTCTGTGGGCTTTGTTACCTCAACCAGTGATTACCATAGGCACCGAATTTGAGAAGCACTACTTTAGTGCATACTCTTAATGTTGACTTCTAGATCATTTCATTTTCTTTTAATTGGTCTTCTGATTACAGTTTCTTTCTGCATCAACTCATTCTTCATCCAGTCAACAAATCTTAACAAGTTGGTTAAAAGTAATAATAATGATCACGATAATGACTGTTTATCACAACAGAGAAAAGTCTAAATTTCCTATGGTGCATTTAAGGCCGTTTCAAGACTTGCCCTTTACTGTCTTCTCCCACGACAGTTTCATCGCTCAGAATGACTTGCACTTTCCCCTAATGCAAAATGATTTCTCAGAGTCTGAGTTTTCTTATATTCACATATTCTTTCAGAAATTATTTACTGAACTCTTACCACCTATACAGCACTGGATCTAACACTGAGGCTAAAGTACTGAAGAGATGGAAATCATGCCAGTTCTCAAGAAGTGAAAAACGTAAGAACAACAAACACATTTAATTTAATTAGAATTGAGATAAATACTGTAAAGAGTAACTATAGGGTGTCATGAGAGCATATAACAGGGAACTCATTTGGTCTAGGAATTTTCATGGGCAGCTTTCTCAAGGAAGTAATTTTTGAGCTAATGCTTGAAGTATGGGTATAAATCACCAACATAAATGACAGGCGGTTCAGAGGAATGTTAAAGACAGAGAATAGAATGTGTAAAGGTCTTGGAGTCAAAGAAGAATAACTTTTCAATGAAGTAAAAGTAGATTATATAAGTTAACATAAAAAAAGAGAAAGTAGCTAGAGATAAAGTTCATGAAGTGGGCAGTCTATGTAAGAACTTGTTAGTCATATTTTTTCTTTATCCTAGGGAAAATTGGGAGTGAAAAAATAGTTGTAAGCAGAGAATTGTCTCAGATTTGCATTTTAAAAGATCATTCTGACCCCAGTGTAGAGAATGGATTAGATGATGAAAACCACAGATGATATACTACTTTACAGGAGGCTATTGCAAGCAGCCTGGAAGAAAACAGCTGGTGATTGGATTAGACTTTACACATTAGAGTGGAAGTAAGAAAAATGTTGAGGGAGGACAGATTGAACATATGCTTTTCATTCTACTCAGATAATCATGTTTTTCCCCATCTCTCTCATGGTTTCATCCACAATGCCTAGGTTAAATTCAGGGTTTCCTTAGCATTGAGTATTTACTATTGCTATATTTTAAATATTGGTTATACACCTTTCTCCTATACTACAATATAATTTTCTTTCTTTCTTTCTTTCTCTTTTTTTTTTTTTTTTTTTTTTTTTTTTTTTTTTTTTTTTTTTTTTTTGATGGAGTTTCGGTCTTGTTGCCCAGGCTGAGTGCAATGGTGCAATCTCGGCTCACCGCAACCTCCGCCTCCTGGGTTCAAGCGATTCTCCTGCCTCAGCCTCCTGAGTAGCTGGGATTATAGGTATGTGCCACCACACCCAGCTAATTTTGTGTTTTTAGTAGAGACAGGGTTTCTCCACGTGGATTAGGCTGGTCTTGAACTCCTAGCCTCAGGTGATCCAACTGCCTCGACCTCCCAAAGTGCTGGGATTACAGGTGTGAGCCACCGCACCTGGCCTAGAATATAAATTATTAAGGGTACATGAGTGTTTTATGTATCTCTTATCTCCACTGCTTGACTGATTCTATGTTTTAATAAATATTTTAATGAAATGTCCATGAGTTGACCAACCATGTGATCTTAGACAAGTTAACCTCTATAGATCTCCATTTTATCACTTAATAAGTAATCTCATCCCCTCACCCACTGTGAGCCCTTTCAGCCAAATCCTGGCAAGAAAATATCATTTTCTTGGCACGAAAGGTATACTAAAGTCGAATTGGACAGGTCCCAGCAGGAAAGATTCAACTGAAAAGTATTTAATCAAGGAACTTTTTATTGATGTTCAGAGACCAACAAAGTTCAGGGACTAACAATATATGAGGCACTCAGGAACTCTGATGTCAGGAAACCTTTATCACCCCTACACAGAATGAGATAAGGGCAGAGAACAGTGTTCATGAAGCCTAGTTGAGGGATGGAGCTATGGATATGGGCCTGTCCAAGAGTAGTTGTGGCCATAATAAGAACAGCCACTACTAGGACCATGGCAGGTAATGAGATGTGAGTGGGAGGTACACCAATCGTCCTCTTGTACACTAATCTTCCTCTTGTACACCGATCTTCCTCTTGTACACTGATCTTCCTCTTTTCCCAGCTGTCAATTTCTTTCCAGCCTCTCATTGGCTGAGCACATTTGAAAGCCAAATGGCAAGGAAATCCAGGTGATTTTGCTTTTGACGTCAGTCTTCCAGGCGACTGAGCAAAGTATAGGAAAAGGAAGGATGGATCTAGGGAGGCAAATGGGGAATAATGAGAAAGAAAGAAAAGATTTATACAACTAACTCTTCAAGAAAACTATGAGATATTGAATGTAGTGGACCAAAGAAGTGAGTCTAATGAATAATAATGTGGGCCAGATATGAACAAAAATAAGAATATGGAGTACTGAGACAGGGGATTACAGAATCATGGAAATAATGGCAAGAAAGGATGAAGGAACTGAGCAAAGGGAAAGACAATCTTGCCAGAGGCTCAGGCCTGAATCTTTTGCCATCTTTCACATTTATGTCCACATCTGTATTTGAAGAGCAATAAGAACCTTTCCAGTCAAAAATTTAAGTGACCTCAATATTAACATAAGTTTATGTAATGCTATTGTAACTATAGTAAGATACCTTTCTACCACTACAACTCAGAGACTGACGTCTCATATACTCTATTGTAAATGAAACCACCTTTGCAAAATTATAACTGAGGAAATTAAGACAGAAAGAAATCAGACCTAACTGACTCTATCTTGCTTCTAACCTTTAAGCTGTCCTAGCTCATTCCTGGGCATAGGCCAAACTAACTTTGGGAAGAAATTCAGTTCATGGTTTAACTCTGAAACAAAATTGATAACAGCCCTTTCCCAAAAAGACCTCCTTCTTATCTGGGGTGAACTCTCCCTTTGCAGGACTAACAAATTAGCTACAAGATTAAAAATTACAATTTAGGGGTCATGCAGCCTCTGGTTCCAAGATTCTGAACCTCCTTAAATTGCTCCTGGAGATAACATCACTATTGTAAAACCTAAGATGAATGCTTGAGATATTTTGCAGACCCTGCACTCCATGGATCAGCTCACACCACCCAGACCAGTAATCTGACCCAAAAGAGAAGACATTAAGAAAACCTAACTTCAATCCCCTATGATTCCATCTCCAACCTGACCAGTCAGCACTCCCCACTTCCCAAGCCCCTACCTGCCAAATTATCTTTAAAAATTCTCATCCCCAAATGCTCAGGGAGACTGATTTGAGTAATAATAAAACTCCAGTGTCCCACACAGTTGGCTCTGCATGAATTACTCTTTCTCCATTGCAATTCCCCTGTCTTGGATAAATCAGTTCTGTCTAGGCAGCAGGCAAGGTGAACCCTTCAGGCAGTTACAAAAACTCTATGATCTAGGAGTATGAAACCAAATGAAATTTGGTATATCCAATATCAATTGAAAGATTCTTCATATTAATACACATAATTACTATTGATCTACTATCTACAGATAAGTTACTCTTTGTTGGGGGAGATTAGAGACTATAGATCTCCCTGTCTCATACTATAAAAACAACACATAGATGATATTGTAATGCACAACTTTCTAGAAGAGCACCTGTGGCTTAAAGAGAAACATAACACAAGTAACACACCCTACATGGCACAGATAGAAAGTGGAAAAACCAGGGTTTACACTCAAGTCTCTGACTCTGCTGCCCTTAGTCTTTCTTCTGTATATCTAGTCTAATGAAGCAATGGAGCTACCTATAGATTAAAGAAGTAATATTGATGAGTTCTATGTTTAGCTATAAGAACACTAATGGAATTTTCTAATTACTTGGGAAAAACATCAGAAGAAATGGAAATGTTGAGCTAATTGGTTTATGGAAATGAGATAGCTTGGTTAGGCAATAATACTTGATATCCAATGGGTGTTTATTATGGAGGGAGATAAGCCTCACCTAGAGTACTTGGGAGAGCAGGCTGGACCTGAAAAGTGTGGTTTCCACAGAATGGAAAGATTGGTGGTGAGATTGTAAAAGGAGCTATTTAGCCATGAGCAATTGTTTTTAAGAAGGTGTGCTTTGTAAGTCTCCCTTCCCAGAAACCTCAGATATTTATTTGCATTATTTACCTACTTGTTTTATTGACTCATACAATTCCTTATTTAATTTAAATTTTCTACATCTCATGCCCACTTGTAGGTTCTGGAAGATATACAGTCAAAATAACACACTCCTTCACCTCACAGAGTTTTTATCTGGTGAGAGACACAGAGTCATGCCCCAGCAAATGTAATCCTGTATAACAGGTGCTAGGATATTTGCTGAGGATGCTTTGGAAGTACTGATTAAAAACAAAATCTTTATCATTAAAAGGTTGGGAACATTCCTTTTAAAGACCTTGAAGGATGAAAATTAACTGGGTAGAGAAAAAAAATACGATTTTAAGTAGAAAGAATGACACCTGTGGAGGCCTTGAGGACAGAAGCAAACTTTTTTTTTTTTTTTGTAATCACTTTGATTTATTGCAGAAACCTCAAAGGCTTTTACTGAATAGCTAACAAGGGCTATGGTATGTATACCAAAGAGTCCTCTTTTCAAAGAATGGCAATCAGTTTCTATTTTTTGTTCATTCAAATAAAAGCTGATGTTCCTGATGGTTTTGAAAGAACATCAATACTTTTCTGTGTAAGCCACTTTATGTGAATGAATATATTTAAAAAGTTTAGGCTGGGTACGGTGGCGCATGCCTGCAATCCCAACACTTTGGGAGTCCGAGGCAGGTGGGTCACTTGGGCTCAGGAGCTCAGGACCAGCTTGGGCAACATGGTGAAACCCTGTGTCCACCAAAAATACAAAAATATCAGCCAGGTATGGTGGCAAGCACTTGTAGTACTAGCCACTCGGAAGGCTGAGGTGGGAGGATTGCCCGAGACCAGGAGGTGGAGGTTGCAGTGAGCCGAGGTCACACCACTGTACTCCAGCCTGGGCAACAGAGTGAGACTTCATCTCAAATAATAAAATAAATTAAAATTTAAATTAAAAAAAAAGTTTAAATGAAAAGACGAAACAGATAGCTGTCTTGTATGCGAAAGATCTTACAGTGTGCGATGGGGCCTTTTTTTTTTTTTTTTTTTTTTTTTTTTAGACAGAGTCTCACACTGTCACCCAGGTTGTAGTGCAGCAGCACGATCTCCGCTCACTGCAACCTCTGCCTCTCTGGTTCAAGCAATGCTCCTGCCTCAGCCTCCAGAGTAGCTGGGATTACAGGTACCCACCACCATGCACGGCTAGTTTTTTGTATTTTTAGTAGTAACGGGCTTTCACTATGTTGACCAGGCTGGTCTTAAACTCCTGACCTCGTGATCCGCAGGCCTTAGCCTCTCAAAGTGTTGGGATTACAGGCATGAGCCACCACGCCCAGCCCGGGGTATTCTTTTTTTTTTTTTTTTTTTTGAGACAGTTTCTCTCTCTGTCTCCCATGCTGAAATGCAATGTCATGATCACAGCTCACTGGAGCCTCAACCTCCTGGTTCAAGCGATCCTCCCACCTCCGTCTTCTGAACGGCAGGGGCTACAGGTGCACACCACCATGCCCCACTAATTTAAAAAACATATATCTAGGTGGGATCTTGCTATGTTGCCTAGGCTGGTTTTGAACTCCTGGTCTCAAGCCATACTCCCACCTCAGCCTCCCAAAGTGCTCAAATTACAAGCATGGGCCACGATGCCCAGCCAACAAGATTTTCTTTATGTTATGTGAACTCTAGTTTTGCAAGATTTTAATAAGTATTCCATGAAGAAAAAGAAATGTAGTCAAAAAATTTTGGGAAATACTGGGTTAAACACCTGAGGTCAAGAGTTCCCTGGCCAACATGGTGAAACCCTGTTTCTACTAAAAATGCAAAAATTAGCCAGGCGTAGTGATGGGCCCCTGTAATCCCAGCTACTCAGGAGGCTGAGGTGGGAGAATTGCTTGAACCCAGGAGGCAGAGTCTGCAGTGGGCCAAGATTGCACCATGGCACTCCAACCTGGGTGAGAGAGTAAGATCCCATCTCAAAAAATAAATTAAAATAAATAAAATAAACAATGAAAGATACTTAATGGCATGATACAGATTACAATATATACTATAATATGTTAAGTGCCATTTACCTAAGTGTGTTTCTTATACAACATCTACTATAAAATGTTCCAAAGTTAAATATATTTGAGGAATGTTGCACCCTTATGCTTCTTTCAGAAATGTATGATAGTATTAGAACATTAAAGACTCCACCAAGTTCTGGAAGAGGCAAACATTTTGATATGAGTGGAGAGGAAGGTGCTTATGGCACAGGGATGGAAGATAAACCCCGAGAAGCAGGCAATGCCAGATCTTGAAGGGGTTTGCATACTTTGCTCAGGAATCTGACCATAACCATGAATCTGTGGGAAGCGGCTGAATGATTTAAACCAGAGGAACGATAAAATCAGATCCAAGCTTAGTAAAGACCACTAAGGTCTTTATGTGAAAGGGAGCAAGGAGGAGCTCCAGGCAGAAGGCCCAGAGACCAGTTGAATAGGTTTGTTCCAAACCTGAGTGATTGTGTAAGTGGTTACGATAATTACTGATATGGGAACAGAGGAATAGGAGCAAGCTGAATTAGATAAAATAAAGACATTTCAACTTAATTATTTTCCCATAAGTTCTCATCCTCTTTCCTATAACATGTTAAGAAATAAAAAAGGATATATATATATAATTAATAAAGAGTATATATAATTGTGGTATGTTAATTTTTTGGCCCTGAACCTAACATAGGCTCCCAGGGAACTGCGTTTATTTACATGCACAGAAAAGGCAGAGATGAACCAATCTAGCCCTTAGCGACAAGAGTGGTGATAGTCACCCATTCTCACCTCTTGCTCACTAATCCCACCTCCCATGATGTCCAAAAATAAGAAGGCACCTCTTCACATTCACTTAGTAACAATATTTGCAGGAAAAGAGACCTAAGTCTTTATTAGGAATGCATGAACTCACCAAGAGTATAGTTTTTACTTTGGTACACTTACCTTTTGTCAAGTAGTGTCTGTTATGCCAAGATCCACACTAGCAGGCAGCATGCAGGAGGAAAAAGCAGCTTCTCTGCCACTTCGGAATGGATTTCTTTCCTACCTCACTGAAGATAAGGGACATTATTGATTTTATTAGGGTAGTTCAATTAGCAGAGCAAACAGATTTCTAGACTGGAGAAGAGGCTAAATGACTTTTGTCTTTGATCTAGAGAAATTACCTAGGCAACCAGCACTTCAGTTTCTGTCATAAATAAGCCTGGTGGTGAGTGATGTGTTATTTAAATGAGTGAGTCCCAAACCTAAGTGAGTCTGATGTGGTTTGAGAACCACTGGTACAAATATAGATCATAGGAAGCTTTTTAAATGCATGTAATTCATTTGGCCAGAAAAAGGGGGGTAAACACAACTCAGGAAAAATATGTGGAATCAAGCAAAATGTATATCTCAGTAAACAATGTATGGCAATTTGAAGAAAATATAATAATGTAATAAACAATGCTTGATGACAAAAATGTTAGAAATTTTTAGTTATTTTAAGGTATGACTCAAATGAGTTAACAGTACCAACCAATTATAACACTTATTTATTTATTTATTTTTTACTCTTCTGTAGCAAGCAGTGTTCTTTGGCTGCAGCATGAGAAGCAGACTCTAAGCAGAAAATAATAATTGTGGAAAGTCATAGGGTGGTTTATAGGAATAAAGGGTAAGACAATGAGGAAGCTGAGTAGAGACATGGAACGTTTAGCTCTAGAGATCTGAGTAGTGGTACCAGACAGAAGTTTCTCACAGGAAGAGAGTGAGTAAAACGAGCTTCTTTTTAAGTCGAGTGACAGCTTTTATCAAGGATATTAAAAGAGGAAAGACCCTGCATGATGAAGAATGGTATTTAAGAAAGGGAAAACATGTGCTTTAGAACTCCTGAAGCAGAGTTGATCAACATGCTTGTATTTAGAACTGATTCCTTAATAAATTATACTTACACAAAATTGGAAACAGCCCAATGAGTATTCTATACAGAAAATATACCAGCCAGTCATGGTGGCTCACTCTTGTAATCCCAACACTTTGGGAAGCCAAGAGAGGGGATCACTTTTAAGCCAGGACTTTGAAACAAGCCTGGACAACATAGTGAGACCCCATCTCTACAAAAAACTTAGAAATTAGCTGGGCATGGTGGCACATGCCTGTGGTCCTAGTTACTCAAGAGGCTGAGGTGGGAGAATCGTTTGGGCCCAGGATTTCAAGGCTACAGTGCACTATGATCACATCACTGCACTCCAGCCTAGGCAACAGGACAATACCATATCTCTGATTTAAAATATATATATATTTTATAATATATATATATACACACACACAGTATATATACACACACACTATACACACACACATACACAAACATACCTTAAAAGAAGGCAGCATGAGGAGTAATAATAATACTTAAAAAAAAACCTGGATATACTACCTTTACATTCATCAAAGTAATGCAAAAAGGCAGGTAGAGTGCAATGATAAACTTACTAAGGCTGGCAAGCTACAAGAGGTGACTGGTGGAAAAGTAGAAGAAGCAAACTTAGCTTGTAAGTGGAAAAATAAAACTTGCTTTGGTCAGAATTTCAAATGAACTCAAAATTAATTCTTTTTGATGTGTATGAAATCTTATTAAAATGAATACCATTTACTGGATTATGACGATAATCAACCCTAGTCAATGGATCATTTTACTTAACTGCTATTTACTTCAACAGAAATTTCAGACAGTAATTTTGCTGATGCATTGGTATTGTCATAGAATTAAATCCAAAAGCCTTTATGATACAATGATAGAGTTTATAAGAGTAATTGCATGAGTAGTATGCCATTTTCCTAACACCACAGTAGAGATAGTATTTTCATTGTGGGGCCTAGTACTCAATTATATACTTATTATCTATTTGGCTTTAAGCAGGCATTTTAGCCTTTTTGATCCTTAATCTCCTCAAACACATGGAGACTAGGAAATAATTACTAGCCCTGCCTATCTCACAGGGTTGTGAAGTAAGTCAGGCAAAATTATTGGTGGTAAAATCGCTTTGGAAACTATACAGCATCCTATAAATGTAAGGGCCAATTATATTTATGTTGACATATTATTTAATAATGAGCACTAGGAGAAATGTAATGCTTTGAATTTCCTAACTAGAGATGATAAAAGCAGTATTCATAGAATTCAAGTTCATAACCATCACTTGGAGTAATGCTTCGCAAGCCAAAACAACGTTTTTTTTGTTGTTGTTTTTTTTTGTTTTTTTTTGTTTTTTGAGACGGAGTCTCGCTCTATCGCCGGGGCTGGAGTGCAGTAGCCGAAGTGCAGTGGCCGGATCTCAGCTCACTGCAAGCTCCACCTCCCGGGTTCCCGCCATTCTCCTGCCTCAGCCTCCCGAGTAGCTGGGACTACAGGCGCCCGCCACCTCGCCCGGCTAGATTTTTGTATTTTTTTTTTAGTACAGACGGGGTTTCACCGTGTTAGCCAGGATGGTCTCAATCTCCTGACCTCATGATCCTCCCGTCTCGGCCTCCCAAAGTGCTGGGATTACAGGCTTGAGCCACCGCGCCCGGCCCAAAACAACTTTTTTAAAGTTACCTTCAATGTATTAGGTATATATTGTATGTTGTTAAAAAGTAATTTGAGTCTGTAATGCATGAATCTTCACAAGCAATTTCTTTCTTAAGACCATGTGAAAAAAAAAACAATTTTTAAAAAGAGCTGCAAGCCTGGACAACCTAGTGATATGCTGTCTTTACATTTTTTTTTTTTTTTTTTTTTTTTTTTTTAATTAACCAGGCATGGTGGCATGTGCCTGTAGCCCCAGCTACTGGGAGATTGAGGTGAGAGAATCACGTGAGCTTTGCAGGTTGAGGCTGCTGTGATCTTGCCACTGCACTCCATCCTGGGCAACAGAGAAAAACCCTGTCTCAAAAGAAAAAAAAATAATAATAATAACTGCAGTTGCAACAACACCATTGACATGACAGAGCATGAGCATAATTAATACTGCATACAAATATAATCTCAGAATGTTAGAAGCGGGCTCACTGCTCAATTGTTCAGAAAATGATAGGGTATGTTCCTTTTGGGTCAAATTACTGAGAATTTTTAAAAATTGCCCTTAAATAGAAACTGCACTGTATTTTTATCTAGAGAAAACAGTCTGTGGGAACCACCTTCTCCCACCCATGTCTTAGCAGTGGGAACTAGTGTCTCAGACCAGGACTATTTACTGATCCCTGTGGCAACAGTGTGCTTTATCTTGCATAAAGCCTAATATCCTAAGAACTCCATTTTACTTTAGTACAGTATCTCATCCCTAAAATAAAAATCTTGATGTGAAATAGAAATGCTTCCATAGAATATTATTAAATAAAATATTACTATAATGCCAGAGAGTCTTATGCAGTCTCTTCACCAGATGTCATTTTGGAATAAACCCTCTGCCATTTCTGAGTAAAAGTCACTGGACCCTTCAATGAAGTGATTCAATTAAAGTCATCCCTTTTAATGTGTTACTGAGAGCATTCAATGGAGTATAGAAATGTCAGGGCTGGGGCTTTTAATGGTGTCCTAGACACATGTAGCAACACTTCATGGAGGCACTGCCCAGGTACCTCATTTCCCTAGGTTTAGGGACCATTCCCCTGTTATTTTTCAGGCTCACAATAAGAAACTGAAGTTGGTCAAATTGCTAAAAACCTCACCTACAGTGAGACCTGGTCACTTTCCAGGTTTCTTGACTTGTTAAAGCACACTGACTAAGATGCCAAATGTCTACACATGAAGACTAAGTTAGACCCATAAATTGCTTCAGGGTTCTGAAAAGAAAAATGCTGTATGAATACTAAGCAGTGACATTATCAGTTTATCTTATGGCAATATCTGCACTTTTCAAGCCTACAGGATTACACACATTTTAATAAAAGTAGTGTTCTATAGAACTTACTTTCATACAACTACATTATATTTTTATGTTTGAGAGAATGTAGGTGGTAGTACAGATATTCTATTTTCTTTTGACGTCTTCCCTCCAATGTTTCAAATGCATTAATACTCAGCGGGTGAAACTGAAATACATTTTATTCTTCAGAATCATTCCCTTGTAAGATCTCAAATGATTGTTAAATCAGGGTTGAGTGAGCTGCAACTGGATGTGTCATTCATTGATTTTTTTTTTTTTTTTTTAGTAGAGATTTGACATTTCTATGCATGTTAACACCCTCTTTTGGTAATAAAACACTCGAGACCAACTCTTTCTCTGTTCTATCTTGAAGACCTGCTGTTCTTTCTCATTCCTCAAGTGCTTCATGAACAAATAAAGTAACTTGACATTGTTGTTAAGAGGAGTGTTTCAATACTCTGGACCCACTGATTATGCTCTGAATAATTGGCCTCGCTTTTTGTATTATAAAAGCAACTAGATGAAAAAGAGCCTTACATCTAAGCATAGAAGAGTTCCAACAAGTGTAAAGGCTTCCCAGTCTCCAGCTTGCCTCCCAAGGTTCTAAAATAAGTGCTTAAAAATGGCATTGTCTAATGAGAATGCTAGTTGGGGAGGATTGGGTGAAGAAAATAAGTGGATTTTAATCTCCCAGAAGCCAAGAACTTCATCTTATTTACGGTTGTACTCCATGTTGCGATGGGCCTCATCAGTGTCTTACATAGTTACAGGAACCAAAACAGAAAAAGAAAAAAAAAAAAAAACTATTTCTGAATCATCAGATTGTCTTTTTTGTAATATAAAGAGGAGGGAAGGTTTTCCAAATGAAAATTATACTGGTAAGAAATCCTAAATGAAGCACAAAATATGAGTTTGGGGAATACTGCTTATGTAGTTACGTGTCTGTCTATCTCTCTATGTCTATGATATTTGTGTGTGACATATGAGGTATGACTATAAAATAGGGAGGCTTACAAAGCACACATTTTGGACAGTTCATTTGTGTGGCAGTGTGGTTTAACTAAACAAAGTATGCTAAAGTGCTTTGCAAACTGTAAAGTATTATCCAAATATGACACATTGCAATTACAGTTTGTCCTGCAACACATATTTATTGAGTAGTTCCTTATGTCTATATCAATAAAATAACTACATCGGTAGAGACCAGGAAGAGTACAACGACTTAACCCATAACCACAAAACTACAGAAAAGAGAAAACAACTAATATAAACATTGATAACTGACCATAGAGGAAACATGTAATAAAGAATACTTAACCAGGAGGCATGCTTACCTGTCCAATACACAAGCTGGCTTTGTAACATATTAAATCTTTTATTCTCAATTGTAATATATTGAACCTTTTATTCTCAAAGAGCCATTTTATCATTGTAATTTCAAAGCATAACAGCTCATAAGTTTTCATTAAGAAGAAGAATAAATGGAAGGACTTTTCCTCTCCTTCATAAACAGTATCACAATCTGTGGATGCAGTGTAAACATGGCTGCAAAAAGAGAAGAGAGATGAAACTTTCAAGACAGCTGTCAGTAACTGCATACCTGGAGTGACTATTGATTGTGTTTCCATTTATTCTCAGCTTAAATCACTCAGTCTCGCAGTTGGACAACACCTCTCATTCCAAATAAACCTTCAGTTCTTGATTGTTCCATATCAGGTAGCTGCCTTTTCCAGTCATTTCTTGATCAGAACACACATTGCTTTGAGTTTTTCCTCTTTACATCCTTGAAACAAATGCATGTGCACAGGGATGACACATTTTGGAACACTATGAAATACCTTCCAGAACTTACCAGTGTTATTTCACTCTGTAACAAGTTAAAAACAAATGACAATGACTAATGCTGTCACTGATGAGCTATAGTTGCCATTTACCTCTATTTGTGGTTAAGAAAATTGTCGAATATTTTGGCCCAGAGATTCACTTCCTCTGTCAAATGTGGTTAAAATTTTACATGCAGGATGAAAAAAACAAAGAAAAACAGAGTGATTTACTGAGCTTGTTTTCCCTCAGAAAGCAGCCTCATTAGAGTAGTTTGTTGACGGTTCTAAACTATCTCAAGATAAGCACTGGTTTGGAAAAATTTATGTCTCCATGTAATGTCTGTGCATTTTTTAAAGAAACCATTTGTACCTTTTTCCTGTGTTGATAAATAGCATAGATGTCATGTTTAATAATTTATGGGCTTAGGTGGCTGTGATGAGTCTCCAGACCTGCTTAGCTCCTAAAACATGTTTAATAACATGGCATTTTTGCAGCCTTTGATTTTCCTTTGGTACCAATGGCTGAGTGGGTACTGAGAGGCTACCCTGCCTTATCGGGCTCACCATCGCTACTCAACTATCCCAAATTAGTACCAAACTAACCTATCTTATTCAGTCTAGCTTTAACTAGCTTAACAGGATGTCTCCTTATTTATCAGTGTCTTTAAATCACCCTCAGAACAAAGTGTTCCCTGGGGTTCAGCTAGGCCACTGAGAGAGAATGCTCAGGTGTTCCAACATTTTCTCTCCACTCACTTGCGCAACAGTTCCAATCAAAATATCTTTGAATTGCCTACCTTTTTTTTAGCTCATCTCTTCAAGCTCTTTCCATTACAACTCAATGAAACAAAATGCAAAACAAAGAACTAACAAGCAAAAAAATTACTTTTCTTCATTGTATTTTATTTAGCATGAATGCCTCTGCCTGTTCTATAGAGATAGGCCCATGGACACACTCAGACCTAACTAGGCAGTCTGCATAGGAAGCTAGACTAAACATTAAATGATACATTAGTATAAATAATTAGTAAAGGCTTTCAGCACTGATTTTTATAGTCAATATCCAATGACAAATAATCTCATTAACTGCACAATATGAATGAATTAAGGGAAATATCATTTCACAAATATTTAGGAACTTATTTAAGAATAAGAATACTATGTTGGGTACTATAAACAGATTATAAATTTCATAAGAGCTGCAGTTCCTGAGCTCAGGAATATGGTAATTCAGTTAAAAGGGAGGATCTCCTGTTCCAATAGAGAGCAGAAATAATTGAACGCTGGGGTTTTTCTGTTTTGTTTGCTTTGTTTTGATTTTTTTAAATGAGTTATAGACTTAAATTCTTTTTGTCTTCTCCTAGAGGGAGGTCCCTTTGTACCACACAAAGGCAAAAGAGTCTCAGTAGGGCTGTCTATTCTATTGTTCAGGGGCTCATAAATAGAAGCTTCAGCAATATCCTTGCAAATAAAAAGAAAATATTTCTTGCAGATCATGGGACATGAGTTTGGAACAAAGTGGAGGCAAGAGAGCCTCTCATTTACCATGACACAAAAGGGCAAAATTAAACTCTGTGAAGAAATTTAAAACTTAGGTGAGTTTACCAAGATCATCTCCATGGTTTCTGCCAGGTCACTTAGATCCAAATTCACAATAATGACTTGATCATTTACATATATACAAAATATGTATATTGTATACAAAATATGTATATTGAAATATAAAAATACATAATGCATATTATCAAATGTTTTAACAATATCAACAATACATGAATTAAATTTTCCTGTTATTTAAGGCTATTAGAATTATTTAAGAGACTCCTGGATGCTGTCTCTTATGGTAACTACAATGATTCCAGTTTCCAATGCTTTGGGCAGAATTTAAAATGCAAGTGATCATATAAACATGACTATCTGCAACCTGAGTACTTCATTCTGACCAGTGATTACATACCACTATATCTCTCTTTCTCCTCCTTCTTGTCTAATATGTTTCATATTAGATTGAGTAGCTAACTTGGAAAGTAAGATGTCCCTTTAGGAAAAACAAAACTGTTAGGTATTTTCTTCCATAGAGTGCCAAGTGAGAACTCAACAGACTACTTGTCTCTGCAAACATGTGACTTTATGATTACTCCAGTATTCTATCATCATCAGATCTCATCAACCAGGAAAATTAAATCTTATAGAAAACAGTAATCTTGATAATGTCACAACCCCTTCATTTAACACACCCAAAGTCAAAGTGCTAAGCTTGCTACCTGGGCACTTTGGTTTTCTACCACTCCCTTCCATTACCCCGGCTTCAGCCAAAGTAAACTCTTCACAATTGCCAAACAGATTCTGTACCATGTTGCTTTGTGGCTATTACTCAAACTCTTCTGTCCACGTGGAATTTCTGTATTCCCCCTTTTTTTTTATGTTGACATGTCTTTTATTATTATTATTATACTTTATGTTCTAGAGTACGTGTGCACAGCATGCAGGTTTGTTACATATGTATACATGTGCCATGTTGGTGTGCTGTACCCATTAACTCATTGTTTACATTAGGTATATCTCCTAATGCTAAACCTCCCCCCTCTCCCCACCCCACAACAGGCCCCGGTGTGTGATGTTCCCCTTCCCGTGTCCAGGTGATCTCATTGTTCAATTCCCACCTATGAGTGAGAACATGTGGTATTTGGTTTTCTGTTCTTGTGATAGTTTGCTGAGAATGATGGTTTCCAGCTGCATCCATGTCCCTACAAAGGACGCAAACTCATCGTTTTTTATGGCTGCATAGTATTCCATGGTGTATATGTGCCACATTTTCTTAATCCAGTCTGTCACTGATGGACATTTGGGTTGGTTCCAAGTCTTTTCTATTGTGAATAGTGCCGCAATAAACATACATGTGCATGTGTCTTTATAGCAGCACGATTTACAATCCTTTGGGTATATACCCAGTAATGAGATCGCTCGGTCAAATGGTATTTCTAGTTCTAGATCCTTGAGGAATCACCACACTATCTTCCACAATGGTTGAACTAGTTTACAGTCCCACCAACAGTGTAAAAATGTTCCTGTTTCTCCACATCCTCTCCAGCACCTGTTGTTTACTGATTTTTTAATGATTGCCATTCTAACTGGTGTGAGATGGTATCTCATTGTGGTTTTAATTTGCATTTCTCTGATGGCCAGTGATGATGAGCATTTTTTCATGTGTCTGTTGGCTGCATAAATGTCTTCTTTTGAGAAGTGTCTGTTCATATCCTTTGCCCACTTTTTGAGGGGTTGTTTGTTTTTTCTTGTAAATTTGCTTGAGTTCTTTGTAGGTTCTGGATATTAACCTTGTCAGATGAGTAGATTGCAAAAATTTTCTCCCATTCTGTAGGTTGTCTGTTCACTTTGATGGTAGTTTCTTTTGCTATGCAGAAGCTCTTTAATTTAATTAGATCTCATTTGTCAAATTTGACTTCTGTTGCCATTGTTTTTGGTGTTTTAGACATGAAGTCCTTGCCCGTGCCTATGTCCTGAATGGTATTGCCTAGGTTTTCTTCTAGGGTTTTTATGGTGTTAGGTCTAACATTTACGTCTCAAATCCATCTTGAATTAATTTTTGTATAAGGTGTAAGGAAGGGATCCAGTTTTAGCTTTCTACCTCTGGCTAGCCAGTTTTCCCAGCACCATTTGAAAATAGGGAATCCTTTCCCCATTTCTTGTTTTTGTCAGGTTTGTCAACTATCAGATGGTTGTAGATGTGTGGTATTATTTCTGAGGGCTCTGTTCTGTTCCATTGGTCTATATCTCTGTTTTGGTACCAGTACTGTGCTGTTTTGGTTACTGTAGGCTTGTAGTATAGCTTGAAGTCAGGCAGCGTGATGCCTCCAGCTTTGTTCTTTAGACTTAGTATTGTGTTGGCAATGCGGGCTCTCTTTTGTTTCCATATGAACTTTAAAGCAGTTTTTTCCAATTCTGTGAAGAAAGTCATTGGTAGCTTAATGGGGATGCCATTGAATCTATAAATTAGCTTGGGCAGTATGGGCATTTTCACGATATTGATTCTTCCTATCCATGAGCATGGTATGTTCTTCCATTTGTTTGTGTCCTCTTTCATTTCACTGAGCAGTGGTTTGTAGTTCTCCTTGAAGACATCCTTCACATCCCTTGTAAGTTGGATTCCTAGGTATTTTATTCTCTTTGAAGCAATTATGAATGGGAGTTCAATCATGATTTGGCTTTCTGTTTGTCTGTTACTGGTGTATAAGAATGCTTGTGATTTCTGCACATTGATTTTGTATCCTGAGACTTTGCTGAAGTTCCTTATCAGCTTAAGGAAATTTTAGGCTGAGATGGAGTCTCGCTCTGTCGCCCAGGCTGGAGCACAGTGGCGTGATCTGGGCTTACTGTGAGCTCCGCCTCCTGGGTCCACACCATTCTCCTGCCTCGCCGCCCAAGTAGCTGGGACTACAGGCTCCTGCCACCATGCCCGGCTAATATTTTGTATTTTCAGTAGAGACAGGGTTTCACCATGTTAACTAGGATGATCTCAATCTGACCTTGTGACCGCCCACCTCAGCCTCACAAAGTGCTGGGATTACAGGATTGAGTCACGGCGCCTGGCCCCACTGCATTCCCTTTTACCATTCATTCACTCAGGAATTCAGGGCATGTGTATTTGTTACTGGATCCATACCTGTCTAAATCCTACCCCTGCTTCAAGACCTAGAAATCTTATTCAAAACAATGAAATTACTCCATGAAATCTTCATTTATTCTTCTGATCAGAAATGGTTTATTCATCTATCCATTCACTCACTTATTCAAATAAATATTATATTAAAAATCTACTGTTGACTGGGCTCAGTGACTTAGGCCTATAATCCCAGCACTTTGGGAGGCCAAGGTGGGTGGATCACAAAGTCAGGAGTTTGAGACTAGCCTCTCCAATGTGGTGAAACCCCATCTCTACTAAAAATACAAAAAAATTAGCTGGGCATGGTGACACATGCCCTGTAATCCCAGCTCCTCCGGAGGCTGAGCCAGGAGAATCGCTTGAACCCAGGAGGCAGAGGTTGCAGTAAGCCAAGATCCTATTGTGTACTCAGTCCTACTCATACATGTGATTGTATTGTATTATCTATCCAGATACTTACTGAAACTAGAAATCTATGGGGCAAGCATATAACCACTCTCTCTCAATCTCTTACATTTAATGCATCAACTCTCAAATTTCTTCATTAAATATATCTAGGATTTACAGACTTCCTTTTACCTCTGCTGCCATGATCTTAAGTCATAATCAACCAAGATATCTTCAGAATTGTTTAATAGAATGCTAACTTTTCTCCTATATCTATCATTAAGACAACAGCATGAATGATCCTCTAAAAATGTAAATCTCATATTGTGCCTTTGCTTAAAATGCTTCATTGACACAATCCTAAATAATCTAAGAAGGTTCTTCTGAGAACTTTACATCTAAAATGAGACCCATAAGATTTACAGATGCTATTCAAAGAACTAGGGAAAAAATCAGTGACATCATCAATAGAGTGAAAAAGCAAGCCACAGAGTTGGAGAATATATTTATAGCACTGGGCTTATTACAGAATTAAAATAATAATAAAAGGCATAATTGTCCGCTCCTCCACAACAAAGAGTTGAAGAATAACAAGTAACAAGGAACATAGCAAGATCCCAGTTTAAAGGATGCCCAATCTAAATAGAAGGATAGGATACAGAAAAAAACATAATGTCCAGTGTTAGGATATAGGAGTGGATTTCACCAAGGACTGGTGATCCACGTAGCACCAGTTAGTGGACTGAGAAGCTTAGTGTTTTAAATGTGTAAAGCTTCCATCTAAGAATGTCAGCAAAGTCGAAGGGTTCCACTTCCTTCCAGGTACCTCAGTGCTTAATCATAGAGTAGAAGAAAATGACTTCAGAGTTTCACCAGCTAGTATGCCACTGGGATAAAATAAAACTTGTTTCCTAAAAATGAAGGCAGGTATTGGAGGATGATACATGTTGTTAGAATCATGGCACGCAGTCCTGGAAGACGAGATCACAGTCTCACATACTACAAAGAAGCTACATTTTAGACCCACTCATGTTAATATATAAACGAAATGATGCTTCATTTGCCATTTTGTGCCTTGTCCCTAGCTCCATGCCTGGAATCTTTCTTGACTATTTTCAGGTACCCTTGCTTTGGGGTTGTCTGTAAGAGCAGTATACAGATGAGGGTTTTTGTGTAGCCCTGCAAAATTAGGGCTATGGCTATGTAGCGATCAATCTGTGGAGACCTCACAGAAAAGAGAAAGATGTGATTAAATGTCATTCAGTCAATCTGAAGGAGAAAGGTCAGATAGAAAAGCACATAGGTTGACATGAGGGAAAATTGAAAGTCAGAAGAAGAATCAAAGAAAATTTTGGAAGTTTATCTCCATAAATATTCACTGTAGACACCAGAGGCAGGAGAAGCCTACTCTCTACAGCATGCTTAGATTTTTAAGAGAATGAGCCAAGTCAGGAAAGTACCAGCCTTAGACCTAGATTAAATTAATACAGCTTTGTCAATAGAGCTATCTTTCCCATGAAAGATAATGAAAGAAAAAAATGGCATATTATCTACAGTCTCTGCCTGAGGAAATTTAGGAGTAAAACATGCACTGAAAGTTGCGTTCTAAAAAAGTTAATTGAGTTTTGATGTTAAGGTTTAGAGGTAAAATTAATCTAATTAAAAGGGACCAAAAAGGCAATGGCTCTCAACCCTGGTGGCACATAGAAATATTGTGAATACCTTGACCATTTCTCTGAAATTCTGATTTAATTGGTCTAGGGAGGGCATCTGAACATAGTCCCAGTCCTCCTTCCTTCATTTTTACTTCCTTTCTTCTTCTCTCTCTTTCTGCAGCTATTTGGATGTAAGGTGATAAGGGCCTGAAATAGAATAGTAGCAATCAAAATGGAGAATAAATTAACATAAAGAGACATTGTTAAGGGAAAATATGACAGCTATCTTGACTATTAAAACCTAGCTGGATTTAGGAAAAGAAATCTTTCAATACATCAAAGAAAACTACAGTCTTACATGGCTCGTGGTTTATTTTTCCATTAGAGAAAAGAGAGACAATGATGGTTAACAGTAAAGTAACCAAAATATTGACTAAATCACAAATTAGTATCAATAACAACAGCAAGCCCCCTCCTACCTCAAATTTCTCACTTACTGGTTTGAAAAAACCTTCTCGCTCCCCATTGGCTCTGGTAAATTCTAATCCCCTTAAGCTGTCATATAGAGCCTTTCTTTTTTTTTTTTTTTTATTATACTTTAGGTTCTGGAATACATATGCAGAACCTGCAGGTTTGTTACATAGGTATACACGTGCCATGGTGATTTGCTGCACCTATCAACCCATCATCTACATTAGGTATTTCTCCTAATGCTATCCCTCCCCTTACCCCCCACCCCCCAATAGGTCCTAGTGTGTGATGTTCCCCTCCCTCTATCCATGTGTTCTCATTGTTCAGCTCCCACTTATGAGTGAAAACATGCGGTGTTTGGTTTTCTGTTCCTGTGTTAGTTTGCTGAGAATGATGGTTTCCAGCTTCATCCATTTCCCTGCAAAGAGCATGAACTAATCCTTTTTTGTGGCTGCATAGTATTCCATGGTGTATATGTGCCACATTTTCTTTATTCAGTCTATCATTGTTGGGCATTTAGGTTGGTTCCAAATCTTTGCTATCATCAGAGTGAACAGGCAACCTACAGAATGGGAGAAAATGTTTGCAATCTATCCATCTGACAAAGGACTAATATCCAGAATCTACCTGTAATTTAAACAAATTTATAAGAAAAAAAAAAAACATCAAAAAGTGGGCGAAGAATATGAACAGACAATTCTCAAAAGAAGACATTTTTGCGGCCAACAACCATATGAATAAAAGCTCATCATCACTGGTCATTAGAGAAATGCAAATCAAAACCATGATGAGATAGCATCTCATACCAGTTAGAATGGCAATCATTAAAAAGTCAGGAAACAACAGACACTGGAGAGGACGTGGAGAAATAGGAACGCTTTTATACTGTTGGTGGGAGTGTAAATTAGTTCAGCCATTGTGGAAGATGGTGTGGTGGTTCCTCAAGGTTCTAGAACCAGAAATACCATTTGACTCAGCAATCCAATTACTGGGTATATTCCCAAAGGATTATAAATCATTCTACTATAAAGAAACGTAACTGCATGGTACATCAATGCAGAGGAAATTTAACCTTGATCGAAATGTTTTTAGGAGAACAATAAATGTGGAGATTTACTATTGTTGATGATGATGTCATTATGAATTCATACATTAGAAACGTAACTCAAGTGGAAAATGAACTTATATAGGATTCATTTGGAATGAATAGGAAAATATATGGAGATGAATGGGAAAATAAGCCTATATGGGATTCATTTGGGATATATTGGAAAAATCAGAGCAGAAGCTCTTTCCAAGAAAGAGACAATGGACATCATGGGAACAGTGTTGGAAAAAAAATTCTACTGGATTCAAGAGATATTTGTGATGAGCTTAAGGAATTTGTGGTGACTTAAATGTTTGGTGAGTAGAGAATGAACGAATGTCACTGAAGTTTCCAGTGTGAGAGACTGAAAGAGTGGTACCACAATATGTAATGAATGAATCAATAATACAATGATACGTGATTTGATTGGGAGAGAGCTAAGAAGTTTAGATTAGGATTTGTTTTACTTGAGACTACTGCAGTAGTTCCTGGAGAAAATGTCAAATACAGTCAAAACTGTAGAGTACACAAGGAAGAGTGTTGTAAAGAGAAACAGAGATTTAAAACTTCAAAGCTTATTCATTGTAGTTGTGATCATGAAAATTAATGAAATAAGAAGAGCAGAGAAAAAAGTAGAAAAGAAGCTAGAATAGATGTTGAGTTTTGTACCTGACACCTAGTTGATCTTCAAGTCAGATATTAAAATTGAAAGTACAGGCCTATATTTTTTAGAAGAAAGCCATAAGAAAGTGTGGACCTGTAATTTGTAGATTAACTGTATTTTTAAATAATGACATAGATTTGGCCACATTTAACAAAAAATGTTATCTAAGGAGATAATTGAAGTAAACTGACAATTCTTAACTTTCTGTGGAATTCAACTTTGAATGTTAGCATACAAAAATGTGAGAATTAAAATATTTTATTGAAACTTTAATTAGTTCAAGGTAATTAATAAAATGTTAAGGTAATTAATAAAAATAATAAATAATAATATTAAATAATAAATTTAAGGTAATTAATAAAATCATTCCAGTGGAAATGATTACCAAATCCCAAAGTCTATTAAATTTTAAGTATCATAGGGTTGGTTATAATATTGATGCTTCCACAATCTTTCTGACTTGACACAAAATCTACAGCTATGTCCAGGAATTCTCATATTTTAAATTTATTTTTATTTATTTATTTATTTTTGAGACAAGGTTTCACTATATCGCCAAGGCTGTTCTCCAATACCTAGGTTCAAGTGATCCTCCTACCTCAGCCTTCTAAGTAGCTGGGACTACAGGTGCATGCCACAGTGCCAGGATTCTCAATATTTTCTTAACCCCTGGATTGAAAAACAAAACATAGCACAACATGATTTTAAAAAGCTAAAAAGCTTGTAAATAATTTTTAACTTAAATTTCTAAATAGCACCTATTATGCTCCAATTTTTATATCATCCTTTAAAGTTGCAATCTATTTTGATTGTTTGTTTTGTTTATATTTTCTCATTTGTCTTCTTCCTGGAAGTATTTATCAAACCTAATGCTAACTAAAGGGATGAGGTGTTTGATTCCCCCAGCCGTAGGGCAAACACCACTTGTTTTACAGTGTACTTTTTGGTAGAAAAATGAGTAAATACTTCTGAAGACATAGGTGGTTGAAACTTCTCCTTCCAAAAAAGATGGAATAGACATACTTTTCCCTATTTCTCACACTAAGTACAACTACAAACCCAAGATACTATACAAAAATGAACATAAAGCTCTGAGAAGTAGAGAGAAGAAAGCGGGCTAGTAAGGGGGTCTTAAAACCCATAAATGACATGATAATGAGTTCCCTTCGGTTCTCTTCACATCATATATCCCAAACTTAAAGCCAGAGATAAGAAGAAAAAAAGAGAAAAAGCCCCAACACAAATCTGCTCACTTTGGTCAAAGGACAAATAAATGAGTTGAGTGGAAAGACAGAAAAATTTTAGACAATAACTTCTTACTTCAGCTAACGAGCACCTCAACAAATGCCCACAAAGGCCAAGTAGAACACTTAGACTTTCATTGTCCCCAGTCTGTGATGACAGGTCCCATAACATCTGCCAAGGTGCTGCCAAAGAAGACTGAGTAGGGTGTTGGGACCTTCATAGTCACCAGCTGTAACCATCTCATGCCCCAGTGAGGGTCAATGGAGACAGACCACTTGGAGAGCATGAACTAACACACCCGTCAAGTAGTATGAGGCATCCCTACTTCTCCTCACTAGGGTAATTGTGGAGGCATAGAGAGAGGCAGAACTTTCACCATTACCCAATGGTAATGGTGTTACTTCTCCCTCATGGTGTCATGGATACCATAGGAGAAGCATTTAGTACAATGAGTCACTATAACTTCTCCCACTAGGGAGTATCAGTAGAGGCCTATTGGAGAGCCAACTCTTTTACCTACAATCAGCGTAATGAAGACCCATTCCTCTGGTGTCAATGGAAGTCTAGTAGGGAACCTTGTCATTTACTCCCACTTGGTAATAAGTAGTCAGCAATTCCCCATCCCCACCAGCATCGTGTCAGAGGAATCGAGTTAAAAGAGAGATTTATGTGATATTCAGTGTTACAATATAAAGCTCAAACTGTCCATATTTCTGTCAAAAATCACTTGTCGTATCAAGAACTAGGAAGATCTCTGAGTAAAGAAAAGACAATCCAAGATGCAAGCAATGAGAAGACAAATATATTAGGATAATCGACAAAAAATCTAATGCCACCATTACGAAAACATTTCAATGAACAATTACAAACATGCTTGAAACAAATTAAACCATGCAAAGTCTCAGCAAAAATATAAAAGATATAAAGAAGACAAATAAAAAGTTTAGAGTTGAAAAACATTATAAGAAGCTCAATGGATGAGCTCAACAGCAGAATGGAGGAGGCAGAGGAAAAATTAGTAAATTAGAAGGTAATCAGAAGAAAAATATAAAAATTACCACATTTACACAACAAAGAGAAAATAGATTAGAAAACAGTATACCCTCATGGACATGTGGAACTATAATCTGACTTTGGGTCACTGACAACTCAGAAGGAGAGGAAAAAAAGGATGATGCTGAGAAATTAGAAATAGAAGAAATAATGGCCAAAAACTGCCCAACTTTGACAAAAGATGTAAATCTACAATTCAAGAAGCTGAATGAATCCCAAGCAGGATAGTCTCTCACACACAAAACAAAGCTACATAGTGAAACTTCTGAAAACTAAAGGAAAAGAAAAAAATCCAGGAAAGAGGGAAGAACATGGTAAACAAAACTACAAGTAAATTCAATACAATTTTATTCTCCTCTTCTGTTTCCTAAATTATGTTTGATAATTGAAGTAAAAATTATAAAACTGTCTGGTATTATTTTAAATCTATGTAGCAAAAATACTTAAGATAGTTGTACTATAAATATGGGAGTGTAAAAAGGTATAAAGAAAGGTAGAGCTTCCAAATTTCACTCAAATAAAACGATGACACTAGTAAACTGTTATAAGTTATCTATATATAATATATAATAACATCTAAAATAACCATGAAGACAACAATACAAAGAGATACATTCAAAACATTAAAGATAAATAAAAATGGAATTTTTAGAAAGTTTCATAAATGTAAAAGAAAGCAGAAAAAAACAGTAAATGAAAAACAAAGAAAACAAATAGAAAACAACAAAAAAAGAGAAACTCAACTCTAGCATATTAATACTTGCTTTAATGGGGTAAATGTCCTAAATACATCAATTAAAATCCAGAGATGGGCAGAGGTGATTAAAAGACATGATTCTGCCTACAAGAAACTCACTTCAAATGCAACAATATAGGAAAGTTAAAAGAAATGAGGGAAAAATAAACATCATGCAAGCATTAGTCAAAAAAAAAAAAAAAAGCAAGTGTGGCTATAATTATTTCATATGCAGTAGACTTCAAAGCAAAGCAAAGCAGCAGAGACAGAGAATGGCAAGGGTCAATCAACCAAGAAAATATTGCAATCCTAAATGTGTACATGTCTAACAATAGATCACCAAAGTACAAAAAGCCAAGACTCACTCTTAGAATTGAAAGAAGAAGCAGACAAATCAACAATTACAGTTGGAGACTTCAACACCCCTCTCAAAAACTGATAGAATAACTAGATATAATATCAGCAAAGAGATAGGACTTAAAAATACCACCGACGAAGAGAATCAATTCCTTGAAAAACACAAATTACCACAACTCATCTGACACAAAACAGATTACTTGAATAACTCTATAAAGTTGAATATATAGTTTTAAAATTCTTCCCCCAAACCATCTCCAAGCACAGATGGTTTCACTGGAAAATTCAACAAAACGTTTAAAGAAAAATTCACACCGATTCTACACAATCTCTGTCATAAAACAGAAGAAGATGTAACACCTCCAATTAATATTTTGAAGCTAATTCACCCTAAGTCTCACAACTTCTGCAAAAAATTAACTCAAAATAGACCATAAACTTAAATGTAAAATATAACAATATAAAAATTTTAGAAAAAAATAGGAACAATCTTCAGGATTTAGAGCTAGGCAAAGGTTTTTCTTAACTAAACACCAAAAATAATCCATAAATGATAAAATTGATGAATTTTTAACAAAATTTAAAACTGATCCTCTGTGAAAGACTTTTTTTGAGACAGAGTCTCATTCTGTCACCCAGGCTGGAGTACAGTGGCACAATCTCAGCTCACTGCAAGCTCCACCTCCCGGGTTCATGCCATTCTCCTGCCTCAGCCTCCTAAGTAGCTGGGACTACAGGCGCCCGCCACCACGCCCAGCTAATTTTTTTTTTTTTTGTATTTTATCTTTTTATCTAGAGACGGGGTTTCACCATGTTAGCCGGATGGTCTCGATCTCCTGACCTCGTGATCCGCCCGCCTCAGCCTCCCAAAGTGCTGGGATTACAAGTGTGAGCCACCATGCCCGGCCGAAAGACTCTTTAATAAATAAAAAGGTAATCTATAGGCAGGAGAAAATATTTGCAAGTAATATACCTTTCAAAGGACTGATATCTAAAAACTCAAAATCAACAGTTTAATGAATCTAATTAAAATATAGGTGAAAAACATTGACATTTGATCAAAGAGCATATGGCAAATAAGCACATAAAAAATTGATCATTATTAGCCACTGGAAGAATGCAAATTAAAACCACAATGAGATATACACTAACCAGAATAGCTTGTAACCAAATGATTACAAGGTTATAGAAAAACTGGATCAATTATATGTTCTGGTTGGAATGTAAAATTATATAGGCACTCTAGAAGACAGGAAGTTTCTTAAAGTATTAAACATGCTGCCACCATATGACCCAGCAACCATAATCCTGGACATTTGTCCTAGAGAAATGAAAAGTTTATGTTCACATAAAAACCTTACACAAATGTCCACAGTACTTTTATTTGTGACAGCTAGACACTGAAAACAACTCAGATGGTCTTCTGTAGGTGAATGGTTAAACAGACTATGGTATATCCCATATAACAGAATACTACCAACAACGATGTGGAAATTTCCAAAAGTAAGAATTACAGCAAAAATTGAGAAGATGATGTAACCCTATAGTCTGGATAGCTGAAGGTGCTTGATAAAAGCATGTCTTTGGAGGCTTAAACTGGCAGAGATGTGTGCTTTATCCTGGAAATAGGATAATTCTTAAAAATTAGTTGTCCATTGTAAGCATGAAGACTGATATGATAATTGCTGCATTATTTCCCCAGGTGATGCCAAGAACAGCTCTGGGGTCTGACCATGCATGCCTTTTTAGTTCAGTTTTGTTTTTTGTTTGTTTGCTTCCTTTTTCCTTTTTTTTTTTTTTTTTATTTGTACAAATTTAAGGAGTACATGTGTAGTTTTCTTACATGAATAAATCACATAGTAGTGAAGCCTGGGCTTTTAGTGCATTAATCACCCGAATAATTACATAGTACCCATCAAGTAATTTCTCATCTCCCACCCCTTCCAACCCTCCCACCCTTCCAAATTTCCAATGTCTATCATTCCACATTCTATGTTCATGTGTACACATTTTTTTAGCTCTCACTTACAAGTGATAATACGCAGCATTTGACTTCTTGTTTCTGCATTGATTGTTTTGCTGAAAATAGTGGCCTACAGTTTGATTCATCATTTCACTTTACTTGTAAGGTAGACAAATGGTCAGTTTTGGCCAAAATAAATCCTTAGTTAGATTGGCTTTGTCAACTAATACTTTCATCATTTTCCCTGGATTGAGAGGGATTCTTGGTTGCAACTCCCTTTAGTTATATTCTCCAAGCTTTTTTGGAACAATATAGACAAGTAAAATTTATAGAAATATGTTAGTGGACAGAGAAAATATATGCTTAGCTTAGCAAACTCTTTAATGAGAAGCTTCTTGCTTCCAGTTTTAGGGATGTACAGCTTTTACCTATGCACCAGATGTGTTGAGAGCCATAGAAAACATCTCTTCCTTATAATTTTTGGACTGGAAAGATCAAATTTCAGGCCTTGATACTTACAGCAAGTACTAATATTTCTGCTGTTTATGAAAGAGATTTCTCTAACTCATGACTTATCTTTAAGATAAATGGGGAAAAAGGAAAAGTTAACAGCTATGGGAAAAAATGAGTATGTTGTCTTTTGAAAAATTCGCTGACTTATCATGCATTCATAGGTAAATCATTTTATGTCTCTGACTCTGTATTCTAATTTGTAAATGAAAATAAGATTTGGTGACAAAATTAAACAGCAAAAATGCAACCACTCTGAAGACTTCAAAATGTAAAAATAAGGACATGATTATGCTTTATTTAAACATAACTCAACAAAATTTAATTGATTATCTAATGCATACCAAGGACTACCCTAGGCATTAAGATCTAATACATTTTTTATGCCTTGAGGAGATCACAATGTATATACAACCTGCTATGGGTTATAAAAGAAGTTTAGGCTAAAGACCAACTTCTGGCATGACAATATTTGGAGCTCCACTGACTCTAATGAAACTGATAAAAATTATGTTTTTAAAGGCCTCTTGAAAATTGTGCTAAAGGCAGACAGCAAATGAAGAAACATCAATTCAAATAAATTTCTAAACATTCAGTAAGAAAGGCAAGTCCATGGTACTTGAACGAAGAAAGTCCCATCTTTCCCAATACCCAGCTCAGCAGGGTAGAGCCTCCATTCCAGACTTCTGGAGCCAAGAATACAGGGATTCTACCATTCCCACTCTCCATCTAGAGGGATTTCTTCTCAGGAGGAGCAGTACTTCAATGTTTCTCATCCTACCTCCAAGTGCCTATTTCTGAGGCTAAGACCTGGGTAAACACGGTCAAGAATAGCAGTTCCCTTTCTCTGCTCAATCCCCACTCATGGAATATACAGTCTGCCTGTTGAGAATACTGAGATCCTTATAGCCCTTGCCCCAGAACTTGAAGTGATAATTGTTCTACAACTGGAGAGCTAAAGTGACCTCAGGCTGCCCAGCTCTCCCTCCCTACATCAAGTTCTCAGTTGCTGAAACAAGAAAGGCACTCAAAGAGAATCTTGTCAGTGTCCCAATTCTCAGTTCTAGGACCTTAACCCAGAGATTTTGCCTAGTAGGAGAAATAGGCCACAAAGTGACTCTAAATTCTTCCCAAAAGGGCTGACTTTATTTTCAACAAAAGGTGAAGAAGCTGAAGCCAAAGGACAATCTCAAGAACAGTGAAGGTTGCAGTGAAAAAATATTGGGAAGAGTTTTATGATCTGATAAAGATACAGCCTAGTTTGTAGGCCAACTAGTTTGCAGGATAAAACCGGGCAATCTGACAACTTGAAGGAATGCTCCTGAGGTCAAAACAAATATCAAACAAATCATTAAAATGAGCCAAATGAAAATTCTGGAGCAGAAAACTATAATAACTGAAATAAAACATTTATTAGAATTAATATAAGATTTGAACTGGAGAAAGAATTAGTGAACTTAAAAATAGATTGATAGAAGTTAGGCAAGCTGAAGAACAGACAGAAAAATGAATGAGGAAAAATGAATAGATACTCAGAGAAATATGGAATACCATTAAGTGCACCAATATACATATAATGGGATGATCAGAATAAAAGAGAGAAAGGAGAAAAACATATTTAAAGATATAGTGACTGAAACTTCTTACATTTATTGACAATAATTACAACAAACTTCAAGTAGGGTAAACACAAAGACACTCACAGACATATCACGTAAAAATGCTAAAAGTGAAGGATAATGGTAACTCTTCAAAGCAATAAGAGAAAAACAGTGTGCTACTTTTAAAAAATAAGGCAAAATAAAGACTTTATCAGATAAACAGAAGGTGAGGAACTGTGTTTCTAGCAAATTCACCTGGTAAGTATTACTAAAAGAAATTCTTCAGGCTAAAAGCAATTGACACCAGATTGTAATGTGGAGTCACACAAACAAACAAAGAGTACCAGTAAAAGTAATTATGGAAGTATAAAAGACACTATAAATGCATATTTTCCTTTCTTCTGATGGATTTAAAGAGAAATTGTAAAAACTTTTTTTTTTTTTTATATATAACGTCCTTTTTGTAATATATGCGCAATATATTTGCTGATAATAGTACCAATGAGGTAGGGAGAGTAAAGCTGTAATGGGTTAAGAAAATGACTACATATGGTAGAATAATAATTATAGAAATGTATTTTGAGGTTTGTAATATTTATAGATGTAATACATAGAACACCACCACAAAAAAGAGGAAAATGAAATAAAGCTATATATCACTGGAATTAGGTTAGTTTAAGGCTAATTTTGATCAGTTAAGATGTATATAGTATATTCTAGAGTAACCACTAAAAATTAAGTCAAAAATATAGTGAAAAAATTATTAAAGAAATTAATATGCAACATTAGAAAATGCTCACTTAAAGCAAAAGAAAACCATAGAGAGGAATTGATAATCAAAAAAGACAACAGACATATAGAAAACAAAAGTAAAATGTAAGATGTAAATTCAAATATATGAATAAAAACATTAAATGTATGTGAGTTAATTCAACCAGAAGGCAGAGAGTGTCAGGCTGGATATTTTTAATAAAGAAAACACTATCCATGTGTATGTTTAGAAAAGAAGATATACTTTAGATTCAAAGACACAAATAGGCTACAAGTAAAATGATGGAAATGACATATCTTGCAAACAGCAACTGTAGGAAAGCTGAAGTGGTTTTAAAAACTTAGACCAAATAGACTAAACCAGAAAATGTTACTAGAGATAAAGAAAGGCATTTTATAATTATAGTGGAGGAGATATCATGACTATAAGTATACATTGATAAATGCTTAGCTAGATTAAGACAAAAAGAGAGGACTCAAATTGCAAGATTGAGAAATGAAAGAGGGGACATTATTACAGACCTTACAGAAATAAAAAGAATTAAAACAAATACTGTAAACAATTATATGCAAACAAGTTAGATAATTTATATGAAGTGGACAGATTCCTAGAAAGATACAAAGTACCTAAACTGACTCAAGAAGAAATAAACAATGCAAATAAACCTACAACAAATTAAAATATTAATTCAGTATTCAAAACCTACCCATTAAGAAAAAGCCAAAGTCCATATTGCTTCATGGATGAATTCTATCAAGCATTTAAAAAAGAATCAATAGAAATTATTTACAAACTCTTACAATAAATATGCTGAGAGAGAAGACTTCCCAATGTATTTCATGAAGACTGTTTTACCTTGATACAAAAACGGACAACAAAATCACAAGAAAACTACAGACCAACATATTTATGAATATGGACACAAAAATCCTCATTAACACATTGGCAAACTGAACCCAGCAATATATAAAGATAATTATGCACCATGACCAAGTGGGATATATCCCAGAAATGCAAGTTTGGTTTAACGTCTAAAGATCAATTAATATATTCTGCCATATCAAAAAAAAAAAAAAAAAAGTCCACCCCAATGGATGCTAAAATAGCATTTGACAAAATTCAGCACATTTTGACGATTTTTTTTAAAAAAAAAAAGACAAGAAAAAATCTCAGCAAACTAGGAATAAAAGGAAATGTCCTCAAAATAATAATGATATATAAGAAAATCTCACAGCTAATATTATACTTACTGGTGAAAAACTGGATGCTTTCTCCCCAAGTTCAGGAACAAAATAAGGATGTCTGTTTTACTGCTTGTATTCAGCATTGCACTGGAGGTTCTACATAGGCCAATTAGCACAAAAATAAATAAATAAATAAAAGACATCAAGATTGGATAGAAAGAAGTAATATTAGGACTATTTGAAGATGACATGATTTTATGTATAGAAAATCCTAAGAAATCCACCTAAAACTATTAGTACTAGTAAATGAATGTATTAAAGTTGCAAAATATAAGATCAATACACAAAAATCAGTTTTTACTTCTTTACACTTGCAGCAAATGATCTAAATATGAAATTAAGAAAATTCCATTCATAATGACATCAAAAAGAATAAAATACCAGGGAATAAATTTAATAAAAGAAGTGCAAAACCTATATTCTGAAAAATACAATATATTAAGAAATTAAAGAAGATCTAAATAATGGGAAAAGACCTCATGTTCATCGATCAAAAGACTTAACATTGTTAAGATTATTCCCTAAAATCATCTACAGATTCAACATAGATACTATTTAGAAGTTGACAACCTGGTTCTAAAACTCATATTAAATTTCAGATAACCCCAAATAGCCAACAAATATTGAAACCTAACCAAGTTGAAGGACTCATAGTTCCTGGTTTCAAAATTTACTACAAAGCCACGGTAATCAAAACAATATGCTACTGGCATAAGGGTAGACCTGCAGATCAAAGGAATAGACGTCCATTCAGAATTCCATTCCAGAAATAAACATCCAGAAATAAATTCAGCATCAAGAAATAAACCCTGCATCTGTGTTCAATTGATTTTCAACAAGGGTAGCAAGTTTATTAAATGGAGAAATGAATAGTCTTCAACTAATGGCATTGGGACAACTAGTTATTCATATGCAGAAGAATGAAGTTGGATTCCTATCTCATGTCATACACAAAAACTAACCCCA
This sequence comes from Piliocolobus tephrosceles, assembly GCF_002776525.5. Lineage (NCBI taxonomy): Eukaryota > Metazoa > Chordata > Mammalia > Primates > Cercopithecidae > Piliocolobus > Piliocolobus tephrosceles. The sequence continues at coordinate 40,635,840 of NC_045448.1, read as the reverse complement.
AATGGATTTGAGACCTAAATATAAGTACTAAAATCATAAAACTCTTAGAAGAAAACATAGGAGTAAATATTCATGACTTTCCTCAGCTTTGGCAACAGATTATTGGATATGATACCAAAAGCATGAGCAAAAGAAATAATAGATTAAACTGAACTTCACCAAAATTGCAATGGCTACAAGAAAAAATAAAAATAAAAATAGAAACTTTTGTTCTGCAAAGGCCAGCATGAGGAAAGTGAAAAACTAATCCACAGAGTGGAAAAAAGTATTTGTAAATCACATATCTGATAAGGGTCTTGTATCAAGACTATACAAAAAACACTTAGGACTCAATCATAAAAAGACAACCTGATTAAAAATCGGCTAAGGATCTTAATAGACATTTCCCTAAGAAAAACGTACACATGGCCAATGAACCATTAAAAAAACTACTCAACATTATTAGCCACAAAAGAAATGCAAATCAAAAGCACAATCAGATGCCACTTCAAAGGCACTAGGATAGCAAGTATCAAAAAGTCAGATAACAAAAAGTGTTGGTGAGTATGTGGAGAAATTGAACCCTCCTACACTGCTAATGTGAGTATAAAATGGTGCAGCTGCTTTGGAAAATAATCTGACAGTTTCTCAAATGATTTAAACATAGAGTTTCCATATAACCCAACATTTCCACTCCTAGGTATATACCCAAAGAAATAAAAATATATGTCCACACAAAAACTTGTACATGGATGTTTTTAGCAGCACTATTCATAGCAGTCAACAGCAGAAGCTACTCAGATATTCATGAACAGATGAATGGACAAATAATACAAGGTACGTCTATACAACGAGATTTTATTCAGCCACAAAGAGAAATGAAGTACTGATGCATGATACAAATGAATGAACTTTGAAAACACTATGCTAAGTGAAAGAATCCAGAGATTAAGTGGAAGCCTTGTTTGATCTCTTTTTTTTTTCATTTCTAGTATTTATATGTTCTCTTTCTGCCCTGAAAGAGAGCCCTGATGATAGATTACCTTTATCCTGGATTCAGCCTCTGAGTCATAATATTAGTAGAAATTAAATTCAAAAAGAAAAATATGCATGGGAATTTTTTAGCTGAATTTTTTTCCTTGTTGTTTAAATATAATTGCTTTTAATCTTAAAACAGGGAATACATATTTCTTTATTTATTCACCTTCACACTCTTTCAAAACTTGCTGTATGCTTTAACAAGTCTTTCATCAAAGAGTCCCCCATATTCTTAGACAAAGGAATAAAAAAATTGTATTACCAAGGATTGAATATTTGTAATCTTTTAAAAGATTACAATCCTTGCCCTTCTCTTTCATAGTAAAAATCTGAGTCAGATATCCACTCTAAATGATCTGTCCTAATATAATGGTCCTCTACCTTGGATAACTGGAAACCTTAGATAATCTGCTCAGTTAAATTAGAATGATACAAATATTTTGTCACACTCTGTTTTCTGTCTCCTTTTAGTTGACAGTCTTTACCCACAGGGCAGTGGGGTGCTTGAGATTCTTGAGCCTTATACAACAGGGAAAACTGCCAGGCTAATGGTCACTAGTTGAGAGATACAACCATTTACCCATTTTTCAATCCCATTTTTCGATCCCTTAGCAATGAATTTAGTTATTCAACAATCTTAAGGTTTGTTTTCTATAGGACAGATACTATAATGGATGCCGATGATACAAAAGCAAATAATACAGAGCCCCTGTCCTTTGGTGCTCACCGTCTAATGCCCAAACGCAAAGAGGAGACGGGGGCGAATGTACAACAATATGCTATATATACTTCAGAATACATAATGGTGAGGTCAGTAAAGATTTCAGAAAGGAAGAGACACTGAGCTGAATCTTAAAAAACTGAGGATATGTTCTTCCAGCAGACAAAGGTGGGTTGCATGTACAGTGGTGTACATACTTTTAGGAGGAGGTGGAGATTATTTCATTGAAAGAATCATCCTGTAACCCACAGCAAAATAGCATGCCCAGATGACTATATCCTTCCCCACAGAGTTAAGCAAATCAATGTCAATACATTAAATCCTGACTTCCACATTTACAAAGCTCACAGAAAATCATTTAACCTCTTTCTTTGGAGATATGATAGGTCTTTAACCTCTTTATCAGGAGATCTTTTCCTGTACATGAACCCCACAGCATCCTCCAGAGTTGGGAATGAATCTCCTGAGCCTTCTTGGTGGTGATGGTGGTATAGTGGTGAGCATGGCTGCTTTCCTGAGCCTTTCATTTTTCTAGGAAAAAGGAAAGCCTAGCCTAGGTGAAGCAGGAAACTGGCCCACTTCCACTGTATACCTCACCAAGAACATGCCAACTCAATCTGACCAACCCAACATGGGCAAATACATTTTGGAATATACAAACACAAACGTCCCCTATCTTGGAAATTCCTAACTTCAGAACAGAATTCCCAAGAAGTTTGAAATTAAGCCAGTCAAAGAAAGTGTCTGCAAATTCTTCTTTGAACAGAAAGCAGACTGCTGAGCACTGCTATGTTTAACTGTGGAGTCACTGTGTGTCCTATGTATCAATCACCTGGCATATTAAATAAGCAACATCTTCCATTGATGTACCCTCTTACCATGTATGAAGATATATAACACGCATTATTTCATAGGATAACTCTTGGCTAAAGAAGTCAACTGTTCTCTTGAGTAAGGAGGAGGGAATAGAACTCTGTGTCATGATCAATGTCACTCAGGTAGTAAGTAACAGAGTCAGATCCAGAGCGGAGCTTTTTGGTTCCTGAGTTCATAATGTAGAATCTACTTTTTATATTAATTATCCTTTTATTTTTCCCACATGACAAAAAGTTTAGAGGGGCAATTTAGTGTTGCTGTAGTGACTCAATAATACTGGCAAGAACTGCAGTTCTTTCCATCTGCTCCATTTACCTTACATTGTGGCCTTTGTCCTTGTGTTTGCCCACTCCTGGTCACCAGATGAGCAAATGAGTGCTGCAATTTCAGGCTTCAAGTTTACTCTCTGGGAAGGAAAGAGGTGGAAGGTGGAAGGGGTGCAGGAACAAGAGGGGCAAAAGCTGAGCCTGTCCTTTTTTTTTTTTTTTTTTTTTTTTTAACAAATATGAGTTTTCCTGAAGTCCCTCTCAGGGAACTCCTGTTGATATCTGTTTGGACAATATTCTGCTACCTGGTCATCTCTAGGTGCGAGGGACAATAGGAAAAGGGGTTTTGCTTTTGAACTTCTAAAGTAGAAAAAGTAAGGGAAGAGAGGGTATTGAATGACTCCTGGGTAAGAACCTATCTACCATGTCTAGAACTGAGCTGTATTAGGTTGGCTTTTTAAATATCATGTCTTAATTTTCACTAGATAGAAATTATTATTACATAGAATAATCGAAGGTAGCAAGGAGGAGGTTGGAATGTCAGAATATTTTGAATCAAAAAACACAATCTCATCCCTTCTTGTTCTGACCTAAATGCTTTGGCAGGGAAATTACTCAAATCTAGGAATCCTCGCATTTGCCATTAATACATCCATTTTGTACTTTGTGTCTTTTTTTCACACATCTGTTTGTTGTTCTCTTTTCTCTCTTTTCCTTCAATTTTTAATACAAATTTTAAGCATATACCTATAAATAGAGAGGATAATATAATGAACCCCTATGTACCTATCAACCACCTGCACCAATGATCATTGCCAGCCTGGCTTTGACTATTCTTTCCTTTTATCCCTCCTGAATATTTTAAGAAAACTCATTTCACTTCTGCCACACCAAAATGAGTTATGTCTGTATGTATGCCTCTGATTTATTTTTGCTTCTTCAAACAGAAGAACTTACAAGGGTCTTAACATGGTTTCGAAAAAAAAAAATAATCAATGGAAAATTATTATTTTGAAATTCTCTCTCTTCTCCTTCTCTCTATATTTTGACCTCTTGTTCCACAAGATTAACAAGTTGGAAAAAATAAGAGAAATGAATGTTAAAAATGAGAAGCTAAATTTCTAAAGAACTGGGGTGTTAAGTGGAACTTCAGCAACCCCCTAAGGGAGTACATCTCCACTATGCAGAGCAGTATTTATCCTCCACCTAACATTTAGGTCACAGATATCTGTCATTTAAACTATTCTCGACAATTAACAAATGTAACAATTAGTATTCTATTCATATTTACATTCTTTAACTTTTAAAAAAAATTATAAATCTTAAACCATGTTCTAGAAAGTAGCTTAATGGGAACTGCCACAATACCCTACATGAGAAGCTGTTTAAAATAACGGCTTCTTCTGTCTTAGAGATATTGATAACTTTTACCCTCCACTATCTTTTCCTTGAAGACAAATAATCCAAAATGTGAACCACTATTTCCAATTAAATAAATATGTAAAGTATGTATTTATTCATTCACTTACAGTGTTATTCATCTGTTCAGTCATTCGTTTATAAATTCATTCATTTATTAAACATTTCACAGGTCCCATATGCATGCTATCACTAGAATCTTTAAGGATGAAGACTCTAGTAAGGAACCATAATTGTCTCTCAGTTTTGATAAAGCTAAGTGAACCCATACCATAAAAGCTTTATGTGGGAATCAGGTAAAAATTGGTTATGATCTAAATATTTAGAGAGTAGAAATGCCAATCTCAAAAGTGTTTTGGGGAAAAAAAAAAAAAAAGCGTAGTGGCAGGATCATGGGGTGGGAAATGGGCCTGGCTGGAAGAATCGCTATATGTGTATTTTTATCATCCATGTGTTGGATGAAGCGGAGAGCTGCCAGATAGCTTCTTTTCGACAGCTTGGAGTTACTGTTGGGAACAGATCCATGTATGGAAGCGAAAGCCGAAAGGCACAGATAAGCTGAGATCCAGCTATGCAAACCATGTTTAGAGACACTTAAAGGACAAGCATCCCAGGTCCTTTCTTTCTGGTAAATTTAGAGAAGCCATCATACCGGGATCTTTTTTCACATCCAGCCCATGCGGACTGAGCAGCCAAGGCTTGACAGAGGTAGGTGCCGGGCTTTTGTGATGGAACTTATTTAAAGGATCATTTGAAAATATTTCCTCCAGAGCCTTTGATGTCCTTTAAGGGAAGGTGCCAGATCATATTTTGAAAAGAAAAACAAACAAATAACAACAACAAAAAAGGTTGGGGCTAGTGACTAAGAGATATTTAACAGCTCTGCCTCCACAAGACAAGGAAGCTTTGCTACGGAAGGAAAGTGACAGCACAGATTTGCTGCCAAATAAAATCCCTCTGCCCTGGGTCACTTACCATTTGGAATTTTGTGGATACAAGTCTTCCTCGATATTGCCAGCACCTTTAGAAATGAGCCACAGCTTCCGCGGGGTTCTGAGACTCACTGTGTATTTTAGGCTAGGGTAGGTGGAATTTGTCTTTTTCCTTGCTTGTTCTCCTCAAGCCAGCAAAAACTCGCATGTGTGACTAGTTCTTCCTTAGACATAGGAAGAGCTCCTTGTAAACGACATTATTATTTTTGGCAGCTGAAGTCATTTTTGCAGTATTTCTCAGCAGATCGGAGGTTGATTACATCCTGTTCAAAGATTCTTGGGTTGTTTTCACAAACATGGGGTCTTACGCAAGTTGAAGTTGCTGAAACCAGCTGTGAGCCCTGGGGTTTTCTCAGCACCTTTAAAATTTCGTCTTCTTTCTTTTTTTTTCTACTGACTGAAAACTTTGGAACTTGAGAGGAAATGTTTCCAAAGATTATTATCGTTTCGTCATCAGTGATGTTTTGGGAATAGATTGTGGCAGTATATCAAAAATTCTGTGTCTCAGGAATGCAAGGTAAAAGTGTGAATATGAACAGAGTAACACCAGTATCTATATGACTGTCCCATATTTTCCAGAATACAGATTAATCCAGCCAAATCCTATCAATTGCACTTTGAAATGCAACTCCAGCTAATTACCAAATTGTAGTTATTAAATTAAAGCATATCTGTTAAAATTGTTAGCAAAGTCTGTGAACTCCTGCCAAACACAAAAGTCAAGAGAAAAAATTATAGGTCTTATCTATAAAATATGTATGTTTTGCCAAGATTAAATTAAAGAAAATTTACACAAGATAATGGAATTTAAACTCAAAATTTATTTTGCTGAGAATAATGTGTCCATAATTCAAATAAGATTTGAACCAATTCTTTTTGCTTAGCTAAGTTTTCAATGCAGAGTATGAGTAGGAAAAAAGAAAAGAGAGAAATGGAGAAATATTGAATGTGACTTTCCTTGTCTGATGACAGATGTGACATGGAAAATTATTAATAAGTAAGTGAAAGAAAATAAAAATAATGTGTAATACTGACCAAGGAGATGTTCTCTGGATAAATTAGATGTCTGGGAAATGCAATTCATTTAACAGATACAGATGAAATGACTAGTTATGTGGTGGTTTCTTTCAAGCTGTGAATGTCCCATTACACCAAAAAAGTGGCAGAGGAAGAGGAAATGTGTTTTTATTTCAATAATGCACTATAATTATTAAAATAATTATAATACTAAAAGATTATTTTCATCAAAGTATTCTTTTATATGTCTATTTACATTGAGAGCACATTAAAATAACACATTTCTATATTTCTAAAATAGGCTATTTTGCTTTACTTAAAAATCCTAATAGTCTGTATTTGTGAGAGAGTTAGAAAGAGAGAGAGAGAATAAACGATGCCTTCCTTTTTTAAACGAACAGAGACAAGCTGTCATAACTTTTGCTAAAGTGAAACAGGCCTACGAAAAGATGGCTTTAAAATACTTAATTAAACACTACATACCAGCCGGCTTCTCAAAAGAAACAGCACAGCAGGAGTCTTTGCAATTTTCAAAATGTAAAAGGTTCACATAAATGATGCCACTAGTATTTGTGAACAGATGCAATGCGTATATGATATCAGCTACTATGTTCTCATTTGCCTACTGCCAAGTACATTTCAAATGTGCGCTCCTCATGAGAAATGTCTGCTCTTGTTTTTTCTTTTGAAAACTAATTCAAGAAGCATAATATAAGTAATAGAGAATGACTTACTGCTAATTTTGTATATACTGTCAACATTTATGGAAGAAAATTCATGACAGTCAAGTTGCTTGCCCTTGTAACTCATGACTTCTTAAGCATTTAGTGATGACTATACATGTAGAAAATCTTAAAGAAATAATATTTTGAGAGGAAAATTGAAGGTGTTGGTAGTCTTATGTAAAAAAATAAATAAATATAAAAAAAGATGACTGGGCATGGTGGCTCACGCTTGTAATCCCAGCACTTTGGGAGGCTGAGGAGGGAAGATCATGAGGTCAAGAGATTGAGACCATCCTGGCCAACATAGTGAAACCCCATTTCTACTAAAAATACAAAAGTTAGTCGGGTGTGGTGGTGCATGCCTGTAATCCCAGCCACACAGGAAGCTGAGACAGGAGAATTGCTTGAACCTAGGAGGCAGAGGTTGTAGTGAGCCGAGATCATGCCACTGCACTCTAGCCTGGTTGACAGGGAGAGACTCTGCCAAAAAAAAGAAAAAAAAAAAAAGGCTATTAATGATCTGTGTTATAGTTAGCTGAGATATGAATCAAATTCATGGTGGCTAAGTATGATGAAAAAATTTGAAATAATTCCGAATAGTATAGAGCACAGGTTGGAGGCTTCTGTCTACATGATGAGACCTGTCTGGATATCTGTGGGCCTGGTCTATGGTGCGACAATGACAAGAGGAGCAAACACTTTCTAGAGGATTTGATGGGGAAGAGTATTTCTGAATGTTGGGAGAGAGTTTGTATGAAAGTAAGAGTAGAAATGTACTCCTCCAGAAGTCTGGAAAATTTTGGCCCACAGAAAAGGTCATTATGTTTCAAGGGAAAAGATATCATTGGCAATTCTGAAAAAAGAAAAAAAATTCCAAATCCCCTTGATCAGGTGATTAAAAACTGTGATACACTGAGTGGTCCCTGAGAGAATAATAATGATTTTAAGAACGTTAAAAATAACACAAAAGGCCAGAGACTAGCCAAAGGTGCTGGTAAGGAATCTGAAGGCCAGAGAGGCTATAGGATTTCTCCAAGTTCAATCATTGGAAGGTGAAGGTTACCAGATTACCTGGTATTCTGCTCAGACATGATCTGCCCATGAAGATCCTTTTTCAATTTTTTATCTTAAAGTTATGTGACATTTTCAAGTCTCATGGCAAGGTATTGGAAGAAAATTGTATGCCAGAGAATTTTTGATAGTAGTTTTAAGGTTTGTGAAGTAATACAAGGGAAACAAATTCAAGAGGCACTTGGTACTGTTGAGGAGAAAACGGCCTCTCTTATCCCATTGACTTCTTTCCCTGATATGAGCCATGGTTATCAACTCTGACTGCACATGAAAATCACTTAGGGTAGGTGAAGCCCATTTTGCACCGCTGAGAAATTAAATATGTTAGTGGGGTCCAGACAAGGGTAATTTAAGTCCATTCCATGAAATTCTAATATGCAACCAAGATTAGAAATCATTCCCTTTGTGCAATTAAAGAAAAGTTGTTGCCAGGCTAATTTATTTGAAAAGAGGAGTTAACAAAACCACAGCTGAAGATTAGGAAAAAAATGTACGTTCTCCCAGAAGGATAATTTCCTTGGAAGTTTTATCGATATAATCTTGCTAACAGAGAATCCTTATTTTAAAAGTTTCAGCATGTTTAAAAGGAAGTGTTCTCTACAATAAAGGATTGATATATATCTATTTGACATCTATCATACTCCTTAGCCCGAATCCTATGTGAATGCTACCCACGATTATTGAAAGCTACAAAATATATATATGTGACATTATGGTTCTTAACAACAGATACTGAATGAAATTTTCTATTGTTTTAGAAAATCATCAAACAGGCCGGGCGCGGTGGCTCAAGTCTGTAATCCCAGCACTTTGGGAGGCCGAGACGGGAGGATCACGACGTCAGGAGATCGAGACCATCCTGGCTAACACGGTGAAACCCCGTCTCTACTAAAAAATACAAAAAACTAGCCAGGCGAGGTGGCGGGCGCCTGTAGTCCCAGCTACTCAGGAGGCTGAGGCAGGAGAATGGCGTGAACCCGGGAGGCGGAGCTTGCAGTGAGCTGAGATCCGGCCACTGCACTCCAGCCTGGGCGATAGAGTGAGACTCCGTCTCAAAAAAACAAAACAAAACAAAACAAAAAAATCATCAAACAGACATCTTGAAAGGGAGTGTTAATTTTGGATAGCAACAATTTTCTTAAAAAATTGGCACATTTATTCTAAAAAAGGAAAATCATGCTTTTTTTTTTACTTTTACCTTTCTAGGAAGTGCTACGAACTTCCTAAATTTTAAAAATGAAGCCATACCTTAACAGAAGTGATGAGGACCAGGAAATGTCTTGAATCATTTTCTGAACCAGGTGTGTTTTAGGTAAATGAGAAAGAAGACTCCAGTGAATATTTATTCTGAGCAATGTGTTAGATTCCGATTAATAATAATAATATACAATAATCATTATAACTCTAGTTCCTTAATCTGCCCAGCAGCTTGCCTTCTGAGAGATAAAGTGCAGTTATATATGAAATGATTCTAAGAACCATTACCAATTGCAAGCTATTGTTGAATTTAATGCAAAGAAACACAAGCTATTGTTGAATTTAATGCAAAGAAACACAAAAGTAGCAAACTATTTTTAAATCTTTACTACTTTTATTGCTTCACTTATATAGATAAAATACATTCTATAAAAAAAGTATTTTTGTTGTTGCAGTTAAAATCCTAATTTCTAGATTCAGACAAATCTATGTTCAAATCCCAACTATGCTACTTTCTGCCATGCTGGGCATGTCACCTAAAAACTATCTTGATATGTATGGAGCTTTTACTATTTTCCAAGCACACTTCTAAGCAAGTTACAGGTATTAATTTATTAATTCTGACAATTAACCCTATGATATAGTCACCCATTTTACAGATGGAAACACTGACACACGGAAAAGTTAAATAATATGCCCAAGGTCACACAACTAGTAAAAAGAGGAAGTAGGATTTGAAGCCTGCGTTTAATCTCTGTGCTACACTGCTCCACAGTCATTTCCTTGCCTTTTAAAAATGAAAAACAAATAATAAAATTAATTTGTGAAAGACATTCAGTAGTGTTATGGCAAGGTGTAAGAGCAAAATAATATTATTATTATTCTCAGATTACTGTCCACTTAGTTTAATAAATAATCATTTGAAAAAGTTTTTGTGAATACTAGCTCTGTAAAAGTTAACATTAAACACTCTTTATAAACTAACATTTCCAAAGTGTTGAGTAGACATTTTTTGAAAATCAAAGTTAAATTATTATTTTGTGGCCATATTTCATCCTTGTAGTCTCCCTGCCTATCATATTAACCATGTTTCAATCAATGGATGTTGAAATGTTTAACACTCTTCCCTTCGCTCTTCAACATTCTGTAAGCAAAGATGATTGGAAAATGAGATAAGAATCATTTAAATGAAAGTTAGTATTATATTGAGGGACCTATCACCCATACATGATAAATTTCATTTAATTTTCAAGTCATTAATCTAAAATGAACAATAAGAAATCCACTCGACAATTCACTTACATTTGCTTATAAGCATACGACTTTTGGAAATTCAACATACAATTTTTACCAATTTTGTGAGTTGTGCATTTAGTTTTGTAAGAGTTATGAAGAAATTATTTTACATATAAGGTGTAGGGAAATTGGTCAGTTGTACTTTTGTAAAAGGGAATGAAATGAAAGCTTACTTCTTCTTTCCTCATTTTCTATCAGACGTGTGGAGGAATAGAGGTCACATCCACCTTCTAACACTATTTTCACTCTACCACACATTTAAGAACACTTACTATATCATTTTCCCAGAGATGATTTTGCTATCATTAATATTTAAATATTCTTTTGCTTAAAAAGATAAATATCTACTGTGCTACTACAGGCAGGGAAAAGGAAAAACAACTAATGAGATTAGAGATTTAAACACAAAATTGAATTCCTTCAGGTCTCATAAATCATAAACCCTGATATATTACATTTTTTAAAATTATCAACAACCATGTCAACAATAAACTATGGTAATTTATAAAGTTATACCTTCTTGAGGAATGTGAGGAATTGGAAGACAAAATAAGAACCCAATATGCTAAAAACCAAATCCCAAAGTTTTGTTATAAAGAAACTAAATTTACATAACATTTATGAATTTAGCATGTTCAATACACATGACCCCGAGCCAAGGTAAAGGCCCATGCTCTTTTGGGGAACACAGACTAAATACATAACCATTATAAAGAGTATATGCCCCCAAAACTTGTTTTTTTCTTCTTAATAATCGATTTGGGTTACCATGTCCAAGTTACTGGATAATTGTATCTACTTTAAGAGGAAAGATACAGTAAATATTCATTAAATAGGTTGAGAAACAGACCTCCAAAAATTCACCAAGGTTGTAACCTTCCAAATCACAGTTTTCAAAATTTGGTTGAAAAAGAACTGTCTTTTCGCATGTTTGGTGAAGTAAAGCTTTCCATGGTTAAAAAAAAAAAAAAAAAAGGATCTATGAAATATTGCATAAAATTTATCCCCATCTCAGGTGTCAGAGGGCACACTAACACATGACTAGCTCTGAGAAATTCTGCAGAAGGTAATCTGAGCACAAGCTTGTTATGTTCAATGATGGTTTAGAATCCAGATGAAGAGTAGCTGATTTGGTTTGCTCCTTAACCTCTCAGTACTGAAATTAGGCTAACTCAAGATTAGTCATTCCTCTAAAGGAATTAATTTGACATGGACCTATGGTTTTAACATCTGGGAAATGCCTACATGTGAAAAGAGTGGGATGCCTAACTTACAGAATGCCTATTTAAGCTCCATTGACATCTTCAATACCAGCACTCCAAACATGTACGTATAGTGATTCTAAAAGTACAGAAAAGTCTTTTGACTATTGTTATTGTTGCTGTTGTTGGGAAGTGACAATTGCACAACTGCTCTCCTTTGACTGAGATTCAGCCTATATAGAGCCTATATATCAGCGATATAGAAGACGTTTGAGTATTTGTAGGTGTGTATGCATGCACACATTTATTGTGTTTCCAGAGCACCTAGAATTGAGCTCTATGAGCATTTTACACAAATGTGATTTTTTTTTTTACTTTTTTCTATTTTTGTAATTTTTAAAAATGTTTTGTCGGTACATAGTATATATATATATATTTATGGGGTACATGAGATGCTTTGATACAGGCATGCAATGTGAAATAAGCACATCATGGGGAATGGGATATCCATCACCTCAAGCATTTACCCTTTGAGTTATAAACAGTCACATTAGACTCTTTACATTACTTTAAAATGTACAATTAAGTTGTTATTGACTACAGTCACCCTGCTGTGATAGCAAATAGTAAGTCTTATACCCATCAAATATTTTTGTACCCATTAGCCTTCCCCATATCCCCCAACTACTCTTCCCAGCCCCTGGTAACCATCCTTCTATTCTCTATGTCCATAAGTTCAATTATTTTGATGTTTAGAAACATCAAAACTGAATAGTACACCACTGTGTGTATGTACCACGTTTTCTTTATCCATTCATCTGTTGATGGATGCTTAGGGTGCTTCCAAATCTTAGGTATTGTAAGCAGTGCTGCCACAAACATAGGAGTACAGATATCACTTCCATATATTGAGTTCCTTTTTTGCAGGATATATACCTAGCAGTGAAATTGTTGGATCATATGTAGCTCAATTCTTAGTTTTTTGAGGAGCCTCCAAACTGTTCTCCATAGTGGTTGTACTAATTTACATTCCCACCCTGAGTGTACAAAGGGTTCCTTTTCATGACATCCTCACCAGCATTTGCTATTGACTGTCTGTTGTGTATAAGCCATTTTACCTGGGGTGAAATATGTCATTGTAGTTTTGATTTGCATTTCTCTGATGATCAGTGGTGTTGGGCACCTTTTCATATGCCTGTTTACCATTTGTATGTCTTCTTTTGAGAAATGTCTATTCAAATCTGCTGCCATTTTAAAAAATCTGATTATTAGAATTAATCTAGTAGAGTTGTTTGAGCTCCTTATATATTCTGGTTATTAATTCTTTGTCAGATGAGTAATTTGCAAATATTTTTCTCCCATTCTGTGGGTTGCCTCTTCACTTTGTTGACTGTATTATTTGCTGTACAGAAGCTTTTTAAATTGATGTGATCCCATTTATCCATTTTTGCTTTGGTTGCCTGTGCTTGTGGGGTATTGCTCAAGAAATCTTTGCCCAGACCAATGTGCTGGAGATTTTCTTCAAGGTTTTCTTGTAGTAGTTTCATGGTTTGAGGTATTAGATATAAGTCTCTAATCAATTGCTATTTGATTTTTGTATTTAGCGAGAGACAGAGGTCCAGTTTCATTCTTCTGCCTATGGATATTCAGTTTTCCTAGGGCTATTTACTGAAGAGACTTTTTCCCAGTGTATGTTCTTGGCAACTTTGTGAAAAATGAGTTCACTATAGTGTGTGAATTTGTTTCTGGGTTCTTTATTCTGTTCCATTGGTCTATGTGTCTGTTTTTATGTCAGTAACCTGCTGTTTTATTTACTCTAGCTCTGCAGTATAATTTCAAGTCAGGTAATGTGATTCCTCCAGTTTTGTTCTTTTGCTTAGGATAGCTTCAGCTATTCTGAGTCTTGTGTAGTCTCACATAAATTTTAGGACTGTTTTTTATATTTCTGTGAAGAATGTCATCGGTATTTTGATAGGAATTGCATGGATTCTATAGATTGCTTTGGGTAATACAGATATTTTAACAATATTCGTTCTTCCAATCCATGATTATGGACTATTTTTCCATTTTTTGTTGTCCTCTTCAATTTCTTTCATCAATATTTTATCGTTTTCATTATAGTAATCTTTCACTTCTTTGGCTAAGTTAATTCCTAGGTATTTAATTTTATGTGTGGCTAATGTAAATGGGATTACTTTTTATTTCGTTTTTATATTGTTCACTGTTGGCATATGGAAATGCTGCTGAATTTTGTGTGTTGATTTTGTGTCTTGCAACTTTACTGAATTTGTTTATCAGTTTAATAGCTTTCATGTGGAGTCTTTTGGTTTTTCCAAATATCAGATTGTATCATCTGCGAACAAGGACAGTTTGACTCGTTCCTGTCAGATGTGGATGCCCTTTCTTTCTTTCTCTTGTCTGATTGCTCTAGATAGGACTTCTAGCACTATGTTGAATACAAAGTACACTAGTGTAATTGTGTGACTATCTCACTATACCAAGTTCATTTAGTAGCTGGAGACATGGTTCTGAAGAACTCAGAGTACACAAAAATGGACCATTGCAAAGCAGTTGGGTGAGAACTATGAGATAGAGTTAATGGCACAGACCAGTAGAGATGTGGGTTGAGGGAGCAGCATATGCAAAGTCTACAGAAAAGGGAAATTAAGACAAATTATGGATGGGAAACCAGAAATAGTTCATTATTACAAAAGGTACTTTGTTGTTTTCTTTTGTTTACTCTTTATTGAGGTATATTACACCTACAGAAACGTGATTATACAGCTCAAGGAATTTTCATAAATGGAATTGACCCATATACCCATCAAATAGATCAAGAAACAGAGTTATCCTCAGCACTTCAGGATAACCTGAAGGATAACCTGAAGGATAACTCAAGGATAACCACTAGCCTAATCTTTATTAGGGTTTTGCTATTGCTCGAGCTTTTAGGTGTGAGATAGTCAGGAATAAGATTGAAGAGGCGATGATGAGAATCCCGTATATTGCTAATAATTTGGAACTTTGTTCTGAAATCAGTGGCTGGAGAGTAGGAGGTAAGGGGTCTAACCAGGAATGTGATCAGATCTGTGACATCTTTCTTATACTGCATATGGACTGTTATTTCCTGACCCAAAGTAGATAATTAATGTTTGATGAATAATCAAGTGAATAAATGAGTATTCTTTTTTATTTATTTATTTATTTATTTATTTATTTATTTATTTTATTATACTTTAAGTTCTAGGGTACATGTGCATAACGTGCAGGTTACATATGTATACATGTGCCATGTTGGTGTGCTGCACCCATCAACTCGTCAGCACCCATCAATTCATCATTTATATCAGGTATAACTCCCCAATGCAATCCCTCCCCCCTCCCCCCTCCCCATGATAGGCCCTAGTGTGTGATGTTCCCCTTCCCGAGTCCAAGTGAGCTCATTGTTCAGTTCCCACCTATGAGTGAGAACATGCGGTGTTTGGTTTTCTCTTCTTGTGATAATTTGCTAAGAATGATGGTTTCCAGCTGCATCCATGTCTCTACAAAGGACGCAAACTCATCCTTTTTTATGGCTGCATAGTATTCCATGGTGTATATGTGCCACATTTTCTTAATCCAGTCTGTCACTGATGGACATTTGGGTTGATTCCAAGTCTTTGCTATTGTGAATAGTGCCGCAATAAACATACGTGTGCATGTGTCTTTGTAGTAGCATAATTTATAATCCTTTGGGTATATACCCAGTAGTGGGATGGCTGGGTCATATGGTCTCAGCCCAAAATCTTCTTAAGCTGATAAGCAACTTCAGCAAAGTCTCAGGATACAAAATTAATGTGCAAAAATCACAAGCATTCTTATACACCAGTAACAGACAAGCAGAGAGCCAAATCAGGAATGAACTTCCATTCACAATTGCTTCAAAGAGAATAAAATACCTAGGAATCCAACTTACAAGGGATGTAAAGGACCTCTTCAAGGAGAACTACAAACCACTGCTCAGTGAAATCAAAGAGGACACAAACAAATGGAAGAACATACCATGCTCATGGATAGGCAGAATCAATATTGTGAAAATGGCCATACTGCCCAAGGTAATTTATAAATGAGTATTCTTTACTTAATCTAAGTAATGTGTTTATTATTCAAAATCACATGAAAGTATTTGAATGTTCTAATAAATCTTCACAACTGTGCTAAAGGAATAAAGGTATTTTTTAAAATGCAATTATATTCTTATTGTAAGAACCAATGAGATAAAGTATATGTTTAGTTTTTGTCACCTAGTAATTACCCAATAAATATTAGTTATTATTAGTCACTCAACAAGCATTTATTGCACATCTGCTATCTTTCAAACCCTATATTTTGGTGTATAAAATGATGACTAAGACACAAATAATTTGTTAATGCAATTTGAGAATCTAAAGAAAAGAAAATTGCAGAGGTTGAAAACTAGACAACAGTCCATAAACCTGGGAGCAAAGATGGAAGTCTGGCTAAATGGTTGTGCTTTCTTCAGTGGGTTAGATGAATGACATGATGAAAGGAAAGCTTAATTGAGAAAATAAACCATGTAGCAATGAGTAGAAATTTTTCTAAAGAATGTTTTGTAATGACTATAAGTTCAATATTATTAGATCCATTTCTAGGATTATATTCACTTTGTTTGCTTTTCTGTCTACATTCATTGGCCTAGAAAGGACTAAATGGAACATATCAGAATCCTATTGGAGGATTGCTATGAATGCTGGGCAAGGGGAGATTTAAATTCTTCTGAGAATGATATTAAGATATCTAGAGATGATGACAACAGTCTTTGATGCTTCATGGTAAGATCTTGATTGAGGGTGAAGAGTACAGCAGAGTGGAAAGAAAGAAGGAAAAGTTCCTTTGACACTTTGATTCCCTGGTTATAAGATAATCTGAGACCTGGGACACCCTTTGCATCCACAGGGGAATGACATATTCTTGTTGTAAAGCTTTTATCAGATCCCACATGAGTGGTAAATGAGATGAAGCCTTGGATTGAGATACCTACTAGGTGGGCAAGGGGAAACTCCCAAAAGGACATGATGAGGCACAAACCAAAATAGATGTCCATCCACACACTGAAGTACATGAAAGAAACATTTATCTTCCTTAGTATATTTCCCTATCTCACCAGGAGGGTGTACTGGGTAATTTCTAGAAAGCTTGCTTCCTCTAAGTTACTGATTTAGTTACAGATACATTTCCCAAAGTGAAGGTAGATTGCATTCATATTCATCAAAAGAAGCATACAGGTCAAAAGAGAGTGCTTTTGAATCAAAATATCTAGAAATAAGGGAGATAAATGAAACTTGACAACATTATTTAAAATGACAGTCTTCTAAAATGAGCAAATATATGCAATTATTTCCTAACTATTTTGCTAATTTACTTGAAGAACTGAAAATACAAAGAGTACATAAATACATCTTAATGAAGGTTCCAGAGTGTTAAGGTCACTGGGGTGTTAGATATATAACTCAAACAATACAGAAAACAAATGCAAAGTAAAGAAGCATAAGGAGATAGTGAAGGGTAGAGAAAAGAAAGTATGTTTAGATTAGGTGATCACAGGAAATAAAATTTGAGCAGAAAACTCAATGAAGTAAGGAAACAAGTCATGTGAATAACTGGGGAGATTGCCAGACAGAGAAAATGCAGCGAAGGAAAGGCCTTGAAGTAGAAACAATTTGATGTGTTCTAGGGACAGTAAGCAGCCCCATGAGAACAGGTAGGAGAGTTTCTCAAACGTTACGTCGGAGATATAGCCAGCAGCTAAATCACTAGGTCTTTGAGAGCTATAGGTTTGGCTGAGGGTCCTAGAAGCTACTGCAGGATTATGAGCTGAGAAATAAATGATCTAGTTTACCTTCGTAAAAGTTCTTCCTGGCTGCAGTAGGCAGAAAAGACACTAGAGAGGCAAAAGCAAAAAAACAAAACAAAAGTCAGATGATAATACGTTACCTTATAGGTTCAGTGTCTATGTAATTGATTATCAGAACAATTACATTTTTAAGAGTGAAAGAGGGAGCTATTAATAATGACACTGGATCAACACCAGTGAACTGGGAATGTCCCAAGAAAATGGAGACATATGTTTTCCCTAATTAAAAGGCTCTTTTCAAGAATAAATGAATACTTAGTTCAAATAAAGTCTGCTAAAATTAATAGTTCCATTTTTTTCACCAAATATTAGATTTATAAGATACTGATGGACCACAGGCTAAAAAATAACTTTATAAATGAATAAACTAGCAACTACTGGGTTAAATTCAGATAAATTTATCCTGGAGGACTGTCTTGGGAATATTGAAGCCACTGCTTATAGTAATGCAGTGTTTCTCAAGGTCATTTGTCCATGGATTTCATTGTTTTAAGAAACAATGAAACTCAATATGAGTGGAACTCAATATGAGAGATGTATGGTCCATCGAGTGGAAAGGATGATGAACATGATTCAAAGATCTGACCCAGAAATTTTAATTAGATTTCTGGGAAGAAACTCAGAAGTATGAGGTACTCCAAATCCCAGTTTTTTGTTTTGTTTTATTTTTTGTTTGTTTGTTTTTTAAAAAGCTGACCAGTAAAGATGGTATATATTTAATGTGTGCAACATGATTTGTTACATGTGTACACAAACCACTATCTAGAAACAACAACACACTAATATAGCTGCTAGTGAAATCCCAAGGTTGTTCTGATCATGAGATAGAAAGAAGCCTTTTTCCACTTTTTATGAAACATCAAATATTTGCTTTGTGCTTTTGGCTCCATGGACTTCAGTTTATGTCTGGGAATATTTTAAATAAAGGCTTCTTGTTGCACTGCCCTTATCCTCCAGCAAGGACTTGGGATCAGAGTCAAAGACTGTGGTCCAGAAAAACAGATTCTGACTCGGCTATTGACACAGAAGTCAGAAACATGTAAGGAAAATAAAAGTATGAAGACTAGAAGATGAGTTTGGCAATGACAGGAGTGCCTGAGCTGGTCCAATTACCAACCAGAAGATTGTCCTAGGTCCTGGGATGAACACTGTTGTCTGCACCTGGCTCCCCCATAAACTCTAATGCGGAGGAGTGTGTGGGCAGACAGACTCTAGGACATTTGGGAACTGTCACCAACTCAAAGACCCTGGCTTACAAATGAACAATACATTTTAAAAAGCTGCTTGAAGAATATCTCTCTAATTCTCTTGTATTTCCTAGTATTTCTTAGTATTTCCTTGGGGAACAACTCACCTTTTGCTCCTGGTAACAATGGGAGCTAGCACAAAAGCAATTCCTATGTACCAGACACTTTTCTCAGTGCTTTTACATATATTAACTCACTAAATCCTAACAATAACCTTACGAGCTGGATCCTATTATCATCCCCATTTTTAGATGAGGGAAATGAGACAGAAAAATGCTAAAGAAATCTGTCCAAGGTTACACAGCTAATTACAGTAGAGCTGGAAAAGTCTGACTCCAAAGTCAGTGTTATCCTCCACTCCACTGTAAGCAAATGAAGCGCAGAGATGAACTGAGAAAGGTATCTTCCTTTTCTCCAATACCACTAGTTCCAGTCCTTACGATTATATATAACATGATTCTTCTTCCACGTGATACTCTTTGAAGTCTCTGTAGATCAACAATTATTTATGTTTCTCTCAAATTTTCTCTGTGGCTCCAGTTTCTTTAGTCTATCCTCTTATCATGTAAGTGGATTCTGGCTTATATTAGTGCCTGAAGATTTTTCTTCAAATGTGCTCTTATTTCTATTTTATTATTAATTTAGTTTGTATGTCGAGTGAGCTGACAGCCACAACTCAGCCAAGAAATAGTTTTTTTGGTAATTTTGAGAGCTCAGGTGCAGGATCTTCAGATCTACCCCTATTAAAGTTCCTCTATTAAGATTTTTATGGATTTCACATGTCATCCAGCCTGCTTTCAATCTTCAACTTTGATATCCATGGCAAACATAGTGAAAATGGCTTTTTTTAATCTTCATCCAATAGTTTGACAAAGTATTTGGACAAAACCAAGGACAGAGCCTTGCAGCATATCACCCACTCACTACTATTCATCTAGAGTCGTCAGTCTTTGAGCACAGTTGTTAGTGAGGATTACACTAAATTGTATTGTTCAGTCCACATTTCTCCATTTGGCCTTAAGTAATTTTATGTAGTTATGTTAAAAATCCCAGTGAAGGTCAGAAACCAACAGTATTTATCTGTCTAACAGGTTTTAGATCCCTAAAGCTCATGAAGTTAGAATGGCTTTAATTTGAACATTGAAATTATACTTGCAATCTTGTGGTTCCTATTCCAACCTCTAGAGTCCCTTAAAGACTACTGATTGGTTCAATGTTCTCTTGTAAAAAGGTTTCATACATTGGCATGTAATTTACTTTTGCAAAATGTCTGAATAAATTTAGAGCAGTCAGGTACTGTTTTACCATCATTTTTATCTTTGACTTTAGTTTCACTTTATTAATGTTTATTGTTCACCCTCCAACCAATATATGCAACTGTCTATTCAGCCCATTTACGCAGAGCCTAAAGATTCAAATTTAACATGTCGTGATTTAAACTGATCAGCTTTACTATACATCTGACTGATCTTTCTGATTTATCTCTTTGGTCAACTGTAAACTAAAAATCAGCTTAGATCCCCTTTTTTACTTAAGTGTGCACAGCACATCAAATCAGTCCCAAAATCTGATAATTCATACCTCCTGAATGTCTATCATATCCATTACCATCTGCCTCTTATATTATATAAGTTATCGCAATAGCTTGGTAAGAGATGTCCTGCCTCCACCCTGGCTGTTCCCTACTATTCTCCACATTGTTGCCGAAGTGATTTGCTAAAACACAATTTTTATCAAGTACATCCACATGTAAAAATCTTTCAATAAATCCCTATAACTCTCAGGATACAATTCAAATTCATTAACTTAATACCAAAGACCCTTGAAATTGTAGTTCTGCCCGTTATTATCAATTACTAGTAACCCTAAGTTTGTCTCTCACTGTCTCCCCATAAGCACCCTTTGTCCCAGTTACACCAAACTACTTATGATTCACTGAACTAGTCAGAGTGGCTCAGATCTCCATTTCCTGACATGTTGAATACCTTCTTTCTTGAGTGCTTTTTTCCCTCCTTTTTCTCTTGATGAACTCTCAATAGAGTTTTAAAGAACCATTATTTCTGTGAGGCTCCACTCCCCATTACCCAATACTGATTTATATTCTCCCTTTCTGCTCCCTCTGGCCCCTGTGGATATCTCTGTAATGGTACTTAACATTGTCAACATGCATTTTTCTATCTCTTCATTAGACTCTAAGTGCCTTGATGGTGTATATTAATCTTACTCATCTTGATATACTCAGGACTTGACATACAGTGGGTATGCTTGACAAATCTTTACTGAACAACATAGCTAATAAGTCAAAGTAATTCTCATTGGATGAGAAACTAGAAGAAAATGGATGCTTAGAAGTTAATTTTTTCTTTTGTGTTTCACATGCCCCAAGCAGGAGGTCTTTCCCTTCTTTATTTAACTCCATACTGTTAAACTAATTTTAATAATCCTATTTTTTTCTTTACATTCTAAAGTTCACCTGACTAAATTCTAAACAGATTTTTTAACATTACTCATGCACATTTTGAAGGATATGTAGGCTGTGGCTGACTAACTGCAAAATATGCATTCTATTTATTGTAAGACTATCTGAACTCATCAATCTCAAAAACTGTCAATTTTACCAGTGAGGGGGCATTTCAAAGTGAGGGGGCATTCACAGAAGATAAAGTAATTGGAATCTTTCTCTTTTAATCGAATACTCTACTTGTAATGATTTCATCTTCTAAGATGCACAAATATCCTTAGAATAACTTTTTAAAAGTCAAGCTCTCCTTTATCTGGTTATCAAGGGCAAAATCCACACATGGTGCCACCGAGAAGCTTCCATTAACATTTTTAGCAATATTATTCAGATCTTGATCCAACTGTTTGAAATACTTGCCATACAGCAGTGTTGTCTTTTCAGGTAGTTCTGAAATCTTTTTGAATAATACTTTTCCAAATGAATTTTAATCAGATAACATCAGGCACTGCTTGATTCCTCCACCCATTTGGATCTGGAAACCTGTCCCATTTTTCCAGTGCGCATGAGCAGACATGCCAAGTAAATCTAGCCAAGTAATCTGTTTATTCAGAGCAGTGTGAACATCCCAAAGGAACCAGAGTCGTATGCTCAGATGGCATCTAAAGTTTGATTTGGGCTTTGTATTCTTGCATTTATTAGAGTCAAAGTGTTTCCTGACAGTGAGCAGGCAATGATAATGAGTGGGCACCTCATAACTGCTGAGTTTTCCCAAGAACACTTCAAATGGAGCCCCTGAATGAGTCTGTTTTATTTATCTAAATAGATTAGACAGATAGATAGATGATTGATAGATAGATAACTTTTTGTCGCCTGAGAATCACTTAATTTCTGGATCTACCAACTGAATAATTGGTAGTTCTTTATGATGAAGTCTAATCTTACCAATAAAGAAGGTAATTCTTTAAACGGGGATCAATTTCGTTGCCTGGAGACTACAAGGGGAACTACCATACCCAAAATCCTGAGTCCTGGCTACAAGTTCCAATCCTGTCACAAGACATGTAAATTCAGTCATTGATCTTCTCCATACCTCTGCTCTTCCTGTGGAATGAGGAGGTTGGGCTTTTAACCACTGAAATGACTTCTTACTGTAAAGTTCACTATCAACAGTTGTGCAAGATAAAAGATTTGTAGATTTTGTAACGAAGTTCTCGTTTTTCATGTTGATTTTTAACTCACCAACAGATACATCTGTGACTTGCTCCTACACACATTTTTCCCTGATATTTCTTATCAATTTTACTTAAATTGTCCTAGTCATTCTCATCTGATGAAAACATAAGGAGGCATAGTTGGAGAAGAGGAAAAAAACTCTCTAAAAGTTTGTCCTGAATTTGGATCCTTTGCGTCCTTCCTACATTTTTAATATGGGATACACTTTCCTCATAACACACTTTTGCTTTCAGGCATAGAGAAATTAGTAACAACAATAATTAGTATGACTCCATTTGTTGACCTACTGCATTGTAAGCAAAATAGCCAGAATTTAAATGTATCCCCGACGCTAAAATCTACACTCATTCCATGATGTCTTGTGACTCAGATAATCATTATTCATAATGATTTTTGTTATTATGAACACAAGAAATCATGCATCAACTGAGACATCCTTTAAATTGTATTTACCTGTAGGGCTTATATTAAAAGTACACAAACTACGAAGTTGACAAACCTAGTACTAAACCTCACCTCCCAGCAGTATGATTTTTTGGGGTACCAAAACTTTCCTCCAGAAGCATGATTTTTTTTAACTTCAATTTTAGCTTCAATTTCTTCATTTGTAAATTTAATATAATAATAGAAATATCACTAGGTTTAGGGTTATAGGGGCAAACAATAGAGTAAATGAGAAAGCATATAAACATGGTACATGATAAAGTGTTGTCCCTCAGTTCCTTAGAAATATAACTAAGATCATCTAACAGGTAGAAGCACTTGCTTCAAATGCCAGCTCTACCAATAGCTGACACAAACTACATCCATTAATGAATGATATAAATATTTTTGAACATCAGCAAAAGAAAAAATGGAACGAAATAATATCTAGATTCCATTTGGTTTTAAATGTTTATCATTTATTTAATCTCAAAAGCAATCTCTCATGTTTGTGTTTCCTCTTTGGAAGCCAGAGTTTATTTTTAATGATTGCACTAAACAGGGTTTTCTTAAAAGCTGTTGGATAGAGGACAAAAAAATGTCCAGGTAGCTAAAAGCAATTGCAAGTGTGATAGGGGAGTCACCACATGGAAGTGGGACAGCCAGACCTGTCAGGGTTTATTATTATTATTATTACTACTACTAAAAAATGGAGGTCAAATGATTCAAATGTTTTACTGCAGTGATTGCAGAGACCTGTAAAGGGGAAAAAGCACACACTTTCAGGTAAATCAGGAAAAAAAAGTTTATCCAAGTTGCATTAGTATTTGAAGAAGGAAATGATGTCAAGAGAAGAAGAATGAAAGAAGAAAAGATAAAAAGGAAGGAAGGAAAGGAAAAGAGAGGAGAGGAGAGGAAAGGAATGTTGGGGAAGGAAAAGGAAAGAGGAAAGACGAAAACCCATTACAAAGATGGAACATAGCTACTGACTGGTTGTCAATAGACATAGATGGCAGCACATGCCTGTAATCCCAGCTACTCAGGAGGCTGAGGCAGGAGAATTGCTTGAATCTGGGAGGTGGAGGTTGCAGTGAGTTGAGATCTCACACTGCACTCCAGCCTGGAAAACAGAGCAAGACTCTGTCTTGGGGGAAAAAAAAAAACTTAGGAAAGATTTCCGGATTGTAATAGAGCGAGAACTGTGGTCTAGGCTTGGTTTCCCAACTCTCAAGTTTTGTGATCTTTGTAAATTTATTTATATCTGAACCTAAGCTTTTTTGACTATAAAATAAGATCTTGAATTAGATGACTTCCTAAAGCTTTCACAACTGTTAAATTGTAGATGTACGAAACAAGTAATGTTTTGAAATATTGGCCTTTTTATATAGAGAGAGCCACTTCCGTATTGGTTTTAACATTCTTGTGTTAAAGGAATATAAATTCCATAGAAGGTACAGTGAATGACAGGGTTTTTAAGTTGAGATTTCAGAAAATATTGCTTGTCAGTTCTTCATTATTCCTGATTTGCAGATCTTTTTACTCTGTATCTAAGTACAATGCATACATTTCTCTATAATATAATCACCATCTTTTCCCATATGTTCCAACTGGATTTCAGTCATTGTAAAACTTTACTGCACTTTATAATTTTTGCTTCTTTTCACTAGCGTTATTAATACCTTGTATTCAACATATTTGCAAGTTGACATTAGAAGTCTTTCATACTGAGTTTTATTCTTGGACACTCCTGGTTATCCGAATAGATATTTGTGAATCCGCTACTCCTACCCATCCCCACAAATCATCTAAAACCATTCTTATGTTATATTCAACTTTGCATCTTCAGCATATATGTAAAATTTTAAATGTATATAAGATTTATTTAATACCTAAAGGACACTCACTTTTGTGTCCTCGAAACTTATTGAAATACTGGGTTCTAACCAGTCTTGATTAAGTTAATATATTTATACTTATACAAAGAAACATAGTTTATGCATTCCACATATTAGTAGAAAATTTGGAAAAATAATTAGAGCATATGAAATGAGGACTAAGTGATCTGAAAGCTATACAACACAATTATTCTTTGCTTATTTCATTTTGAAATACTATAATGTCTGTTTAAAATCCACATCGAAAATCCAAAGTTAAAACAATAACAAGAAACTTACCTTGCCATGTTTTTTAATAAACCACATGCTTCAAAATCAAGTACATTGTGTCTGCCATTATAAATACGTGATTGCATATTCCAAGTGATTGGTGTTTAGATTATGCATAGCTTCCTTGAAAATAAGTAAGATATTCACACAATTTCACTGGTTTCATGGTAGAAGAAAATCTTACACATGCTTACTATCATCAAAATTGTCAGGAGTGTTTCTTGATAGGAGAGGGAAAAGATAGTTTTTGGTGTTTGCTTAACACATACTTAGTGACACAATGTAAAAATGTTAGCAGTGTATCATCAAGTGAAGGCAAGGGGGCTCCGTCTCTTCGTATCAGGCTGTAAAATCTGACTAATGGCTTTTTGATAAGGTGACATTGTTTTGGCTTAGGGGGATTTGGAAAAGTGTTTTATTGGCTAAAGTTTGGGGATTGTTCCTATGGAAGAATTGTGGCAGCAAATCTTCTGATCCTTTTCCATGTTCAGACACTAACCCCAGGGAAGGTGGTCAAGAAGCCATTTAATGGTTCTTGACGGAGCTGAAGCCTCAAGGTTAAGTATCAAATCTATATCAAGGGAGAGAACTGAGTGGGCCTGCTCTTTTGTCTTCAACCTTTCTGCTTTCTTCTCTCCTTCTCCAACTAAAGTGTTCTAATCCCAAAGTGAAAGTGAAACTCTACTCCCCGTCTAATGGTATGTCATAGTCCCATTACACCAGCAGGGAAGAGCTGTGCTGGTATCTCTAGTGAGTAACACTGAATGTCAGAAAAGTAAGAACAGACTTTTCAGTGGGTGAAAAGTCACAGACTGTGACCATGGGAAGAAAAGTTCGTCTCTCTTTCTTCTGCCTCGCACCCCGCTTTGTGTGGAGTCCATTTTTGATATTGCACCTCGTCTATATGGCATGTTCACCTTAATCCATACGTTTGCACATATGCTTTTTGGTGTATGGGGCTCGTGGAATCCCATTTAAGCCTGGCAAAATTTGAGGTAGATTATACCTTTGTTTTACAGATTGTGAAATGGAGCACACAGACTTGATTATTAATTATGTTTCTGTTATAAATTGCTAGCAACATGTCACCTTAGGCAGGTTTCTTTTGTTCTGGAAACTTCAATGTGCTATCTGTAAAACAGAAACTCAGGCAGCCTCCTTGGGTTGAGGCAACAGTTACCTGAGAGGATGTCGGTAAAGTAGTTAATGCTGCTCCTGACACAGAATAAGCACTCAATCAATGACAGTTCTTATTGTTAGAGTATGGTTGTTACTATAGTTAGGATTATCTTGTGGGACTCTGACACAGATCTGCTACTTCCAAATCCAACATAATTTCCTCTGTCCCAGGGATGTAGTTTCATGTAGCAGTGTAAGTCTCTCTCTCTGAAGATGGATGTCAGTCACAGAGCATTTCATATGCTCTCTTCACTCCCATTGAACTATTTCAATGAAGATATTAAGAATTTTAAGACATAAACACAGTCCTGAAAAGTCTCAGACAAGCAAAGAAGTCAAATGGTGTATAATACTAAAATGGCACAAAGAAAGAACTCACGTGAATTTAAATAAACTTTAAAGCTAAGACGATTTTGGGTGGGAAGAATTAGGAGATTAGTGGCTTAGTACAAAAATGTCTGTTTTTTTTTTTTTTTTTTTTTTTTTTTCTTCCCCCAACTCTGGTCACTTTACTTAAACACACACAGAGTTGGTTTTGTTCAAAAGCACACTGTCATATGAGACTTCCCTTTTTATGGTTAAAAGGGAACATGGTCATTTTCTCCACGTGCTGAATGGGCTTAAAATACACACACACACACTAGAAAGTGCCTAGCTTGGGAATCATGTTTCACGAGAGTTGGCCTGCACATCTATGAAATAAGATGGCAAAAATCAATCCTGAGAGAATACGAATGGGCCTGAATCTCCCAAATTCTATGGCATGGTAATTCCCGGGCATTTATAGTCTTTCACCAGCTTCCTCGGTGAGCTAGCAGGAGGGGAGATGAGGATTATGCATTAAATTCCTTTACTTTTTTTTTTTCAAGTCTATTTTTTTTTTCTGTCTACAGAAGGTGTCCCCCTTGTGGTTATAGAAAAAGCTGAACTGGCAGTTCATCTCACCTTGTGAAATTTCATGCATGGACAAAGACCTTTAGTATTCTATCCACCGTTTAGCTCTTGCTTCTAAAAGGGTAAACTTTTACTCAGATACTCATTTCTATCTGAAAGTTAATGCTAAACTCAAAGCCAGATATTCGGTCAGCTGGCTTTAAACTTTTTAACCCCACTTATGATTATTTTTAAAATTCTCTTTCCCTGTGGCTAGCAGTATCGTTTTTCCATGAAGTGGTATCAGAGATTAAGATGGTGTTATCTGTCCATTAACAGTTTACTTACTGGAGCATGAAAAAGTGATTAAGCATGTGTCTGTTTCAATGCCATGACTGACCATTAAGTTCTCTCAAGTGTGCAACCCAGCTTGGCCTTTTCAGCAGCAGTGACAAAACCAGTCTGAGTCAGCAGTTTCCGCAATGGGCTTCTTTCACTCCTGTTCCTCTCTCTTGGAGTCAGAGTAAACACTAAAGTAGTGGGAGTAGACAGTTTTGGTTATTCTTAAGGAAGTATCTTGGTAGAGCTGCTGTTTCTCTGTTGAGTAGGAATTAACTGTTTTTCCCCCGACTACTGTGTTAATATATCCAAATATTTTTTTCCAAAACTATAGGATTAGTAAGTTTTATATGCCACTTTGATAAAATTGCTTTCAAAAAGCAGTTTTTAAGAAGGTAATTAAGAGCTCTGAGACAGTGGTTTCATAAAGGAAATCCAATTAGGCTCTGTCTTAATTGCAGAACTTTTTAAAAAGAAAGCAAGAAATGTGAAATATTCCTCTCAATCATCTATCTTCTGTAACATACAATTCTAGAATTCTTAGGAAAAATGCACATTAGATATCAAAAGTGTTAACATTTCAAATATTAAGGAGAAAAATCTAAGTAATAGTAAATCAGTAAAGTATGGATTTCTACATCTTACCTATTTTACTTCACATGCTACCTCCGCAGGAAGGCCTAACAGTATGATTTTCACCACAGCTGACTTGGTAATCAGGCATATTTCCTATACATACATATTATAAACTGAATAATTGAAAAATGAAGTGGACATTTAAGCAATACTTGGTTTATTTATACCAACTTCTGCTCCAAAGGAATTTGATGCAACTTCATTGAGGGCAGTATTACATAAAAACATATTAAGATACTACTAATAGGAAACCTCATTAACATGGGGTTGTTAGATGTATTTTCCCATTTTCTACCTATTCTTTCTACTTTTACTCATTGATTATCTGTGTGTTTTATAAAAAGTGTAACAATTTTAAACATCAAATACAGAGTGTCACATTTATAAGACACACTATGGAGTATGAAAGTTATTTGTTAGAAAGAGGAATATACCTTATTGCCTAATGGCAGAATTGTGTTTCAGGGTACATGATCTGATTAAGCATCCAGATCCAAGGACATGCCAAAATAAGTTCTACTGTGTTTGATATTCATACTGAAGCAGAGGATATCAGTTCTCTCTTTCACAGCATAATATTTCTCTTGTATCGTAAGTGTATTTTTTCAGAAGACATTAATCATGTATTAATCTATTCTCATGCTGCTAATAAAGACATACTAGACACTAGGTAATTTATAAAGGGAAGACATACTTCTTCCTTTATTTAATTTATAAAGGGAAGAGGTACTTCCCCATGGCTGGGGAGTCTCAGGAAACTTACAATCATGGCAGAAGGCAAAAGGGAAGCAAGGCACCTTTTTCACAAGGCGGCAGGAAGAAGAATTGCTGAGCAAAGAGGGAAAAGCTCCTTATAAAACCATCAGTTCTCATGAGAACTCACTCACTGTCAGGAGAATGGCATGAAGGTAACTGCTCCTGTGTTTCAATTAACTCCCACTGTGTCCTTCCCACAACATGTGGGGATTATGAGAACTACAATTCAAGATGATATTTGAGTGGAGACACTCACATCATTTTAATAAGTTTGTATAAGGACAATTTATTTATCAGTTTATTCTTTAAACAAATATTGAGTGTCCAATGTGACCAAATCATATATGAAATTTTCTACATAGTATTTTTTGAGCACTGCCAGAAAGATGCTACATATAAAAAGCGCTCTCTCTTTTGGTAGAAATTCCATGATTGGTGAAGTTTCTTGTTATTAAAGTTGTTTTCTTGAGGAATTCTTTGAAGTGGTAATTATTCTAGAAGGCAAGAGTTTTATCAACGAATAAAGTACTTAAGAGTAGGCCCAGCACTTTGGGAGGCCAAGGCGGGCGGATCACGAGGTCAGGAGATCGAGACCATCCTGGCTAACACGGTGAAACCCCGTCTCTACTAAAAAATACAAAAAACTAGCCGGGCGAGGTGGCGGGCGCCTGTAGTCCCAGCTACTCGGGAGGCTGACGCAGGAGAATGGCGTGAACCAGGGAGGCAGAGCTTGCAGTGAGCTGAGATCCGGCCACTGCACTCCAGCCTGGGTGACAGAGCCAGACTCCGTCTCAAAAAAAAAAAAAAAAAAAAAAAAAGAGTAGGAAATTTTTAGTGTGTGTTTTCATCTGATGGGAAAAATAAGAGCAAAATGACCACAATGATTATTGAGATAAAGATGAATTACAGGAAAGGGGGAAATAACCAGGGTGAGGAAGAACATATCATCTAGCGCATTGTTTGCTTAACATCCCCAGGCATTTAAAAGTAACTGGCACTTGAGCAAGCAAGAGACATAGGGAATAGTCATAAAAGAATAGTGGAAGGAAAAAGCACGTTGCTTTTATGATTATTTCTATGAGTCCTGCTTGTTCAAATCAGTTATTTTTAAATGTCTACTATTCTTTTACCTAGATATAAACCTGGCCAATCAGTAGTAAAATGTTGTTGTTAGGAGAAGTTCTAAAATCACCTAAGACATTGATGTAGTTCCAATTCAGAAAGCAGAATGTCCGGTTCCATATAATAGTCACATTAATTTGAAATATAGTTAAACCCTTTTCCCTTGGCGCTTTTGAGGTTGTCTGCAGCGTGAAGGTGGGCGGGGGATGGTTGTTCTCTCCTTGCCTGCCTGCTTCTACTCCTCCTCCTCTATTTTTGCTAATCCAAGCAGATTGAATGTGGCTGGGGAAGGGAAAGAGGGAATAGAAATAAGAAAAGGCCAGCAAGCTCTTATTCTTGAGTATGATGACTTCTCAGAATTTAGCAGATGCCAAACTCTTTCTTTTGTAAAAATTTTCTTGAATTCTTCAGAGACTTCATCAGGGAACATTAAATTAAAAGTATAGGATGCAAGCAATATGCTTCTCTCTGGCTTGCCCTCCCACCTCCAGTATCCTTCTGCTGAGATTTCATTACACATCAAGTGACCCTCATGTATAGAACTTAACATGATCCTCCACCAGCTCCCCTGTGTTAGTGGTCCACATCTAGTCCATAAGAAGCACTTATCGCATCCTTGGAATGCACCTACAGTTTCTTACTTTAGTCCTAAATGCTGGCCTCAGCCCTCCTTTCCTTCTTCCTTGCTAACTCAGCTGATAGTATCAACCCTCACCTTTAACGTTTTTGAAGGTATGTCAAACACTGTTCCCCATATTCCAGAAGACATATTTCAATCTCTCAAATTCAAAGCCTCTCACGCTAGATTTGGGTGATAGCAACAGGCAGTGCTAGGGGGTGCTATTTGTGTGGAATCATCTGGGAAGGCCTCCCTGAAAAGGATACATAAACATAATCTATTGTAAAGATACGAGAAAGCTCACAGCATCCCTGTGAAGAGTGAGCAGCAGGCTTGGAGCATGGGTAGAAACAAGGACCGGCAATCAGATCACATCCATCACAGATCCCTGGGTGCTAAAGCTTGCACCACAGTTCCTCTGGCATTGGACAATGCTAGTCCTTCCAAATGGCACTATCATCACTGCTGTTAGCTGGCAATTGGATGTTGCTGCTGCTCCCACTATCACTGTCAACATAGTCCCAAAGGAAAAGCTGTAATACCCATCTGACTAATGATAGTGTGATTGGAATAATATTTTCTCCCAAAGGGACAACCTGTGAGGGATAATTTCATTTGGATGCATTTTAACACATTTGTTTTAAAATATATACTCATGTTATATAAGTCACAGTTATACCCTCTCTATGTAATGGGCCCTTTTTAACAGAATGATGGTTGAGGTCAGCATTCTCAATAAAGATTTGTATCCATTAGGACTAAGTTCAGCTGCAAATGACAGAAACTTACAATAAATGCTTTCTAAACTAGATAGTGGTCTGTGTCTCTCTGATGATCACAATCTGGAGATAAGCAGTTCAGGGCTGATACAGTAACTTATAATCACCAGGATTTATTTTATCTTGATATTTTGTCATTCTTAGTATACTGTCTTGTGGACCATGATGGCTGCTCAAGCTCCAGCCATCAGCCTGCATTCCATCCAGCAGAAAAGACAAAGAGGGAAGAGAAATAAAGAAAGTATGTCAGTCATCTTTTAAGAAGGTTTTCTGAAAATTGCCACATGACACCTCTGTTTACTTATCAGGTAGAACCTAGTCATGTGGCCTCACTTTACCGTAATATAGTCCTTATTCTAAGCAGATAAAATTGAAGGATCTGTTACCAACAAAATATTGGACTAGACAATTAGCAGTCTCTGTTAGTTTTTTCTTCTGTTTTGGCTTTGTTGACTGTAGCTATTCTCTTGTGGAGGTTAGGATTGTGCTTTCTCTCCTCTCCAAGTGCTGAAACTTTCAAATACTTCCTCATGCTGTTTATAAGTTTATACCCATCTCACCCACCCTCTCCCTCTACTCGCACCCTTGGTGTATTAGATTATAAGCTTCTGGGGGCCAGATGTGTATCTTCTTTATCTTTTAATCACCTACTTTATCAGTTCCTTATCTCATATATATTATATATATATATAAAATATATATATATATATTTCTCAACATATATATTTTCAGTGATTGTAAATTTTAAATTTAGATTTTAAAATATAAAAAATACATAAATACATAGGGTAATTCAATAACATTAATAATGCAAAAATATTCAGTTAATCACTGTGTATTTTTATTTGTTGTCTTTAGCACTTTAGTTCATTCATCAAGAGTGCTAACTGTGGCTTCTGTAATAGAAATAAGGAAAAACATTGTCTCTTTATGGGTTTCAGAAAACAGGAAGTGTCTACAAGTGGCATTACGTTGTCATGGCAAAAAGAACAAAGGTTCTGGAGACAGGCTGTCTGGATTCAAATCCCCACTCTGCCACTTACCAGCTGTGTGACCCCAGGCAAGTTGCTTAAAGTCTCCGTTCCTTCAATTCTTCATCCCATAAAATAGAAATAATAACAGGGATGAATTGTCATAGGTGGTACTCAGAAGTGTATGTAATATGAAGCTTATGCTTCAGGGACCATAAAGACATGAGTTCCTTCTCAGACCCTCAGAGAAGCCCTAGCAATATGTTCATATGGCCCTATGCTTGGCAAAATTTACAAATGCAAGATTTTAAAAATCTGTTTTCTTAAAGTAGGCCACATATTGCATAAATTTCGGCCCTTACAAAACCGAAAGCCTCCCCTGGCAGTTCTTCACCGAGTCAGAAGCTATAAATGACCCCGCAATGTGTGAAAAGTTGATTAGAAAGACTTTAAGGCAGTAGTGCTCCCTCTGGAGAGTGGCCCAACTAAACCAGAGACACTTGAGACATTTGTTTTAAAAATGTAGAAACTTGGTGAAGCTATAGTCAACAATATTTTATTGCACACTTAAAAATTTGTTAAGAGGATCAATTTCAAGTTAAGCATTCTTACCACAATAAAATATACATGTTTTAAAAATGCAGGAGCTTGGGACCTTTACCTCCAGAAAGAGAATCTTTTGGGACAGGTTCTACAAATCTCTATTTTTATCAAGTTTCTCAAGTGATTCTAATGTGCCTTAAAACTTGAACTATTCTATAATATCTCTTCCATCTCTGAAATTCAAATTTTGTTCTATATAATCCTGACTCAAAAATTACCAACTAAAAGGGTATGGAAGAATTGGAAACCTAACCTTATTTTGCAGAATTTGTCCAGGGAAAGAAATGCTCTGAATTGTTAAAGAGACAGAAAGAATGGAGACATGAAGAACTGGGATCTCACTTTTCAGCATGTAAAAAAACAGCTTGTCTGAAAGAGTTAAGACTTATAAATCATTAGTTTTCCATTGGTATATTTTCAGAAATAAAAAAATTATGATTCTATTTTCTCCCCCTACTCACAAGCCTAGTGGTAGAGGTTATGATAATTCTATTCAGTATGAGATTATATTAGCCTGATCAAACTATGGTTCTTACAGAGAAAGAAGAATGATCTAATAGTTATCAGACATCCTACTAGAAGCTAACAAATCTAGTTGCATTCTTACAACAGTTCTGTAAGAAAAGTGACACTCTTATTTTTATAAATAAGAAAACTAAAGATCAAGCAGACTAAATAATTTTGCATAAAATCACACAGCTAACATGTGACAGAAATTTAAAGCCAGATATGGCTGAATTCAATGTCTCTTTTGTCTTCTTTAACACTGTGCTGCTTTCAAATAAATATGGCATTAATTTGTGTGTGAGGTGATATACAAAGCGTGAACCTTAGAAAGCTAAAGTAAGATATGCCACAGAACTAATTAATCACCTTTTTTATATCCATTCTTCCCTATGGTAACCTATGTTCTTTAAAATACTAGGGTGTATGAGCAAGTGTGCACATGTGTGCACAAACATACACACACACTTAAACACACACTCACATACACACTCACATACACACACACACACACAAGAAAATATGCTTCCTTTTGTAAGATGACTTTGTGAATGATGCCGTTTTTCTATACGGCTATATCTGAGGTCAAATAATATACTCCTGTCTTCCTGTCCCACATTAAAGGATGTCATTATAATTGAAAGGTTGTGGTTGTGATCTTTTTATATTCTTAAGCATTTGTGTTTAAACAGCAATGCGATTTTTGGCTACTACAAATCTCTTCAAATATTGTGTTTGTAAGTCAACGGCTGCTGGTCTCAGATGATGCAGCGACTCAGAATTAGTCTGTACAATGTCATGGTCTTCATCTTGTAGCAGATTAGTGAGCTCATTCATTCCTGACAACATGTGGGCTGGGAGGAGACGTATTTTCTAGAGCACCTGACACACCCAGCACAACTTGTTAAATTATGTCCTTGAGTCCCTTCCACTCCAACAAGAATTTTTCGTCAGGATTCAACTGATAACACTCAACTTCCTTAATCTGAGCAAAGTTAGGACAGTGTCTTAGTCCATTTAAGATGTCATAACAAAAAAAAAAAAAAAAATCCCATAAACTGGCTGCCTTATCAACAATCAAAACTTACTTATCACTGTTCTAAAGGCTGGAAATCCAATATCAAAATGCCAGCAAACTCCATATCTGAGGAGAACCTGCTTTCTGGTTTGTAAAGGGTGCCTTCTTTGTGTGTCCGCACATGATGTAAGGAATGAGAGTCTCTCTGGGGCCTTTTTTATGAGGACACTAATCCCTTTAATGAAGACAGAGCCCTCATGACCTCCCAAAGTCCCACCTCCTCATACATCACCATGGGGGTTAAGATTTCAACATATGAATTTTAGAGGGAACAGATATTCAGACCATAGCAGACAGCTTAATCTTTGATGCAATAAGTAGTTCATATTTGGGGAAGAGAGCAACGTTTGCTTCCTCTTTCAATGTTTCATGAGGTTTTTGGGTTTAGTTCTAAAGATTAAATGCTTCTGGTCTCTCTACTGGCACCAGAGAAAACAGAATCTAGGTTTAAAAAATAATAATAAACGTGCACTGTTTTTAATTTTACAGTTTTTTTCTTGTCCTGTGTTGGTCCCGTCCTGCAGTAAAATCAAGTCACTGTGGAAACCTTATCACAGGTCCTCAGTTAGTTTTCATAACTGTATCAACAGATTGTGGCGTCAGGAAGAAATTACCCTGGTACATTAATTACTGGCCCATGGAATGGGAGCTGAGGGTAGGCAACTGCACAGCTAGTAAGTGGATCACTATGAAGGGACAAACAATGCAAGGGATCTTAACTGGGCTTATATTTTTCGCCCAAAATTAATGATTTTTTAAATATTTTTCACAAATCCAGGAAAGTTAAGATGCCAAAGTACCTTGTTGCCAAAGCTGAGATGGAAACACTCATTGTCAATACTTTGGTACTAACCTTCCCCAGTTAGAGATAAAACCAGTGTTTTAAGAGATAGGAGCATGAAAAGCTCAGTTACCACCCCTGAAATATTTTCTCTTTCTAATCAAGATGAGAAACTTCTGTGTTTCCTCATCTATAGAATATATAAATACCTACTGCTATTATGTCCAAATGAGAATATCTTGAGAAAGTAATATCCAACCAGATGTCCAAGATATAAATTGTTATGAGCTTAAAAATGTTTATTTTTTTACCTAAACTTGAGAAAATGCATGATCACAAGATAAATTGCAAATCAAGAATTTGAGTTCAAGTTCTAGTAGAACAATTAATTAACTGTGACTATGCTAAAATATAAAAATAATTAGACAAAGACAGTAATTTTAAATTTAAAAGTTGAAGTTACATACAAAAGATATAAATTTTGACAGCTCTTAAATATTCATTTGAAAAAGATACTAATTTAAAATTGAATTTCCACCAAAAAGGAGCCCCAACATTCACTCAAAAATATGTTAACTGTTTATTCGACAACAGTTACATGTCAAAATCTTTGTACATTCTGAATTAATGGTGTGAATTGGTGAAATTTATATGTTTTCCTGAAGTTTAAAATTAGGTGATTGAAAATGAAATGTAACATCCAGGAAAATTGATATAAATTTCCTTCAGAAAGTCTATCAAAGTATAAAAGTAGAATTAAAAACTTACGTTTATGAGCGATTTGGGAACTCATCAGATATTGATTTTTCAGAAGGGAGAGAAAAATACACTTTGTATTTATAGGAGAATATTTTAATGAAAAAAACTCAGTGAAAAAAGCTACCTGAGCTTTTTAACCAAAGAAAATCATAGACTTTTAAATGGATAGCACATTTGACTAGCTAAGTAATACTGCTTTAAATAGTTTTTTTTTTAAATATTTGGGTTTATGGATACAAAAATGATTGCATATTGCAATGTGTTAGGACCTTTAGATCTATAAAGGTCATACTGAGTTTAACCTGCAAACAGGACACAAAAGACACATGGTTCAGCCCAATATTCTGCTAACTAAGGCTCAAATAAGAGTTGTCTCATCATGACAGGTAGAACTTCCTTAAACAGGTAACTTGTTTTGTTTTTCAGAAAAACGGTAATGGATTCTGTCTGATTGTGTGTAGGGGTGGGTGGGTGTATCAGCTTATGTGGAGACATTGATTAGGAAAACTGGATGAAAAAGGGTTTTATCATCCCCAGTCAAGGCATAGCTGAATATTTTTAGAAAACAGAATAGAGATATTAGAGAATAGGAAGAAAAAGAAAGTAAAACAGCTCGCCAGAAACTGTATTACTGACTTTCACAGTTTGATGTCAAAACCTATAGCCAAAGGAGGCAGACTAGAATAATAAAAGTGCCATTTATTTATACAGTACCTTTTTCTGACAAGCTCTTGATACATTATGGTCATCCGGTTATCCCCTGAGCTTCAGTCCAAACAGCTCCTAAAAAGTACCGAGTCACAACTATTCTGGAAAGTAAGCCACATCAAGCTATGCTAATTCAGGGGTGGCTGGAAACTTAATTAATCAATGTCTTTGCATTCATTCCCCATGTTGGTCAAATCTCTCCCTGCAGACACGGGCACGCACACACACACATACACACTACACACAGGTACACATACTCATATAACTCACACAAACACACACTCTCTTTATTGAAATTCAATAGTTCAACTTAAAGGAAAATTAGTCATGTGGTTTATGTGTACAAAGCGGAGAAAAATGCTGTGAAGTTCATCTTCAGCTAGAGGAAGGAAAACTTTCTATGCCAAACCTCCGCTTTTCTTCCTTCCATAAAACATCAAGAATCTTTGGCATCTGGGTGGTGCTTGAAGAGTTGAGGGTTCCTATCTAAGACATTGTTTAAATGACAATAAATTATCTTCTTTTCAACCATGTAGGACAAAGAAATAGGGAGGGAGCTAGAAGAAGGAGCAGGTGGATCATTTTACAGACAAATAACCAGAAGCACATAGGATTGAACTGTTTTACTCACATGTGTTCAGAAGGCTCTAGAAACAGGGAACTGCAACACTTCAGCTCTCAATCCAGGA
The DNA here is from genome assembly GCF_002776525.5 of Piliocolobus tephrosceles. Taxonomy (NCBI): domain Eukaryota; kingdom Metazoa; phylum Chordata; class Mammalia; order Primates; family Cercopithecidae; genus Piliocolobus; species Piliocolobus tephrosceles. Next base: position 40,598,202 of record NC_045448.1, on the reverse strand, counting down.
CTACAACACAAGACTTTCTCTCTTTTAAGAGAAACAACATTTTCTTCAGATACCATGGTAGTTCAGAATACTAAAAATAAACTGAAAAAGATCATGTTGTCCAGGAAATTGATTATTTAATGGACTTTCTGTTTCTGTTTTCAGAAAATAGTATTAAATGTTTTTAAACATTAAACTTGACAAATAATGCATCACATTGTCATGGACAATATTATGTTTGCTATAGGAAAAATGTACCCACAGAACAATCACTCCTGTATTTTCCAGAACACCCTCCCCCCAAAAATTATAGACAATAATCCAATAACTCTTATTCATTGATTTACTGATTCACTCACTGCTTCAAAAATATGCAGTAGGCATTAAATTTGATGCCATAAATAAAGGAGTCAACAAGACTCACTATTGAAAGGTGATTATATCAGAAAAATCTGAAAGAATGATCACTCCTCCTAGATACTCTGCCAATGGCTTTTTGCACTCTCATAAAATTGGAATGACTTCCTATGGTCTTCAAGGCCCTATATGATCTATCCCTGAGCTATGCCACCCTCCTTTGCTTCTGAATCTCTACCATTTATTTGTCTCCAAACACATTTGCTCCCACTATTTCCTCTAAAGCAAATAGGTCAAGTTTCTTCTGACTTCAGGAAATTACTATTTTCCATGACCTCTGCCCAGACTAATCTTGCCCCTTAATGGACTCTCCCTTACTTTATTCAGGTCTCTGGTGATCCGCTCAATGAGGCCTTCACTGAGAACCTTACCTTAAACCTCCTCTCAGTCATTCTATTTCCCCAAAGCTTGCTTTTCGTTTTCATATGCTTTATTAGTATCTAACATTAGAATTATATCTTTGTTTATTTTCAGTCTTTCCCAGCTGAAGGCTAAGACTTTCTCTCTCTCTAAATGAATGAATTAACTCCAGCAGGTATCAAGAATGCCTGGTATCCAGCAGGTATGAAGAAGGGATAAAGGTCTGAAGCATTCCTGGGAAACTGAAACAGCACTGCTTCAGGCCTTGGGTCCAGAGTTTCTATAGGCTCCCCTTTGAGAAAGACAAGTGAAAATTAGTTGTTGCAAATTAGATAATGTGAGGAATATATGAATAGGAAGGATTCATAGTTCTCTAAAAGACTTTTACACTCGCATAGAAAAATCAAGATTTTCCACAACTAACCTCAAAATGCTTTAATTGACTTAAAAATAAGGCTTTCTATTTGTCATTCTTTATTTAGTTTCATGCTTTGTGCCAAAACCATACCTCTCAAAGAAAAAAGAACAAGTTTGGCAATATGTTGAGGTTATTGTCTTTTGAACAGAAAACTACTTACAGCAGACAAATTCTCTCAAAATCCTTTTCTATGATGTGATGCATCATAGAAAATTATGTTTTTTGAGGGAAAATAGTACTGAAAAATAGGAGAATCTACACCTTAGGTAAATGATCTAAGAGAATTCCCTAGGGTTTATTTCATTTTTTCTAGCCAGTCATTCTAAGATGAAAGTTCTCAAAAGTGTGATTTTGAGACTCTTCAGCAACTAAATAGCTTTATTTTGGCAAATGTAGTTTTTTTTGTAAAAAATACGTATTTATATATTTACATAAACATACATGTATGTGTATGTACATGTATGTGTACATGTACGTATGTCATGTGCACATATATTTATGTTAATGCATAATGGGTATATTATTATTTAAAAATGAATTAAAAACTAAATAGTTAATAAAGTCTCAGTTTTAACTTCAAATACAATAAATACCTATAGATATTACCTATATAAGCAAAAGTTTTTTGGGTCCTCAATAATTTTTATACCAGAAAGAAGTTCACAAGTTTTGAGAACTGCTGTTCCAGGACATTAAGATTCCAACAAATCAATTCCTAAATAATTTTTTTATAAGTTGAACTTAAAACAATGAAAACATATTAGTAACCTCGATCGCTTTAGTTATATATCTTTATCATGACTCCAAACAAATAATGATTTATTTTGCATTTGTTATGTCTTTATTGTTTCAGCAAAGGTTTTTTTTTTTTTTTTAATTTTATTTTTTTTTATTATACTTTAAGTTCTAGGGTACATGTGCATAACGTGCAGGTTACATATGTATACATGTGCCATGTTGGTGTGCTGCACCCATCAACTCGTCAGCACCCATCAATTCATCATTTATATCAGGTATAACTCCCCAGTGCAATCCCTCCCCCCTCCCCCCTCCCCATGATAGGCCCCAGTGTGTGATGTTCCCCTTCCCGAGTCCAAGTGAGCTCATTGTTCAGTTCCCACCTATGAGTGAGAACATGCGGTGTTTGGTTTTCTCTTCTTGTGATAATTTGCTAAGAATGATGGTTTCCAGCTGCATCCATGTCTCTACAAAGG
>NC_045448.1:40583476-40595414 GCF_002776525.5 Piliocolobus tephrosceles | reverse complement strand
GATGGGGTTTTCTAAATACACAATCATGTCATCTGCAAACAGGGACAATTTGACTTCCTCTTTTCCTAACTGAACACCCTTGATTTCTTTCTCTTGCCTGATTGCCCTAGCCATAACTTCCAACACTATGTTGAATAGGAGTGGTGAGAGAGGGCATCCCTGTCTTGTGCCAGTTTTCAAAGGGAACTTTTCCAGTTTTTGCCCATTCAGTATGATATTAGCTGTGGGTTTGTCATAAATAGCTCTTATTATTTTGAGGTACGTTCCATCAATACCGAATTTGTTGAGCGTTTTTAGCATGAAGGGCTGTTGAATTTTGTCAAAAGCCTTTTCTGCATCTATTGAGATAATCATGTGGTTCTTGTCTTTGGTTCTGTTGATATGCTGGATTACGTTGATTGATTTGCGAATGTTGAACCAGCCTTGCATCCCAGGGATGAAGCCCACTTGATCATGGTGGATAAGCTTTTTGATGTGCTGCTGAATCCGGTTTGCCAGTATTTTATTGAGGATCAGCAAAGGTTTTTAATGTAGACTCAGATGATTACTCCAAACTATTTGCGTATACAGTTAAATAAAGCCTTACAAACATGAATTTATGAAAACCAGTGAAAAGTTTCATAATCTAACATTGTAGCCATGAGCACAGGCTCCCAAACCAAACTGTCTGGATTTACTCAATACTTCTGTGCTTCAAATTCTTTAAGTATAGAGTATGACTAATATTAGAATTTAAATCAAAGGGCTGGCAAGATTAAGTAACTTCATACTTAAGAAATATTCAGAACAGTACTAAGCACATTAATATTTGTTAGTGACTGTCATAGCTAATTTCGTAATGTTAGTTACTATTACCAACATTACTGAGAATAGTACCAAGATACTAGCAGGAACTCTGGAAGTAAAAGGGGAAGCTGGCATTAAAACCTTAGGAAGTAGTGAGGTGTCAAAAAAATTAGAAATTGAATGGTAAAGTTAATCTTGCCATTGAAGCAGTTTCCTTTTCTGAGAAACCATTTATGTTTTTGTCTAAGAGTAAACTTCCCTTTCTGGTACTTTAACCAGTAATCACGTGATAAGGCTACATTACACAGATTAAATACGTGTCCCAAAGAAGAAAACAAAGACTGAACTTATGAAAATTAGTATTCACAGGAAAGACAATCTGTGAATTCCTAAGTATATCATGCCCTGATGTTTCCCAGCGAGAATGCCATATATTTAAAATCATACTCCTAGACAACAATTGTTCTGACACAGTATCATGAGAGTCAATGAAAGCCAGTCTTGTAAAGAGATAGTCTATTGAGAGAGTCATTTCTCAACATTTGCACTACAGAAAGGACAGCAGAGAGAATAATCTTAGATGGAATGTTCTAGATCACTTATTTTTCTATTTGCATTATGACTATGATTTGTGGAAGTTACATTTTTGGTAAGTTTTTGATACTAAATGAGTTTATGTCTACATTTATATTGAATATCAAATAATATTAAAATTAGGATCACTAAATCTGTTTTTCAAAGTGGAAGAATTTGGTTCAATGTAACAATAAACTTCAAAATAGAGTTGTGTACCCAAGTTGCTTGAGGAAATGAGTTCCCCACCACTGGGTGTGTAAAAGGAAAAGTCTATATATTTCTATCAGAAAAAAATCGTAAGTCCATTTAATTCTATTTCTTACCCATCTCATTAATACTGTAATAAACAAGCCCACTATCCTTTGTCTTTGACAGACAAGCCTCTATGTGGCAACCAATTTCATATTCTGAACAACTTTCACTCATTTGTTCAACAAATATTTATGGGCCAGACACTCTTCTAGGAAGTTGAAATATAGCAATCAACAAAACATGTAAAATGTTTGTCTTTAGAAGACATATTATTTGGGGAAAAAGCAGATTAACAATAAATAAGTTAACATTATGTATGTCAGAAACTGTTATGTGCTATGGAGAAAAATCAAGTAGGGGAGAGGGAAAAGGAATGTTGAGATGGAGATGAGGAGATGCTAGCTGGTTAAATAGTGAGGGATGGATATTCCCAGAAGTAATAGAAGAGACAGAAGTGGGGATTTTAGAAACATTTTACTTGGCCATAGATTGAAATTTGCTTTCTGGAATCATACCAAATAAGTTTAATTTATTTATAATTAGGTATTTTTCTATGTCTTTCATTTTCCAGGCTGAATATCTTCAGTTCTTTCTTCATTTTCCATGTGCTATGATTCTTAGGTCCCCTGTATCTCAGGCCTTTTTCCCTTGGACATACCCAGCCAGGAACACTATACTCTGGAAACAGAGTAGAATGTGAAAATTGTGACCCTCCCGCCCCCTACCACCATTCTGACTTCTAACATGAGCAGCACTGCCCTCAGGTTACCCTCCTGACTTCCAAATCTGAGTTATCTGCCTCCTCTATGTATTATCTGTGCTGTATTATACTATATTGTAACTCACCTTAAACTTGACAATCTCCAGGGAGCATTCTAAGCCATGAGCTCCACAATAACAGATAGTCTCAGTATATTCTATTTCATCATTGTTCTTGACACAGAGTAGGTGCTTCTAGTAGACTTAGTTGCATGAATTATCTCTCACAAATCTAGTAACCCATAAGTTTAGATTCCACTGATTGGTTATGTTAACTCCATGAGGACAGAAAATTTTATTATGTTTATTAATATGTTGGCAGCACCTAGAATGGGCATGGGCCATGGTAGGCAATTGAAAACACATTTGGGCTGGGCATGGTAGTTCCCAACAATAATCCCAATACTTTGGGAAGCCAAGGCAAAAGGACTGCTTGAAGCAAGGAGTGAGTTCGAGACCAGCCTGGGCCCATAGTAAGCCCTTGTCTCTAAAAAAATATTTTTTAACCAAAAAACCTACATTGGTTGAAGGACTGTACATCTATGAAACAGCCAGATGAGTGTTCAGTTGCAACAGACAGGGTTGTGATAATTGGCAAACAATTCTAAAAATTGAGACACATTAATATAGTGCTTTTATATTTGATTAAGTGTCATGTGTGTTCTCATGTCATCTCCAACTCCCTGGAGTAGAGAAGATGGAATGTTTCATTTCCATCTTATTAAAGGGGCAATTTTACGAAACTCACAGAGATTAAAGAAATAATTTGAGACATAGAAGTTGTTAGGCTTAATTCCACATCTTCCAATTCAAGTTGTTTTTTCTTTACTCCACAATATGCATGTGTAAGTTTACTGCAAGGTTGTCATATAAAGTGGACATTTTCTTATATGAAAGTCAGAAGGTCACCTTTGGCAGCATTTGGCCTTCCATACCACTTTGATTCCTCCACTTCCATGTCCCATGTTTACAATTGCCCTCGTTCAGTCATAGGTCAAGTTTGTTCATAGTCAACCACAGTCTCCACCTTTCCCAAACTGGGAGAGTTATCTATCCTAATATGATTGATGCCCTGCCTTTTACATCTATTAGATGATGCATTGTAGCTGGATGAACATATTTTAAATTTCTTACTTTTTTAATATTTGCCAGCACGATACAGAAATATATGTTTTGAAGTTTTGTCTTAGAAAGTTTTGATTAAAAAATGGACCTTGTCCTATCTTGCCGAAGGTAGCTGACATTTTTACTATTTGTAATTTAAAAAAATATTTCCATTTATTGCAATTGCGTTAACCATTTCAGATTTCCTGTCAACTTTACTTCCTTGAGTTATATGAATAGGGTATTTCCAGACAGATGCCTGAGGTCAGTAACTTCTTATTCTAATGAAGGGTGTGCTTCCTCTATATGACTGATGGAAAAACATTATTTTTAAGCAGCAAAAGCAAGTCAGTTTACTTAGCTTACAGTTTATTACTGTCTCAGTCCATAGGATGGAGGTGGGGGGAAGGTAGTACACCCCTATTTCACAGGGACTGAAACTGTGCTAATGCCATGAGAGTTTAGACATTGATGGATGAGGTAATCTATTCCAATCTCATATGGTGACAGAATTAAGTAAGATGTTGTCTGTGTGATTGTCACACAGGCTTGTCAGGTAGGACTTTCAAGGTAGAAAAGAAGGAAATGCAGCTGAGGTGGAAAAGCAGTGGTCAAGCAGGTAAAGAACGGACATTGGAATAAAAAATCATGGGTCCAAGACCCTGCTTAGGAGTTGAGTGAACATGAACTATTTTCTTCCCTATAAAATAAAGTTAACAATACTTATGTCAGAAGGTGGTTCTAAAGATTAAATTGCATAATATGTAGTCTCCATTAGCAGTGGCAGAGGTTTGCTGTTTCAGAAACTAAGCCTTCAGTGAAAAACTTCCAACAGCCACTTCAGTGTAAAATCAGCAATTTCATAGAATGCTAAAAAGCAGCAAGTCTTCCTATTTTAAAAGTTGGGTTGTAGAGCTCATAGTAATAGCAAAACCACATACATATTTGTAATCTGTACCATGAGATTTAAGGGAAGAAGATACAGTGGTATGTGTTACATTTAAGTGACAAGGACCTTTTTTATTTCCACATTGAAAATTGATTTTACTGTTTATTTGGCAATTAAACAATTGTTGATTGAAAACACTTCCCTAATTATAAAAGATAAAGTTTTAATTTTTATTGTTCATTGTGAAAAATTAATTATTAATGAAAGTAAATAAAGTAGAAAGAAAAGATTATTCAAAAGCAACCATCCAGAAGTTGACAAACATAGGTAACAGCTGAGGGATAGTCTTTCATTTTTTTCTATGCATATATCTATAGCTATACATATAAAATTATTCTTTTTACAAATATAGGATCATACTATATGTAATGTTTTATAACTTTCTCTTAACAATATGTGTTTATGTCAATATAGAACTATATTAATCAATACATCATTCTGTTCATGTCAATATAGATTTACAATCCCATTTTTAATGGGTTTCCATGGTTATCACAATGTCTTAGCCTACTTTTAGACATTTATATTGTTTTCAGTAATTTTTGCTATAATAAATAATGCCATTTTGAACTTCTTTGCCTTTATAATTGTGCATATTTTTCAATTATTTTCTTAAGATAATTTATTTCTGGTAGAATTATTCTAAGGCTATGCTTATTACAAATTTTATAAAGTTTTCTAGATTGTCCTTCTGAGAAACTATTTTGATTTAAACACAACAGGACATTTTTAAGTTTTCCTAAAGTGTAGAGTTTTAATTGAAAGACACTGAGTTGCCGGGCGCGGTGGCTCAAGCCTGTAATCCCAGCACTTTGGGAGGCCGAGGCGGGTGGATCACGAGGTCAGGAGATCCAGACCATCCTGGCTAACACGGTGAAATCCCATCTCTACTAAAAAATACAAAAAGCTAGCCAGGCGAGGTGGCGGGTGTCTGTAGTCCCAGCTACTCGGGAGGCTGAGGCAGGAGAATGGCGTAAACCCGGGAGGTGGAGCTTGCAGTGAGCTGAGATCCGGCCACTGCACTCCAGCTCGGGGGACAGAGCGAGACTCCGTCTCAAAAAAAAAAGAAAGAAAGAAAGACACTGAGTTTTAATCCTGTTATCCAAAGGGAAAAAGATACATTAAAATGTGGATTAGTTCCAAACAGAGAAAATAAGAAGAGTGTGCAGAAAAATAGGGAAAGAATGTGCATAAGTAGAATTCAGTGAAAGTATTAAAACAATGTTCAAATTGAACTTTAGGGTAACCAAATAGTCCATGAGAGAAAGTTCTTTTAAAAATCTTAGTTAATAAATGATAAAGTAATTATAGTTTTAGAATATTAACATTTTGAAATCACCAAGAAAATAAAGGATTAGGCAATAATTAGCAATGGTTGCTGAAAACATTCGATGGGAAGGTTTATAATAAACGAATCAAGTTGAAAATACCTGAACACATTGACAATTTTAGCAACACAGAGTGTAAGCAGACATTATTTTCTCCTTGATATGACAAAATAAAAGATACATACACAACAAAATACATGATACATTCATGGCTTATAAACATCTATAGGAAAGACAGGGGACAGAAAAATCCATGAAAAGAAAACACAGAAATGCAATCTGCAAATTCTAGAATGTGTGAAACTTGATGGAACAAAAACTTGATTTCTTCAAACATTAAATTACAAAAAATAAAAAAAATAAAAAGGACGAGGGAGTGGAATTTATAAACATTATTTTATGTGTTATTCTGTTTTCACATTGCTATTAGGAACTGCTTAAAACTGAGTAATTTATGAAGAAAATAGGTTTAATTGACTCACAGTTCTTCAGACTTAACAGAAAGCATGACTGGAAGGCCTCAGGAAACATACAGTCATGATGGAAGGCAAAGCAAGGACCTTCTTCACGTGGTGTCATGGGAGAGAAAGTGAGGAGGGAAGTGCCACATACTTTTAAACCATCAGAACTCACTCACTATCATGAGAGCAGTATGGGGAAAATTCACTCCATAATCCAATCACCTCCCACCAGGCCTCTCCTCCAACATATAGGTATTAAAATTCTATATGAAATTTGGCTGGGGGCACAGAGTCAAAACATATCATTTATGTATGTTTAAATAACATTACAAACATATTTAATGCTTTAACGCTACTTGAATCATTATTCTTTCAAACCAGCTGCACACATATTATTAATGAGACCATCAGGGATCTTTGATGAGATTATGGAATTATTACTAACTTTTTAAGTGTGGTAATATTTTTGTACTTATGAAATGCAGTCTTCTTTTAGAAGTATATATTGAAATATATACTGATGAAATAATATTATATCCAGGATTGGCTTTACTTTCATTTTTGATTTTCTTTCTTTATTTTAAATATAGAAATGGGGTCTTGCTATATTGCCTAGGCTGGTATAAAACTCCTGTGATTAAACAACCCTCCCACCTTGGGCTCCCCAATACTTGGGATTATAGTCATGAGCCAGCACACCCAGCCTAGGATAGGCTTTAAAGGCATCGAAGGTGAAGGGTGAAGAAGAGACCTAGATGCAGCAAAATTGAGTACCAGTTGACAACTGGTGAAACTAAAGACAGGTATATGGGGTTTGTTCCACTATTCCTTCTACTTTGCATATGTTTGAAATTTACTATGATAAAAAAGGGAAAAAGTATTTAAACATAGATTACTATATAATTAATATTTATGCACACTGGGAATACACAAAATACAGAAAAGGAAAGCAATGTTTAATTAAGCAGAAATTAAAAATAGAAAATTGTAATAATTGAAAAATTATTCATGTTTCAGAAAGTGCTTATTTAAACTTAATGAGCAGTGCTAAGAATCATGCAGAAAGACATAAAATGTCTTCATAATTAAAATAAACTGAGTAATTGTCAATTAGAAGAAACTGTTTAAATGGACGGAAAAGAGTGTATTTCTATCGAGGCCAATAATAGTAATATGTAGAATATACATAAACACCACTAAACGCCACTTATTTTTAAATAAGTAAATGCTTTCTAAAGTTAGTAATATCTCAAAATTATTTTCCAGAGAAAAATAAATGACTATACTTTGTACATGATAAAGTAATTGTCAGTAGTGGGGGGAAATAATAATAATTCTGTGTCACCTTGTGTGTAAGGTATAACGTAGATCAAATGGTATATTATGTATAGTAAACATTGAAACCAAAAGATTAAAGACAGACTTTATATCATAATATCTCAATGTTTAAATGGATAAAAGAGATTGAAATCAGTTCAACATTCTCATTTTATAGACAACCAAACTGAGATCTGGGAAGCTGAAGTGATTTGCTTAAAGTTATACCCATAGTTAATCGTGAATACATTTGGCTTATTTATATGCAGTCTTATGATCATGTATGATACAATTCTTTGCTCCAATTTTGTTATCAAAAATCACTTTGTGAAGATTGCAAAGGTAGTAACCATAAAATTTAATATCATTAATGTAATAGATAAAGATGGTGAACATAATAGTGAATGCAAAAGTGTTAGAGAAAACCACCATTGTTTTCTTTGGGAAAAGAGGAAATTAATTGGGATTTAATTAAAGTGGACAGCACTCTGATGGGAATAACAAGACAAACACTATGCAGTTATTTATGTGAATGTCAAATAGAAAGACATATTATAAGACCTTTAATTAAGAAAGAAATTGTCTCTAAAAGGAACAAAAAGGCAGCAAATAATTATTCTGTAGAAGGAACATAAAAGGAGACAACAGCAGCTGCCAATGTTTTTAATTGAGAGAAAGATAATTTAGAGAAGTGAATAAAATGGTTCTGACTTTTGTCCTCTCTCCATCTGTACTGATACAGTTAATAGCACCTTCATCCCCCCACCCCCATCAGAAGTAGCTCTATAGGGTACTGCTTTATAGGGCAAATCGTTTCACTATGAGTTGTTCCTTTAGTAAAGAAATTGAGTTCACACACATCAACGCCCCAACACACTCTCTGCTCTATGCAAAAGGACAGCATTTTCAGATAGGCAGCTTGGGGTTAATAGTGGAGTCTTTGGACAGGTAAAAATTGAAGCTGAGCAACCCTTCTAGGAGTCAGATCCATATACTAAGGGGCATCGTCAGCACTGTGCTCTAACCAGCTTAGCCTCCAGCCAGCCTTGGGGATCCTCTCCAGTCCTTTCTACAGAGGCTTTAATTAACTGTCCCCCTGGTGTGCACCAGGTGGGATTTCACTCTCAAATTAATCCATCTTTTAAAGCTCTTGTGTCACTCCTCTTCCATTCTCTGCACATTTTTTTTTAGATAACTCGTTCCTGTAAGGTATATAATTTACTAATCTCAATATCTAGGCACTTTTATATTTAATGCTCTCTTGGCTATTTCTAACGAGTTGATATCAAGTCATCGTAAATAGTTTTTCAGGTGCATGGACATGTGAATGAAAAAATTAAGCAACATCTATTGGAAATATAGAGTCCAAGTCACAATTTTCAGCATCTATGCTCCTTAGGGAGAAAAAAGAGGACACATTCAACTGACCAACATGAATTATTAGGTATTATAATATGCACAGCATGGGCCTGGGTACTGTGTAATGCAAGAGGGTAAAGAATCATATTTCCTGTCATTACAGAGCACTTTATACTTATTGCACTATAATATCCTCATAATATAGAAAGAAGCAGATTAGCACCTTCAATTTGCAAGGGAAGCAAGGCTCAGAGCAATTGTGGATTTACCAGCACCTAATTCGTAGCAGAACTGAAACTATACATTTTCTTTTCATACACCTCAGACTTATGGCAGGCAGCTGATCATCTTATTGGATGTGCAAGCTGTACAGGATCTTTAGGACATGTTTTAATAATATCCTTGAGTGTAGCCCCTGTGAAGCTTCTTTGCTGCCCCAGTTTCCTGATAGGTATATCGTTCCAGAAAATTTTCAATCACTTTTGACTGAAAGAGACCCATATTTGAAATTGTCTCAGTCCTATTTATTGTTAAATGTCAATGTCATAATCAGTTCAAGTTTCTTTCCCAACCCCTGCCCTTGCCACAGTGGACTATGTTTTTAAGAGTATCAATTCCTTCGGACTCATTTTCCCCCTTGTTTTACTCCATTTTGTGCTATTATGAAAAAATACCTGAGACTGGGTAATTTATAAAAAACAGACATTTATTTTCTGATAGTTATGGAGGCTGGAAAGTCCACAATCAAAGTGCTGGCATCTTGTGAGGGCCTTCTTGCTGTGTCCTCACATAGCAGAAGCTAGAAGGGCAAGAGAAGATGAACACTGTGTCCTCACATGGCAGAAGGGCAGAGGAGAGAAAATCCACCCCCAAAAAGACCATTCTATATTGGTGTTAATCCGTTCATGAGAACAGGGTTCTCATGACCTAAACACTTCCAATGCAGCCCCACCTCCCAGTGCTGATGCATTGAAGATAAGTTTTCCAACACATTTTATTTTAAAAATAAATTTTAGGGGGCACATTCAGACCATAGTATTCCTTTTATAAAAAACATGCTATCACACCTTATTCTGAAATAAAATTAAGAATATAACATATTCCATGTATATATAGTTAAAATTCTTTATAATGACCTAACTATAATATACAAGGGAAATAAATGGTAAGATTTTATAATAAATTAATACATTACTTAATGTATAAACACTCAGATAGGACCACATTAAAAGAGATGATGCAGTAATCAGATGCATTGTGCCATTATGTAGAACTACCCCAAATGCAACAGCTATAAATGCTTGCTAATGGGCAATATTGCCATCAGTGAAGTGATTTTTATCAAAATTGTGAACAACTCTTGTTAAATTTAAAGTAAAATGAAGTACAATTTTTCTTCAATATACACAGTAGTTATATTCCTGGAAAAATCAGTAAATGTAAGCATAGCAAAAATACTATATATATATATATATATATATATATAGTGTGTGTGTGTGTATATATATAGTGTGTGTATATATAGAGAGAGTATATATATATGTATATGTATATATGTGTGTGTATGTGTGTGTGTGTATATATATAAATAGGTTCTTCACCTACGTGAATGCCCTGTAAAACACTTGAAAGCTATATGGCATGAAGGACAATTGTCTATGGTAGGAGACTGTCCCATATATTGCAAGATGTGTTGTATCCTTGGCTGCAGCCAAATAAATATCCATAACAACTTTCATATTATTATGACAACCACAAAATACCCCATGAATTTTCAAATTGTCCCCTAGGGAGTGGTACAACCCTAGTTGAGGACTTCTTCTCTAGAGACTTGGAAAGAAGAGAGATATTATCTACCCTCTCATCCACCCTTTTTCCTCTGTGCTTCTATAGTGTTTTCTCACAGCCAGGGGCGGGAGAGGAGTAAGGAGAGAACATCTCTCGTGACAAGATTGCAGCTCCTTCATATTGGCACCTGCTTCTGATCAATCTCACTTATTATCTAATCAGTGTGGTTAGATCAAATACTCAACTGTTCCCATGAGATAGACTCTTTATTCAGCATCTCCTCCAGGTACTGGGGGAACTTACATGTGACTGGATTATTCTTATAGGTTGACCCCCACCAACTGGTGGCCTCACTCAAAATACATCCTGCGTCCTATAATAGAGTCCTTGGCAGGTCTGCACCTCCAATGTCATGCCCCACCACAGCCCCACTTCTCAGACTGTTTTAAATACTTCTCCAGTGACAAACCCCACACCACTCCATTCCTCCTCTGTAGTCTTTCACCAACTCCAGGGGTATATGATACAGAAGAAAGCTGGAAGCTGAGACTGGGAATCAGATGCCAGTCTCTCCTTCTTATAATCTTTCAAGCAATTCTTTTGGAACCTCTTCCCTTTACCTCAAAGAGGAGAAACCTGTGAGTCCTCTCCTTCACAACTCCCAACAGAGTGCACAGTAGTAATTGATGTTTTGTTTATATGCCACAGTGGAGAAACCTTAACTGTAAACAAAAGAGGTAGAAATGAAGGAATCTTTTAAAGTTATGAAATGCATTCTCTCCATGCTAGAATTGAGCCAGTGCTATTTTTATTTACATTGGCTACCAATATTTCCTCTTCAGGGAATCTCTCTGAACCTATCTGGTTCAGGGAACTACCTGAAATATGTATGTATATATCCTCTTTTGGCCAGGTGTGGAGGCTTATGCCTTTAATCCTAGCACTTTGGGAGGCCAAGGTGAGTGGATCAACTGAAGTCAGGAGTTGAAGATCAGCCTAGCCAATTTGGTGAAACCCTGTCTCTACTAAGAATACAATAAATAGCTGGGCGTGGTGGCATGCTCCTGTAGTCCCAGCTACTCAGGAGGCTGAGACAGAAGAATTGCTTGAACCTGGGAGGTGGAGGCTGCAGTGAGCCAAGATCACATCACTGCATTCTAGCCTGGGAAACAGAGCGAGACTCTCTCTATATATAGATAGATAGATAGATAGATAGATAGATAGATAGATAGATAGATAGATAGATAGATAGATAGATA
>NC_045448.1:40505454-40583466 GCF_002776525.5 Piliocolobus tephrosceles | reverse complement strand
ATAGATAGATAGATAGATAGATAGATAGATAGATAGATAGATAGATATAGATATAGATATATACAATATAGATATATATAGTTATACATACACACATACACACGTATGTGTGTGTGTGTGTATCCTCTTTAATCATCCTCCCTTGTCTGTAAGTCTGAGAGTAATTTAGAATAGCATATCAAGAAGCGATATGGGCAAAAAAAGAACAAGATTCCACCAAGCAATCTGAAAAGCGATCTGGTGGATAATTCTGGTCATTGTGGCAATTACTGATAATCACATAGGAGACCCCAGACAAGGCATAGCGATGAAAGTAAAACATGCCTAGAAAATATGATTTAGTTTGTTTTTAATTTTCCAGTTGTCAATTCTCCCCTTAATAATTAAGTTAGAAGGAATTCCGCTAAATTTTGTATGAGAGAAGTGAAGAAGGGCAATTTAGTTACTGTAAGGCTAATTGTTCTATAGTGGAACTAAGGTGATCCTTTAGAATGAAGCAGGTGAGTCATCTTGATCTTAGGAAAAACAAAAGCAAAAAATTAAGTCCTATAAGTTCAACATGGACTCTGCTTACTTTGCAGCCCCTACTGACATCCCTCTCTCTCTCACTGGCTACGTGCATTAGAACCTCTGACCTTTCAGTTCCTCAACTGCATCTCATCTCAGGGCCTTTGCGTCCAAAGCTGCTTCTGTCCAGGGCTGTACTGAACTCACTTCACTCCTTCCTTTCCTAGCCAGTGCTTAGTTATCTTTTGGACCTTTACAGAGTCTACTAAAAAAGGTTAGCTCTCTCCCAGAAAATGTCTAAGCCCATTCTCTGTGTCTTCTTGCTGCTACATACCACAATGTTAATTAAAAAATGAATTGTGTAATTTGGTTAGTTTTCTTCCCCACGATGAAAGTCCCTTTTTTTTTCCCACTGATGATTCCGTTATGTCTAACACCCGACCTTGCTTAGTGGTCAAAAACTACTCAATAAATAAATGAGTGAACGAATGAATAATTTTTATCTATGATAATACAGCTAGCAGGCAACTGCCAAAATTCAAGTTTATTCCCACAAAACTCAAACTCATTCCTGCTGTTTTATTTTATTTTATTTTATTTTATTTGAGACTGAGTCTCACTCTATCACCCAGGCTAAGTGCTGTGGCATAATCTGGGCTCACTGAAGCTTCAAACTCCTGAATTAAAGCGATCCTTCCACCTCAGCCTCTCAAGTAGCTGGGAATACAGGCGTGCACCACCACACCTGACTAATTTTTGACTTTTTTATTAAGATGAGGTCTCACAATGTTGCTCAGGCTTGTCTTGAACTCCTGGGCTAAGTGATCCTCCCACCCAGGATTCCCAAGGTGCTGAGATTATAGACATGAACCACCATGCCCAGCCTGCTCTGATCTTCTCTCATATGAGACACTGCCTCTCACAGAAAAAAAAAAAAAAAAAAAAAAAAAAAAATCCCAACTTGTCAGGAAATTCATTAGGTAGTTTTCTAACACTAGGATTCATATAGAAATAGAATGTTATTTATTTAAACAAGTATAATTAAATTTATTTAGTTATAATTGATTAAGAATTAAAAAGTATTAGATTTATTTAATTAAAAATAGGATTTTTTGACTGGGCATGATGACTCATGCCTGTAATCCCAGCATTTTGGGAGGCTGAGATGGGTGAATCACTTGAGGTTAGGAGTTTGAGACCGGCCTGTCCAACATGGTGAAACCCCATCTGTACTAAAAATACAAATATTAGCCAAGGTGGCAGGCACCTGTAATCCCAGCTACTCAGGAGGCTCAGGCAGGAGAATTGCTTGAACCTGGGAGGCGGAGGTTGCAGTGAGCCAAGATCATGCCACTGCACTCCAGCCTGGGTGACAGAGTGAGACTCTGCCTCAAAAAAAAAAAAAAAAAAAGAGGATTTTACTTTAAAATCAGAGGATAAACTTCTAAAAAATCTAGCATATTCTTTTCATTTTATAAATATATCTTATAATATTAAGTACTGTTAAATTAGCACTAGATTTTTATAATGATAAATGTATAGTGTTTTAGTTTGTGTCAGATTAAGAGTGTCAGAAAGATGTCAAAAATACACATGAAAAATCAAAACAATTTATTTTAACTTTGGACTTGTTATCTAACAAATAAGACTGCTTTTAACAAAACAATGGTCTTCTGAATATAAATGATCAAAAGACAAAAATATTTGATTAAAGGTTACAAGTATATTAGATTTCCTTCACTAGTCTTGTATATTTCTGAAATAATAGTAAAATCAGTGGTAGTTAAGGGAAGTAAGAGGCTCTTTACAAAATCGATACTTTGTCAGATTTGGCTTTCACTCACAGTAAATGTAAATGTCTGCTGGCTGTGCAGGGGCATGGAGTGTGGAAGGATTTTTTCACCTGCTCCTTACCTGCAAGTCAGTTATATGTCATAGAAAGAAGACCGGATATTCTCAGATTACTATAATCTGTTTTAGAAACACTGGCATACCAAGAGGGACAGGCAGTGGGAGCAGTAAATCCATGTTGCAAAGGATCAGGGGGTGCATTGTCTGTAGAGAAATTAGACACAATAATAAAACCAACGAAGGGTCTGTTTGCTTTTTATTGCCACCATTCATCATCTCAGTGGTAAAATATCCTCTCTGCCTGGTAGAGCAGACTAGCACCCTCCATCCCCACCTTGATATGCCAGTCTTAAAAAGGATTTCTTTTCCTATAATAGTAACGACTTTATAGAAATTATATGTGTTCCACTTGAAACCATCCAGAATGATTCCTCTCAAAATGAAAACTCAGTATTTTTTTTAAAAAAAGATTGAGCTGAGCGGTAATAGGATTCTGCTAAAAATTGGGCCAAAGAGAAAAACAGCTATATTCTTCCTTTTCGTCCTCAGTAGTTGTTTAGAGTCCTTTTATGTGAGTCTTCTTTGAGATGATTTTAATCATCTCCTCTCTGGTCTCTTTATCCTTGGTCATGCCCACTTCAGCACATTTCAGACACATTGTCAAGACTGATCCTCATAAAGTACATACCTGGCCATAGCGCTCACTTCTTCAAAAATCCTTAGAGTCAGTCAGGCACGGTGGCTCATGCCTGTAATCCCAGCACTTTGGGAGGCTGAGGTGGGCAGATCACCTGAGGCCAGGAGTTCGAGACCAGTCTGGCCAACATGGTGAGACCCCCCCCCCATCTCTACAAATGATATAAAAAATTTAGCTGGGCATAGTGGTGCCTACCTGTAATCCCAGCTACTTGGGAGGCTGGGGCAGGAGAATCACTTGAACCCAGGAGGTAGAGTTGCAGATCATGCCACTGCATTCCAGCCTGGGAGACAGGGCAAGACTCTGTCTCAAAAAAAAAAAAAAAAAAAAAAAAAAAAATCCTTAGAGTCTGATTTTACCTATAAGACTAAATTCCTAGAGGCCATGGATGGTGTCTAATACATTTTTTTAAATCACCACAGAACTTAGTTCATGCCTCTGAATGGAGTAGTCACTCCCTATTTGCAGCCAGAATGCCTTAAAAATTAAACCAGTGATCTGCTACAAAATATAAACAATTACCCTATAAAGTAGCATGTTCTGTTAAATTGTGTCATTTATTCAACATATATTTATTGATCATCTGTTACAAGTGAAGTATGCACTTTGCTGTGTTGAATAATTTTCTATCCAAGTTTTGCTTTTCCTTAAGCAACATTAAGAGATTTTTAATTTTTTTTTACAAAAGAAACAATAAGAGAAAAATTAAAAACCTCTCTTAAGCTCCATGAGATACATAATTCATATATCTATTTTAGACTTCAAATCTGGTATCATTCATTTCAGAAAAACACAGTATATGAGTTGTAATCTGCTTTAGGCCCTGAGTCTCTAAGTAGACTGGAAACTAAGTATACAGAACTCTGCAAATAAAAAACCGTTGAGGTTAAATAAAATTTACAAAAACAAGAGGTCAGCTATGATTTCCATGGGTATTTGCAAATTTGCAATTGATGATTTTTCAATAATTAAATAGTTGGACATATTTACAAGCCATATACGTGAATGAGTATGTGAGTTTGTGTAACGGTGTGTGTGTATTGTGTATAGTATAATTTCAGGTAAGAATTCAGGAAAAAGGAAAAGGAGGTATGATGGACCTATAGAAAGCAGCACTGGGACCATCATTAAGTTACACATACATGATTCTCATGACCTCCCCCAACACCACCCACCAATGCTGTTGACTTTGTGATAAGAGGTTCACCCACTAGAGCTTACTTATAAAGTTGGTCATCCAGGTGCATTAATAAGATGCTATAATTTAAACCAAAGAAGCATTCAGAATTCTTGTGGCAACTCTGCCTTAGAAGGAACCATTATTTTTATGTGCAACCCCTGGTGGCAGTCTGTCTTTTTCAAACAACTCTTGGATTTATTTAATATGAATATGCTCCAAAACACAGTGGTACAAGTCATATGGCCATGCCTCTGCTGCTAAAGCTGATTAAGTCCGATGGCTTTGAGGCAGGAATTCCTAAAAACAAAAGAAAACTCAATACAGGGCAGAAACAAATTTTCAAAACAAACAAACAAAGAAATACTGTCCTATATCATTTCATCTGCTTGGGACTCTCAGAAAAGGGATGGTGGTATCAACAGGAAATCTTAACTTCACTCAAGTCTCTGCAGAACTGACCACCTAAACTAGTACTTTCCCTAAACTTTTCTACTCTATTTTTTCCTGCTTTATGGGTTTCATAGGAGTATCTCCATATGACACCCTACAATGTGTCAATTTGTTTATTTTGCTTGTTGCCTGTCATTTTTTCACTAGAATGTGAGTCCCAGGAGAGTAGAACCTTCTACTGATGTTTTCACTGATGTCTCTCCAGTGTCTGAGGCAGTGCCTGACCCAGAGTCCATCCTTACAAATATTTGTTGAAAAAATACATGAAGAAATGAATGAACAAATGAATTCATGGCACTCTCAGCTGTGTTTTGTTTTTCTCTGTTCTACCCAGCTTTTTTTCCTTTAATCAGAGTTACCTGATGACCGACGTTGGAAAAAACATACATGTTCCTTGAATCTTGAAAAATAATAAATAAGAATACAAGAATAATGCTCATAAACCCCATGCCTAGTTAACCCTTCTTAATAGAGGAAATAAGAGATTCTCTGACTTATTCACAAATTGGGCCAAATAAGAACTTATAAGTAATTCCTGAGATAACTGACAAAGGGTTAGTTTACAAACTCAAGCCTGAGGCTGGGTCAGATTGCTGCCTCCGTGTGGTTCCTCCTCCTGCAATGTCACCGACAATCTGTCTGTCATTGCAAAGCAGGTGGCCAGGCAGAATAACGGTGTAGATATGGTGACTGTGTCAGCTTACCAGAGCCTGCACTGCAGCTACAAGGAGATGATTGCTATTAAGTTGCAATTTGCACTGGAGAGAGGCCAAAGAGTTTACCCTATCACCAGAATCCTTCTTTCCATCTACACCAGTCCCCTTAAAGGGGACAATACGTGTGCTACTAATTCATGTCCCAAGCACCAAAAACTGCTCTAGATGCTGAGGAATAAATGTTCAACTAGAAGGGGGCCCCACAGTAATGGACTGGACTTTCTAGATCATATCCTCCAATCTGCCTATGTCAGGTGAATTATATTACCCACTTCTGCCCCTTAGGGACTCAAAAAGGCCCTTAAACATTTGTAAGTCCTCTTAAATTTCCAAGAAAAGTCCTCATTTTTATATTCTATTAAATAGTGAAATTCGATAGAGCAGCAGAAAAGAAACTGAGTTGTGCCAGATGTAAGAGCTTTAGCACTTGTCTTTGCTACAAATTAGCTATTTGACCTTAGGCCCGTGGTTTTCAGCCCTGGCTGAATGGTAAAACCATCCCCCAAAACTTGAAAACAAAACAAAACAGTGCCCAGACTCGACTTCTGACCAACCCTAACCCAGCTTTCAGTATTTTTTAAAATCACCCAGCTGATACATGCATACAGCCAGGATTTGGCAAATCTCTTTGTGCTTTCTTTCTCAGTCTGTAAAATGAGAGTAATCACAGCTGCCCCCACTAGTTCATAAGGATTTCTTACATAAAAATTAAATTCGAGGTGGCAAAAAATGTTAATGTCTACACAAACAATTTATACTTTGGTTTGATAAAGACATTCTTAGGACTGCTGAAATAAACCCAAAGGTGACTTTTGTGTGACTGGATAATACTTTTAAAAGGGGAAACAGAATGCAGTTCCTGAATATTACTTGTTTGTGATTACTAAGGATTCTGTAGGTCACACTGTATGAGTCTAAATTTTTAAAGAGACGAGAGCATACAGTTTCATTATTTCCAGACACTTCCAGTAGTAGCAGAATCAGCATCATTAAAATCATGGAATACAACACCTGTAAGTTTAGTCTTTTTTCCCCTTAGGTTTCATCTTCAAGGGCTACTGTCTGAGCATTGTGGTAACCACTAAAAGATTGGCAGCTCTCAGAAGAGTCTAATCAGTGAACAGCAATTGAAGATACAGCAAGGGAGTTGTATATCATAAACGGTGGCTTGGAAAAGAGATTTATGAAAAAGATTGAAGTGTAATCTCCCAGGGACATTGCTTCAGAACTGGATTGTAGGGAACAATTGCCTGGTACAAGGCACCCCAGGGAGCTTATCTTGAGTCCCTATTTGATGAAGAGTCCTGGAATCAATGTTGAGGAAAGTATGTTGTATAAACTTAGTTAAGAAGTTTATGCCCTACAGAAAAAGTTCCCAGTTAATAAAATTAATGTAATGTGACAATCAAAATTTTAGTTGTAGCAGGATTTGTCTAAAAATGGCTGTCTTTGAAATTCTACCCTCAGTTTATAATAGAGATAAGATTAAACTGATACCCAGACATAAGGGAAAAGAATTATTGTGAAGGAGGGAAGAATTCATTGCCCCTTTTAATCAATCACTAACCACACTCTGTACTTACAAAATCAGAAAATGCACAAGCAGCTTTTTTTCATTACAGAGAGGAAAGGTAGTGTCTTGATGTAGAAATGTATATTTTTCTGGATTATTCATTGCATAGAACTCTGTATAACAAAAACAATAGCATAATCAATATCAATAATGGATGACCTGATTATGTAGAATCTAATTATATATAAATTTTAAAATTTACATTGATAATATGTTCATGAAACTTTACCAATAATATTTACCAATAATAATAACAGCAATATCATTTGCTCAGCAATTACTATGATCAGGAACTATGCCAAGCTTCCTATATACATTTTATCCTTCCCATAGCACCTTGAAGGAGAGTTTATGATCCATGTTTTCCAAACAAAGATACTGAGATTTCAGAGGTTAAGAAGCTTCCCCAAGGTCACATAGCTGGATTTAAGAATCTAACACAGATATTCTGACTCTAAAGCCTTGGCTCTTGACCAATCTGCTACTATTTTCTGACCCACTAATTAATAGCTCTAGCTAATGATTCTGCCATTGAGTTACCATTGATAAAGTTGTGGGATAGAGACTAGATATTTCCTTAATTTAATAAGGGGCAGAAATGGAAAACAGAAGTGTCAGGATTTTGTACAAACCCAATTCTTTAATACAGGTTGCTCAAATGTAGAATTGCAGGCCTCTGATGTCCAAAGACTATGACAAATTCATTAGCGACTCAGAGGAAGTGGCTGACCCCATGGTAATGCAGAGAGGAGGAGGGTTGTGACTGTGAGTCTGCCAGGAAGGCTGCCCCAGTCTGTGGACTGTTATGCAGGAGCAGGGCTTACAACTGGGTGAGGTACAAGAGTGGTGTTCAACTGGTCAAAACAAAACAGAGAAGTAAAAGTTTAACTGCAGGAACAAGTCTCCAGGGAGGAGGAAGAATAGCACTTAGAAGTCAACAAAGAATTCTCAAAGTTGTCCCCAAAGCAAAGAACCTTGGATCTACTCATCAGCAAAGAAAACCTAAAGAGCAAAACTGGGAACCCAATGGTTCACCTGAGATTCTTAGGTACGGAAAAATGACTAATTCTAAGCTCCACTCACTGGCCAGACTTAGGGGTGCTATTATATAATAACATTTTCTTATGTAGAAATCAGTATGAAACTGAGCCTATGAATGAACAGATAGGTGACTAGTGAAGACTGGCAGAGTAAGAAATGAGGTGAGGGATGACTAAGACTATATTAACATACTTCAGAAGCTCCGAGCAATGGAAGAGACAATAGAAGTACCTCTGATTTATGTAATTCAAAGTAAAAATGAAAATAATTTCAACAGAGGATTGTGCTTGTTTTCCCTATGATGAAAAAATATTGAGTGCTTTAGTAAACTATTAAATATTTTAAAAAATCTTGGTGACCTGATCACATGTCTAAATTTTCTATAGACTAGATTAAAAGTAGAGCCTAATTCACAATATTTACACTTGGTCTGAAAATGAGTTTGCTAACAGATCCCCTGAAGGTTTCCTAGGAAATCGTTTATGAACATCAGAACCATCTTTCGAATATATCAAATCTTAGTGATATCCCTGTGGAGTCCCCTGAATGATTGTGTCATACTGCTTTGGTTAGATAACAGTGGAGACCGGTGACTCTTAATTCCAAGTACAGAGGAAAGAATGGCAATCAATAAGGAAGGCTGCCATTAAGAAACATTACTGCTATTAGAATGTAAATTATCACCTTCCTCCATTGAACGTTTCTTCTTTCCAAAGCCACAGACTGCAGCAGCCTCACTTTTTCCTTTCTCAGAACCATAGTCTTCCTCAGCCTTGTGTCTGTGATGTAGCCTTTGATAATTCTCGCAATAAAAACCCACTCATGTATGACATTTAGGAGGGAGCAAAAGGTTTGATTTGCCTTGGGGCCCTGGAACCATTATAAAAATGCCTTTAATGAGAAATGAAAGGCAAAGGAAATTAGGAGCTCAGAAACTGACTGAACCAAAAAGGATGCCATATCGTTAGGCACTAGGCTGCCTCTCAATAGTTCTAGATAAACAGAAGACCATTTTTTTTTCCCAAGAATCCAAATCAGTCTAAAAGCAGTTTTGATTGGAAAAGAGGAAGAAAAGGCCAAGAGGTAGCCTTTCAGTTTCAATGGTCAAAGCAAAAAAAAAAAAAAAAAAAAAAAAAAAGTCATAAGACAGACTTTGTGACTACAAAGTGACTACATCACTGAAATATAGACATTTAAAGAACAGGGTTCTTGTCACTCCATGTCACAAACATGCTTACAATTTCAAGAAAATCTCAGCTTTCACTAAGTGGCCCATGATAGCAATAAGAGGCTACACTCTTTCCACGAAATCTATTCCAATGAGATATGGCCCACTCACATTTTCATTTAGCTTTCTCTTTGTTCCTTCATTCAGCTGTGTCCTATTTCTTATGAGTGGAGTCTTTAGTTATATGCTTTCCTTAGTGTCATTTAGAAGGCAGCCACTTTTCTCTCCAAGCCCCTTTCATTGTGTGATCCAAATATCTGCTACTGACACTCCCTTAAATTCAGGGACTGTAAGTAATTTTTGGTAGAGGACATATTCTAAAAGAGACAGTGACCTTCTGTCTCTTCCCACAGGTCACTCTGTTTATATCCACTAGTAAGTGCAGTCTAACCAAGTTTGTGTGGAAAGTAGCTTCCAAGAAAATTTAACTTACAGCAAGGAAAGAAAAATGTTCTTAGGGAAGAACGATTCCTGCAAATTTATGCGACACGAAGCAGTTTACAGTATCCTCTACAAAGTCAGTATCCATGACTGCTGGCAACAGACCCGACTAATTAAAGTGAGGTCCTTATTCAGATAGCATCAGCATCACTTGAACACATGCCTACCCCAAGACTACTCCAAGTCTATTAAAAAAGAAACTGCAATCCCCATGTGATTCATACTCACATTCATGTTTGAGGAGTATTGACCTAGAGCAGTGGTTCTCAACCTTCATTGCACATAGGAATCAACCAGGCATCTTAAAAACAAATTAAGTCTGTTTGGGGCCCACCTGCAGAGAGTCAAAGTTAATCAATTTGGGGGTGTGGCCTAAGCACTGGGATTTATAAAGCGGTCCAGGCGATTCTGAGGTGCAAGGAGGATTGAGAGCCACTGGCGCAGAGGCAGAAGAGGCTATTTCCTCCATTCCGTCCCTCTGTTGCAGAGGCAAACTCAGGTTCCTGGAGTCGGAATCATTTGTGGTGACTGCCCCGGTTGCACCGTAAGTACAGGGGGAACGTCTCCACCGAAAAAAACTTTCTGCCTGGTGCTCTGCAGGTCCCTTCGGGAGAAGGGACCTTCCCCAAGTAGCTGCTCCTAATTCCCCCACACCTTGGCAAACGACATCAGTGGCTAGTAGCAACTGGTGTTTTAAAAATACAAATTTGGAGCCCCATTTGAGAGCTACAACAGGAGAGTCTGCATCAGATTCGGCCTCAGAGTCTATAGCATCTGACTACATTCCCAGGTGTGTCTGATGCGCAGCCAGGTTTGGGAGCTACTGAACTCCACAGCGGGTCTAGCCTTTCACCACGTGAAGTCATTAAGGGTTTGTAAGAATGAATGAGCTGTCAAGAGAGGAAAGGCCTGGTGCAGTGCTCCTTTATTAATTATGGGGAAAGTGATTTATTGGCAATGATAATGCTTCTCTTGGAAAGGGCAAAGAACAGTTCGTCGATTGCTGCATTAGGTCTTTCCCAACTCAACCTTAATGCTAGGCTTTTACTCCTCACTGTAGTTTAAAACCAGTACGGCTTTCACACGAAACAGCCTCAGGGTCTTTACTCCCAGGTGAGCTGCATCTTTGAGGGAAATACCAACACAGAGACTCTTTTCCAGTTCTTGGCCAGAGGACACCCTCCCCCCAATATACCTGTTTGCTTGTGTCAGCATCTAGTATGCACAACGTATAGTTGTGCATATCTGGTATGTAGAAAAACACAGGGTGAGGATTTAAAAAAAAAAATCGCTGATATATGCTCAGACCCTTTTGCGAAAAGAAAGCTTCCTTTAGCAGAAGGGCAGGAAGTGGGGGAAGAAAGATAGTTGGATTAACAAACTCAGAGGTGAGAAACGGGTAGGCGAATTGGGGGTCAGGGTTCTGTCTGCGGAAGAGGCGAAGAGGTTTCAAAAGAAAAGTTGCAGTGCCTGTGTGCCCGTGTCATCGATGGGCTGGGTGCGGGAGACAGCGCTAGCGCGCGGCCACAACGCACTGCGGGGCCGAGAGCCGGCAGGAAATCGGAAAAGCTACTCGCCGGCAGAGGCTGGGAGGCTGGAAGGGCTCCCCACCCTCTCCGTGCTCCAGAAACGCGCCGGCTCTGCCCCGACGCGATCGCCCGGGGAGCCTGAGGGGCGCGCAGGGGGCCCTGGGGTGCTCGGCGGCCGCGGGGCCGAGCGCGCGTGTGAGCCAGTGCGAGGCTGCGGGCGGCGGGCGGGCGAGTGTGCGCGGGAGGGAGGGGGAGCGCGCGCGCCGCCCGGGCCCCGGCCCTCCCAGCCTCCCGGCCTCCGCGCCTGCCTCCCGCCCGCGCGCACCGCTGCCCGCCGCCGCCGCTCCCGCTCGCGCCGGCGCTGCACGGGAGTCAGCCTACCGCCGCCGCCTGCTTTGTGCTTCCCACAGAAGATGGGAGCGACCTCTTCCTGATCGGGAGCTGTTTAAAACGAGGGAGTGCGCCGTATTTCCTACTAGCGTGGAGGAACGGAGGAAGAATCCATTCACACTCCCCAAACCAGGTAGGATCTTATGATGGGCAGGCAGAAGGCATTTGGTCCGAGACCGAGAACTATTTTCCATTTGCTGCTCGTAAGGCTACACTTCCCTCTGCTTTGGCAAACGAGCGGCTTCTAAATTTGTGTGTGTGTGTGTGTGTGTGTGTGTGTGTGTGTGATGTGGTGGTGCGCGCCTGCACATTTTTCTGGGTGTCCGCGCTTCCCAGAGTGAAATTGCTCGGGCTGGTGCGTCTGGGCGTGAGGGTGCCTGCCTGCCAGTGCAGGCTGCCGGAGGAAGAAAGGGCTGCTAAGGAGAGATGCTGCACCCTGCACCGCGCTGGGCTCTGAGGATTCAGGGCGCGAAGAGCTAAGTCCACCCCGAACGCAGAGCTGCTGGGGATCCAGGCGTCCCCACCCACTGGACTCTTCTCCGCGGTCATCCCTCCTCCCGGTAATCCCTGGGGTCTTTCACCAAGGCCACACTTCCGAGCCCTCTTTTCCAGCGGGCGCTGGGTGCTCATTCACGGACTGCGGAGAGGAGGGAGGTGTGGCGGGGCAGAGACAGACAAGGAAGAAATGTAAGGGTTAGCAGGGAGTGGGCTGCAAGGTCCCCGTCTCTGGGCACTGTGCCGTGGTGTGCTTTGGGGATTCTGCACACAGAGGCATCTTTCCCTAAGAGATTGGAAGGGAACTTTGCAGCTGCATTCTCTGCCTCTGGAGCTTTGCTGGCTCTTGGGGGAAGTGGTCTGTGTTCTGAGATGTGAAGATATCCTTTTTGGCTCCTCCTTAATGAAGAAGAGGGCGGTCTTATAGCTGGACAGCCGGCCAAAGAAACCAAATCCGCCCAGGCGATGCTCTTGAAAATACAGTATGTGTGCATCCTTGATTCTTTAAATCCATCCCCTGCATCACCCCCGTCCCCCCCCCACCCCCAACCCCGTGGATGCTGTTGCTGTTTGATGAATGGCTTGGGCTGGCAATTCGTATTTCCCTCTCCAAAGTGGTAGTGGTTGAGTTGAGAACAGGGTTGATGAAATTTAACAAAGCATTTTTAGAAGAGAGCAATGTGCATGTTGTACGCAGTCATTGGAAAGTCATGCTTTGCACTAGGTATCCTTTTAAAGACCCCAATCCTGCCTCCCCTGAAGCCGCTCTCTCTCTCTCTCCTGCTAGTCAGCTACTAGTGGTTGTGAATATAACAATACAAACTTTGTCCTGCTGGAGGTGTAAAGACTAACGAGAGAAGAAAGGATATCAGTGGGAGGTGTAGTGGAAGAAGCTTTTTTAAAAATGACAGATGTGGTGAAGACAGTACAAGCGTCCTGATCATGGAGGAGCCTCTAGCTGAGTAGGTGGAGATTTCTGATCAGATCTGGTTAAAGGCATTGCTGGAGTATCTCCAGATATGAGCAGTTGAACATGCACAATCTGAGACTTGTGCGAAGATTTCCCAAGAGAAAGAGGGAGCCACCAGGAGAGAATTCTGAAAGTATATCTCTGTTTCCCATGCCCCCACCAGCGTGCACGCGTACACACACACACACTCTCACACTCACATGCTTTCTCTTTCTCTCTCGAAGCTACTCCTGCAGCGAGTCAGGAAAAAAAAAAAAAAAAAAAAAAAAAAGGAGGAAAATGAATCTAGATGTTTCATTCATTTCAAGTAAGAAGACAAAGCCGGAAGAGGGATGATTGGTTTTAGGTTCCTCTTTCAAATCCTGTGTTACTTGGATTGAGCTCTCTGGGTTTGCTAAACTTGCTTAAATGGGAGGTTAGGCGGGTGTGAAAGCAGGAGGAAGGAAGGGAAAACTAGCTCCATCTTTTGGGCCTTCTGAGTGAGAAGGTGGGGGAGGACCTACTTATTTCATCAAGAAGCAAGATGTGTGCTCTTTAATGCTTTTCATTTTACAAATTCTGCCTGCTTGAAGAATTCCATTGGGATCTCACAGCTCTTTAGCTAAGATTTCTCACACCTCCTATAAAAGAAGCCCTGATTTTGCCCCCTTAAAATGGTTGTTGTCTTTTTTTAAAAAATGGAGTGATTAATTCCTAGAAAAACAACAGCAACCAAAAGGACTGAAAAACAGAGATAAACCATTATTTATTGTTGAGCTGTATAGGGCTACAAAGGATGTAAGAGTGTCATGACAATCAGACTTAATTTACTCTGTCTTGAAAGCTTAACAGGGCTGAAAGAGGAGAGTAATGAACTAAAATAATATGAAGGCTGTATTTTCTTTGTATCTATCTACCTGTCTACTTTATTATTATTATATAATGGTTTCTACTGTAACGTTTCAGATTAAGAATTAGATAGTCCTTTTGTTGGCCAGGGAAGAAGAGAGCTTGGGAGTAACAGCGCTTTGACTCCCAGTAAAATTACAAAAGGAAGGTGTGATATAGTCAGTAACACCTATAGGACTATTTGCAGGAATTATGTTAATTGCTCCATTAAGCTTTCTATGTTTTGAAAAAATAAAATATATTCCAAGAGAACTTCAGCATTTGTTAAAAAGCTATGTTTAACATGCTTTTGCCAGGCAAAAATAGACTTCTATTTACTTGGAAAATAAACACATGATTCCTTTCCTCTTAGTATTCAGTCTATTTCTTTGACAAAATAAATGATGAGAAAAGCTCTGCAGATCCAAGGAAGTTGCAATTCCCCTTTAAAAAGCAAGCCATAGATGTGGTTGCCTCAAAGTAAGTGCATTTTGGGACATTAATGTCTGTTTTTTTTTTTTTTTTTTTATGTTGCAATTCAGTGAGACAAGTTCTTTGTTCGTGATGCCTTTAGGTACAGGGAGGATAGTATATAGGTAAGAAGGAGAGTGCCCTAAAAACATGGAAATAAACAAAATTCAAACTAAAATATAAATTAAATCTGGAAAAGAAATGCAGCCTCTAAAAGAGGCTATTAAACCACACATGTTGCATGTTTTATATTTTTGTAGTATGTGTGTATGTTGCTTTCAAGTAAACATTAAATTGTCACTTTGTATTTGCTAAGAATTTAGGAATCAGTGTGCTATTATCTCTACTCGTTTATGGTCCCTTTCTTTGTTTTTGCCCCCAAGGATAAATGTGTTTTGCTAAAATATTATCCAAATATCACTCATTCTTGTAGTTAAATCCTTCATCATAACCTCCCATACCTCATAGACCCCTCATCATAACCCCTACCAAATGGTCTCCCATCTGACCAAATTCTACTGCTCCCTCTTGTGGCAAACATTCTCCCTGACTTTCTCTGGGTTCCTGAATCCTATCTGACATCACTTATGGCTCCTTTAGCTGTCTATCACTTTGACTTTAATTCTTGGTAGTAACGGTGGCTAACAAAACCAGTGGATTTCTGTACTAGCTGTTACCACTTTTCTTTTTAAATGAAGCTATTTCTGTTCCCTAGAGATATAGCTGAGATTTAGTGGAAATAAATATCAGGTGTTTTCTGACCCATTGGAATGGACTAGATTCTGAGAATGTGAGCTTTCAACGTCTGCCTTTGAGATTTGGATTTGGATTCAGGACTAGTCCAGTGGGGCCTAATTAAGTACGGTGGGATTACTTTCAGTTTTCTTTCTTCATCTTCCAAAATCTCTCTTTCTTTCTCTGTCTCTCTCTCACCGGCCTTCCCACTCTGTCACCCTCCATCCCCAACCCTCCATGCACACATATACATTACAAAATACATTTTACATAATACATATTTCAAAGTCCTAATCAATGATTAGGTTCTCAGTAGTACGTATTAATCAAATAGTCCATTTTCTGATGTATTTTTCCAGTGTATTGACTTAACTTACAAGACAGTTGCTCATAGTCCTTGCTGCCTCAAGTGATTTTTGTAGGTTCTCTTTGCAGAGACTATATTGAATAGTAGGTGTTTAAATTTACATTTGAGATTGTCCTTTGATCTGCCTAGCCAAGAGTGTAGATAGTAACAAGATAAAAGTTTAAGTGAATCACATTTCCCCCTTATCTGAAACTTTCTAGTGAATTTCAGTACAAGGAGGGGAACACATGGAAGAGGAAAAGCTCTGGCAGCTGAAGCAAGAAAATGCTTTTGTGATCAAGGGCAAGTGCATTGCAGGCAGCAGTCTATACCGGGATTTGAGGGTGGGCAAAACATTCCCAGGTTCAAAGCATTTATTTCTTGGGCAAAATAGGATCTGAAACTTTCACAATTAGAACCATTCATTTGAATAAAGGAATTCTATCTAGTAGACCCTAAGAAAATGAAATACCATCCGAGAAGGAGCTACCATTAATTCTCACAAATCATTAGCATATGTTCATTTTTTTTTTTTTTTAACTTGGATTGGTTTATCAGGTCAGCTGGCAGACAAAGTCCTGAGGGCCTGGAACACAGGAAAATACAGAGAATGTGAAGTTTAAAACTAGGTTGCTGCCCAGTTAGTGCACTCAGAGGGCCGTTTTGGTGGGGAAGTTTGGGGGATATGAGTGCCCAGGAATGGGGATGTTGATGGAAGGATAGAGAGTAGCCAGACAAAGGCAAAGATAAACTCTCCAAATTTGGCTTCTAGAGCAACGAGGGTAATAACAATTTGATGCTTTCTTGAAGATTTAACCCATTAAGTCCTCTGAGGAATGGGCAAAATATTTTCCCTAGAGTGAACTTATATCCTTAAAATTTTGAATAGATTCAACTGTATCATTTTACAGTATGTATTAATGCCCGTAACCTAGAAAATGCTAATGTGATACCAATTCAGACAAATGGTTTCTTGCACATGTAACAGATCTAGGAAACTAGATGTAAATATTAAAGATCATCTTAATTTTTTAAAAAAGACAAAGAATAATTACTTTGATGTCATTGCATGGGAAGTGAGAATAATAATTTCCTGGTTGGATCCAATGTGAGAGGAATTCAAACAAGGTAGTGATCCAGCAATTTTTTCAACCAAACCATGATATTTATGGAGCACTCAGTGTATACAAGGCCCTGTGCTTGGCTTTTCAAAGAATGCAGATGATGAAGAAAAGTTAGTGACATTTGTTGAGCACTTTTTATGTGCCAGGGACTAGTCTGAATGCTTTACACACGTTTTCTCATTGGATGCTTATGAGTATCCTGCAGGGTAAGGAAGCATTGTTATTCTGACTTAAGGTTGAAGACTGTGGTTCAGTAAAATAACTTTGGCCAAGGGCTAACAAGCAATGGTTAATAAGGAAGGCTCTCCAAAAGCCATGCTCTACACTGTTCTCTGTTCCAGGAATATCATGGTTTAGAACACGTATACTGAAGTACAAGGCTGAGCGAGAAAGATCACTCCACTGCAACTGAGCAAAGTGCTGAAGGAGTTGAAAGGAAGAAGAACATTGGACATGGCTTCACGGAGGAGGAGGCATTTTAATTTATTCAGAAAGAGTGAAAAGGATTTTGGAAACAAATAAGGCCTAGCCACTTTTGAAACATGTCAAAGAGCCCCAGCTTATTTATGACAAGGCAACCGTGGAGAAATGTTAGGGCAGTTTCTAGACTCTTTCATTCTGTTCTGTGTCCCAGTCAGGACCATGCCACAGAAACAGGATCTGAAACAAATAATAACATAAACTATTGCACAAATGCATTTTACACTTGAAACCAAAATGTAGGATGAACTTCCAGCATGGCCTTGGAGGAGAGACACTGTACCAGTCAGAGGTGAGGCAAGGGATAGACCACTTGCTAACTGGTTCCTTTATTAAAGGTGATGATTCTGTTTCCTCTACTAGGGTAGGTGGTTTTAATTTATCTGTTTAGCACCAAATGGTTATGCTGGTGCTTTTACACTTGAGCTTCTGGAACTTCTCTAGCTTCCAATTTCTTCAGATTTCCCTTAAAGCTCAAGACCCAGGGCCACCCTTTGGTTCTCTGCTGTGCTCGATGAATAGCATCCCATCCTGGTAGCAGGTTGAGAGAATCAGACAACTTACTCTACACCCAAGCTTTAACTTCCTCTGTGGGCTGTGTTAGAGCCCCAACTGTGGGTGGTATCAGACAGTTTGGAGAGGTGCCCATCAAATGTCTCTCAGAAGTTTCAAGTCACTCATTCAAAATGCTCTTTCAAATGTTTGGGGATGTGGACCCTCCAAAGCTGAAATTTGTGAGTTGGTGTTGGGCACAGTCAATGCTGCTTTCCCCCTGACTCCTCCCTGTCTGCCTTTCTTCCCCTGGACATGCAGCTAGCTGTCAGAAGTTTTTTTTAAGAGCTTCTCTTTATCAGTCCTTCTGTTGCTTCATACCATAGCTAGCACTGGAAGAGACATCTGACATCACCTAGTTTTGCTTTGTGTTAATTTTTATATTTTACAAATAAGCAAATGGAGGCCATATAAAATTAAATGATTTGATAAGACTGAAATAGGAGCTAGTAGAATCCAGTTATGTGACTCTGAAATCATTTCAGCCAAGTCACCTCTTTTTTCTTTCCCTGTGTAGAAAGCCTCCAGAAATTTGCCAATGTTTTCTGGGCCTCAGGAATTCCTAAATGTCTAATAAGGATTCTAAAGGGTAGAAAGGAAACTGACTTTTCATCTAGTTTGAGAATACTGACTAACAAAATGAACCACCCTAGGGTCCTCAGACTAAAGGTCTCTGAGGTCAGCAGACATATTCATGATAGTTACAACATTTGCTTGAATTCAAAAGGTGGTATATTTGACATTGTGCTAGTTACTTAGCCTTCTCTGTGTTTACTTTCTTCATCTATTATACTTTATTAAATGGGAATAAAAATATTAAAAAGGCTTGTGATTTGTGTGAGGAGTAATAAATTAATATTAGTAAAATATTTGGAACAGTTTCTGATACCTGAGTGCTCAGTAACTGTTAGCTCATTACTGAAGATATAAATGGTGAGAGAGGGCGTTGTTCCTGCCTGTGTGCTCCCATGTGAATACATTGATTGGTGTGGTGAAGGGGTTGCCACAGGAAGGTAAAGGAAGATTAGTACACACATAATGACATATGCCAAAGATCAGAGAGCTGATTTTTTAAATGGCCAGATAGTCAATATTTCTGGCTTTGTGAACTATAGGGTCTGTCATAATTTATCAACTCTGCTGTTGTAGCAAGAAAACAATCAAAATATGTAAATGAATGGGCACGACTCTGTTCCATAAAATGTTATTTATGAGCACAAATTTGAATATCACATAATTTTCACATCATGAAATATTCTTTTTTTTTATTTTCCAGTAATTTTAAATGGTAAAACATTTCAATTTTTGTGGGCCCTTTGAGAACAGGTAGCAGGTTGAATTTGTCCCATTAACCATAGTTGGCCAACTCTTGACACATACAGTGTAGATTATGAGAGACACAAATGTAACATTCATAGGCTTGGGGAATCCTAGCAATTGGTGTTGGTGTAGTGTGAAGAGAAATGGCCTAGAAATTCACAGAATTTGCTCTGGAGCCTAGCTCCATCACTTCTGAGATATGTAGCTTTGAAATGTCTCTTTCAGTTATCAGTGTTTTGTAGAGATGGGGGTCCTGCGCTGTTGCCCAGGCTGGTCTTGAACTCCTGGGCTCAAACAATCCTGTTTCAGCCTCCCAAAGTGCTAAGATTATAGTCATGAGCTACTGTACCTGGCCTAGATGACGTTTAAGGAACTTCCTGGCAATCAAAGTAGTTTTATAAGGGAAATTTGACATTTGAGATGGGTCATGGAGGACAACCATAAAAACATTAGAAAGGATGATGTGGTACATATTTGGGTAATTTTCATTTAGTAGCTTAGCTGACTACTAGCTGATATATTGACTAACAGTGGACCTGCACAGATTGACAGGTGTTATATTATAGATGACATTGAATGCCAAAGTGTAGGATTTGAATATCATAGCTGCAGATTGTTAGCAGAATTTCCTAGTTTTACAGATGATAC
Source organism: Piliocolobus tephrosceles (assembly GCF_002776525.5). Lineage (NCBI taxonomy): Eukaryota > Metazoa > Chordata > Mammalia > Primates > Cercopithecidae > Piliocolobus > Piliocolobus tephrosceles. Next base: position 40,563,855 of record NC_045448.1, on the reverse strand, counting down.
TGAGAGAGGGAAAATGACTTCTCTAAGGACATATGACTGGTCAGTGCAGCTGAGACCAGCACTCATTTCTTTTAGTTCCTAGACCAGTGAACCTTCCATCTACCACATTGACCCTATAAGTGTGGCAGAATGCAGTTAAATGCAGTTGCATGACTCTGACCTCAGAGAGAAAAAGTCTTGGATAAATTATAGAAGCTACTTTTTGTCTCTTCAAAACGTGATCTCATACCCCAGCATATCTAAGAAGGTAGGTCTGTGAATAATCCTGTTACAGAGAAGGGTAATTACAAAAGTGTCCACCTAAGACCTTAAAATTCAACAACCTTTTGGCTGCTTTCCTGCAGTGTGTCTTTTAAATCTCAGCTTGGATGTTATTTTTCAGCTGAACCTTCTCTAATACTCTGATAGGTAAAGTCCTCTGTTACTTAGTTTTACAGAGTCACGTTTTTACTTCCATAGCATTTATTTGAGTTAGTAATTATGGATTTCTTTTTTTAAGTTCTGGGATACATGTGGAATGTGCGGGTTTGTTACACAGGTATAGATGTGCCATGGTGGTATGCTGCACCTATCAACCTGTTATCTAGGTTTTAAGCTCTGCATGCATTAGGTATTTGTCCTAATTTTCTCCCTCCTCTTCCCCCCCCACCTACACCTCAAAAGGCCCCAGTGTGTGTTGTTCCCCTTCCTGTGTTCATGTGTTCTCATTGTTCAACTCCTACTTATGAGTGAGAACGTGTGGTATTTGCTTTTCTGTTCCTGTGTTAGTTTGCTGAGGATGATGGCTTCCAGCTTCATTCATGTCCCTGCCAAGGACATGATCTCACTCTTTTTTATGGCTGCATAGTATTCCATGGTATATATATACCACATTTTCTTTATCCAGTTTATCATTGATGAGCATTTGAGTTGGTTCCAAGTCTTTGCTATTGTAAATATTGCTGCAGTACACATATGCATACAAGTGTCTTTATAGTAGAATGATTTCTGTTCCTTTGGGTGTATACCAGTAATGGGATTGCTGGGTCAAATGGTATTTCTGGTTCTAGATCCTTGAGGAATCGCCACACTGTCTTCCACAATGGTTGAACTAATTAATAATCCGATCAACAGTATAAAAGCGTTCCTGTTCCTCCACAGCCTCACCAGCATCTATTGTTTCCTGACTTTTTAATAATTGCCATTTTTACTGGTGTAAGATGGTATCTCATTGTGCTTTTAATTTGCATTTCTCTAATGATCAGTGATGATGAGCTTTTTTTCATGTTTGTTGCCTGCATAAATGACTTCTTTTGAGAAGTGTCTGTTCATATCCTTTGTCCACTTTTTGATGGCTTTTTTTTTGGGGGGTAAATTTAAGTTCCTTGTGGATTCCAGATATTAGACCTTTGTCAGAGTGTGTAGATTGCAAAATGTTTCTCCCATTCTGTAGGTTGCCTGTTCACTCTGACGCTAGTTTCTTTTGCTATGCAGAAGCTCTTTGGTTTAATTAAATCCCATTTGTCAATTTTGGCTTTTGTTGCAATTGCTTTTGGTGATGTAGTAGTGAAGTCTTTGCCCATACCCATGTCCTGAATGGTATTGCCTAGGTTTTCTTCTAGGGTTTTTATGGTTTTTAATTTTACATTTAAGTCTTTAGTCCATCTTGAGTTAATTTTTATATAAGGTGTAGGTAAGGGGTCCAGTTTCAGTTTTCTACATATGGCTAGCCAGTTTTCCCAGCACCATTTATTAAGTAGGGAATCCTTTCCCCATTGCTGGTTTTTGTCAGGTTTGTAGAAGATCAGATGGTTGTAGATGTGTATGTAGTGTTATTTATGAGGTCTCTGTTCTGTTTTATTGGTCTATATGTCTCATTGGGTACCAGTACCGTACTGTTTTGGTTGCTGTAGTCTTGTAGTAGCATAGTTTGAAGTCAAGTAGCGTGATGCCCCCAGCTTTGTTCTTTTTGCTTAGGATTGTTTTGGCTATACAGGCTCTTTTTTTGTTCCATATGAAACATAAAGTAGTTTTTTTCCCTAATTCTGTGAAGAAAGTCAATGGTAGTTTGATGGGAATAGCATCGGATCTATAAATTGCTTTCACAATATTGATTCTTCCTATCCATGAACATGGAAGGTTTTTCCATTTGTTTCCTCCCTTATTTCCTTGAGCAGTGGTTTGTAATTCTCCTTGAAGAGGTCCTTCACGTCCCTTGTAAGCTATATTCCCAGGTATTTTATTCTTTTTGTAGCAATTGTGAATGGAAGATCATTTATGATTTGGCTTTCTGCTTTTCTATTGTTGGTGCATACGAATGCTTGGGATATTTGCACATTGATTTTGTTTCCGGAGACTTTGCTGAAGTTCCTTATCAGCTTAAGCAGTTTTTGGACTGAGACACTGGGGTTTTCTAAATATAGAATTATGTCATCTGCAAACAGAGACAATCTGACTTCCTCTCTTCATATTTGAATACCCTTTTTTCTTTCTCTTGCCTGATTGCCCTGGCCATAACTTCCAATACAATGTTGAACAGCAGTGGTGAGAGAGGGCATCCTTGTCTTGTGCCAGTTTTCAAAGGGAATGCTTCCAGCTTTTGCCCATTCAGTATGATATTGGCTATTGGTTTGCCATAAATGGCTCTTATTATTTTGAGATATGTCCCATCAATACCTAGTTCATTGAGAGTTTTTAACATGAAGGGATGTTGAATTTTATCAAATGCCTTTTCTGAGTCTATTGAGATAATCATGTGGTTTTTGTCATTGGTTCTGTTTATGTGATGGATATAATAATGGATTTTGGGTAGTAATTTAAATGAACAGCTGCCATCTGTCTTCTCAGCTAGATAATAAGTTCCAATAGGAGAGAGATTATGTCTGTCTATCTCATGATTCTAGCCCCAATGCCTCGCACTTTGCTAGATACATGAAAGACATTTGATATTTTTCAATGAATGAATGTTCTCTCATTAATCATTGATATTGATGAAAATAATTGTTGCATTAGCAAAGGCTTCATAGATAGAAGTTATCTTCACTTGCTAATTAAATTATTAAATAGCATTTCTTCCTCTGGTGACTTTTTTCTCTACCTTTTTCAATGACTCCTTTCATGACCACCTTCGTCATAGATAAATTCACATCTATTATAATCCTCATCTATCACCAAAAGACAATAATTTAGCAGTGTCAGCATAGTTACTAACATTAAAACCATACCACTTAAGCCAATTTTAATAATTCTTCAAGCACAGGTATATAAAATTGGTTTAAAGAATATATTCACTAGATGCCCTATCTAGTAGAGAAAAACTGTCTATTTCTCTACCAGATTTCTGTAAGAATGTTGTGTTTTCCCATGTCACCAACACTCCCTTTAGTCCTCTAAATAATAAGATTTGACTAGTTTCTAAGATGATTTTCATTTTTAAAGTGTATTGTAATATGTAATATACAATATATAATATTGTAATGTAAATATACACTTGGTGTTAGAACCTTGTCACTGATATTGTCAGGAACTTTAGAAAATTGTAGCATGCAATACTGATGGAGAGTCACCCTTATGTGAGCACCCATCAACTTGACTTTTTTTTTTTTTTTTTTTTTTTTTTTTTGAGACGGAGTCTCGCTCTGTCGCCCAGGCTGGAGTGCAGTGGCCGGATCTCAGCTCACTGCAAGCTCCGCCTCCTGGGTTCACGCCATTCTCCTGCCTCAGCCTCCCGAGTAGCTGGGACTACAGGCGCCCGCTAACACGCCCGGCTAATTTTTTGTATTTTAGTAGAGACGGGGTTTCACCGTGTTAGCCAGGATGGTCTCGATCTCCTGACCTTGTGATCCGCCCGTCTCGGCCTCCCAAAGTGCTGGGATTACAGGCTTGAGCCACCGCGCCCGGCCAACTTGACTTTTTAAAATATGTTTCTTTTTACTTCCTACTTCCTCTCTTTTCAAGAACAGCTTATTCTTTCAAGGACTATAATTTGAAACTATGCAGGAAAATGTAAGACTTACAAGCCTCAAGTTGATAGGATTTTCTCTTCTGAAATGCTATCTGCTTGAAGATGAATCCTAATGACTCAGGGAAAAAGCTGATGAAATTCACCAGCCACTGCTCACACAACCAGCATTTACCTTGTTTAAAAAAAAAAAAAAAAAGATTAAAAAAGAAAAAAGTCTTGCTGGACTGACTATCATTCAACTTGAAATTGGATTCTATATTAAACATCCCCAGTTCCAAGAGACAGACTAGAAAGAAGAAAGAGTGACCACAGAGATTCATTCTTGAGTTGAAATGAAGATAGAGAGTAGGGGCTGCCCCCTAAAGAACCTGTAATTTAAAGAGCACAGCTTTCCTTACCACCAATACTTCATTTTGGGGTTCATGTTTCTGCATGTTTTCTACATCTACTTAGGGCTTGAGTATAGAAACTGAATAGGCCTCTGAAGATAGATGTCCATTTATCCTGAATCTTTGTCACCTGCTGATGTAGTGGCCTAGCAATCTTTGCTTGTTTCTTAGAGAAGGCAAAACACCTGCAGCAACATCATCATGAAGTAGGAACTTCATATTTTCATATTACCTCCAGTGCTTTAATCTCCTCTCTTGGGACCCCTCTTATCTCCTATTAAGATCCATCCTCCTCTACCCTCTAGTCCCCCACCTCCTGGACACATATTCACTAAGGAGCTTCATATTTTTATCCTGCTTGGATACCCAATCTGTGAGAGGGAAAGCACAGCTGACATATTACTTAACATTAACATCTTACTGATATTAGAACAAACACTATTTTCTGATTTTCAGGCTCGCACTTCCAGTCTGTTTGTTAAACAAGCCCCATGCCCTGTGTGCCGTTTCTATGCTTCTACTCAGTTCTGCTCTTTCTGCCTTATACTTCGCAAAGGGTGATCCAAGACCACCTACATCACAATCACCTGGGATTGTTGTTAAACTTCAAATTTGGAGGTTCCTCAACTGTATCTGATAATAGGGCCCAGTTAACTGCATTTTAATTAGTTTCCCAGGTGATACTTAGGTGAACTGAAGTTGGAGAATCATTGCTCTATGCCTTTGTCCATATCATTTCTTCCTTTTAGAATGTCCTCTCACATTCTCTAGACATTGTCATCCTTCCCATCCCTTCCTTTTATGGAATTTTGCCCATTCTTCCTAGTATTAATGGTCACTGGAGTAACTGTCACTTGGAGACTATAAATTTAGTTAAGTACAGGGACCATTTGTCAATCATATTTGCAGTCCCTGTAGTGTCTGTTATGGTGCTTTGCACATAGAAGCTACTCCATAGAGGCTTGATGAATAAATGAAGGATTCACTCCCTCCAGAAGTAGAAACATAGGAAGGGCTCACTATATATATGGATTTTTAAGATTAAATGTCAACAGGCTATTGGGGAAATATTTTTAAGTAGAAAATATTTTTTGGTGACCTAGATGTAAAAGCATGTATATGACCTCATTCTGTTTCAGTGTTTAAGGTCAAACATCAAAGAAAGGCTGCTCTTCAGCGTTAGTGGTGAACAACTATTATGTAAAAGAATTACCATTGTCTATCAGGAGGCTTCTGAAAGATTTACAGAGTACAAGGGAGATGCTCCAAGGTCCTGCCTCTGGGATCTCATTATAATTGAAATCTCTAAGTTGTAGGACCATAGTCTGAGCAGTCCAAGGTTTCTAGAATGCTGGGTTTATTAATTCAAGATCCAAGGTACATTAAACTGGGGACTAGGTAGTCCACTTGAGTGATCAGTGTCACTGTTCAAATGCCAGGAAAGTCTCTTCTCTTCAGTGAATCTCTAGTAATGGAAGGGTCCTGTTTTCCACAGAAGGGACTCACTCCTTGACTCTGGCAATGCCCCACTAGAATACAAGCTCCTTTGGATATATGTTTTATTTATTTTTGAAACACAGTGTCTGGCACATGTGAGTGGCTAAGAAAAACTTGGCAGATAAAACCATAAACTAATGTGTTGTTTTTGCATTTCTTTGGATTACTTACTGGCTTAAATCTAGGATGTTAAAAAAAATTGACCCCCAAGACAGTACATTTTTGAGCTGCAATGAAATTCTTTTTTTAAAAAAAAGAAATACTGAATTATTGTTATCAGAGCAAAGTGTTAACTTACTTGTTATAGCAAAATTCTGTATCTTTCTCCCTGGCTCCCATTCATTATCCATTCCCCTCTTTTATTTTAGTTTTGCTTGGTTACTGCTAGGGATTCTTTCTCCATTTGCTTTTCTCCTGACCAAATGGAAAAACCTTGAGTTTACTACATGAGTTTGAAGTGATTTCAGACCTCTGTCTTCAGCTGATGATCCTCCACATGGATCATCTTTCGCTTGCTATGTGATGAATAGAAGTGCTTACAAAACTTACTTGGGGAGTGGGGAGGCATCAGACAGGAGTGGAAAACATGTGAGGCTCCTTGATGAAATAATACAACCTACACACATTTATTCAGGTGGAAAGAAGGGGCAGCATGGGAGGTTAAGTACCTAAATCTTGAGCTCTTTGTCCCCAGAAAACATTGTTAACTTATTGTCATGAAAACAGAAAGTTTCTGCCATTTTGGAAATCATTATACTTTAATGCAAAATGCCTGAATTAAAATTCTAGTTCTGTCACTTAAGTCTAAATGACTCTAGCCAGCTTACTTTCATGAACCATTCATTTTTCTCATTTGTAAAATGGGAATGATAATATCTCCTTGTAGTATCGTCAGAAAAGTTAGGGAAAGTGAATACAAAGTAATTAGCACAGTACCTAGGACAAGTAGATGCTCAGTCCATGATTTCAGTCATTATTGCCATCAGTGCCCTGAGTAGGGCCATTAAACCCTGCTCTGTGGCTCTGGCATAATGAATTGGAGGACAAACCTTGTTAACTTCACATGGAGCCCAAGATTGTCAGAGCATCTTCCTTCTGAATTCTCTTTTATTTATTTTCTATCAAAATACTCTTCTCCAGCTTTCTTCTTTCTACCCATATTTCCATGTTAGCATGCAGATTAATATTTAATAAATGCTTGGTGTTCTTTCCATTCTGTAGGGCCTCTACAATGAAGGTGATTTTTGTTGTGCTTCAATATGTGTCTTTTAATTGTATTGGAAGGATGAGATGATTTACTTCCTTGAGTATGTCCCAAGTGTTAGGGCCCTCTTAACAGAGCAAATAAAATAAGCAAACCAGGGCTGATGTTGGAAGACACACACCCAGGTTGTGGGGAAAATGTCAAGGCCTCTCTTTATGCTGGAGATCAGTCTTTCCAGCCCAAGAGTCTTTGCTCATGAGTCTGAATCATGTGTTTCTTCTCTTTCTAACACTGACATTGATTTACAATCTGATTTTGAACTATGCTTATGTTAGGGTGCAACCATTTCACATAGACATTTTTAACTGCAAATGTTTAGGCCCATTTCCCAGATTCTGATTTACCACCGGAGATTTGGTGAATCAGCACATGACCCTATGAGCATGACTTTCCTCATTTAATAAGCAGATGTTCTGCCTCTTCTATGTGCCAGGCTGTGCTCTAGGAACTGGGAATACATCAATGAAAAAAAGAAACGAAAATCCCTGCCCTTAGAGAGTTGCATCTTTTGAAGAGAGAAAGACAATAAATAGAACCATTGAATAAACTATAAAACATGTAAAAAGTAGTAAGAGCTGTCCAGGCGTGGTGGTTCACGCCTGTAATCCCAGCACTTAAGGAGGCTGAGGCGGGCAGATTCCCTAAGGTCAAGAGTTCAAGACCAGCCTGGCCAACATGGTGAAACCCTGTTTCTACTAAAAATACAAAAAAAAAAAAAAAAAAAAAAAAAGCCAAGTGTGCTTGGCAGGCACCTGTAATCCCAGCTACTTGGGAGGCTGAGGCAGAAGAATTGCTTGAGTCTGGAAGGCAGAGGTTGCAGTGAGCCGAGTTCACACCACTGCACTCCAGCCTGGGTGACAAGAGCAAGACTCTGTCTCAAAAACAAACAAAAAAAGTAATAAGTGATATCTAGAAAAATAAAGTAGAGGAAAGGGCCAACGGTGCCTCTCATGAGTTTTCAACAACTTCATTTTTTTGTATCCTATGCCTGTCTTTCCTTTTGTGACCACGTTGCCTACCCTCACCCTAGTTTCTTTCTTTCCTGAACAATTTCAGCAGGTATTTTCAGACATAAGGCAGGGATCTGACTTCTGTTTTGTGAGTTTAAGAGAAAGGCTGGAGCCTATGATGTGACTGCTCATAGACCATCCCCTTTAGGACCTGTCCCAATGTACTAAAGAGCAGACAGGAAACTCTCTCTTTGGAGGGGAAAAATAGGTATTAGCAGAGAGTCTCCAGTGTAAGTGAGGTTTTTTTTTTTTTTTTTTTTTTTTTTTTTTTTCCTGAAGTCTGGCCATGGTCTGATAGCCTGAGGCTGGAGCCAGGGCAGTAATTTTCACTTTAGATGGGATGGTCAAATGAGAAAAGCCTTCATCCTCTGGCATCATCTCTTTGTCTAGAAGCATTTGGAAGTGCTTGCCTTGGTAGTGGATAAGGATTTATGGTTGCTTTAATGTTGCCTTAGAAACAGATTAATTGCTTACCTTTGAGGCTTTAAGTCAGCAAGAATGACATAGAAGGGAATTCCAAGTTCTGATGAAGGCCATCAAGGAGTTCCTTGGAATAACCCCAGCTGCCAATCAAGAGGATACCATTACGCTGACTGTCCAATATATTGGACTGGTAGGAATGCCAGCATGTGCCTTTGCTCTGAGTCAAGTCCTCCTTGGTAGCCAAAACTGGCTATAGCTTCCAGCAGGGAGTGGTCACTGCTACCAACCACTCTTCAGGCCTCTTTGCTCCAAAAGCTCTCCCTCATCCTCCAAAAGCAGTTTGATAATGATCTATCTCTTGCAGATGTGGGTTTCTATTCCTTGTAGCTCTGACCTCTTCCTCCAACACAACCAGCTGGACTACTCACAGCTGGATATCTTTTTACCATCCTTTGTCAGTGCCATTTGGGTCTGTAATCTGTAGGTGATGGGTTGTGTGTTGTTTTAAAATAAACAGTGATCAGAAGATAAATTGGGTATTCTTGATACTGTGCTGAAGTCTCATTTAGATGATGTAATGGATATTCCTAAGTTAGTACTGCTCATAGTTGTACGAGTTGATCTGAATCTACCATAAGAATCAGCCTGTACTTTGTATTGGTAAATTAAGGCAGAATATAAGAAAGCTAGGCAGCAAATCATCATATCCACAGTCTCTAGTTGTATCTTTCTGCTTAATTTGTATGGAAATGTATATTTGAGGGAAAATGGGGAGAATTAAGTAGAACTACTTTGAATCTGATGATAGAGGAAAGACCCTGAAAGAAAGGAGACAAAAGGACGAAGAAGGAACTTGCATTTAGATAACACCTATTCCACATCTTCATGGGCATTTGGATTTGGTATTAATTTAATACAAAAAGAAATTCAACTCCAGAGAGTTCTTTCCAGTTGCTTCATTGCCAATAAGCTACATCAGTGTGTTGTATCCACTGTTCACAAATTATAATGCTCCCCTCTTTTGAATATAATTGTAATGTTTTTAGTTAACACCAGAAGCCCCCTTTCTTTTTCTCTGATAATGATGATGGATTTTTGCAGATCTGTCTACCTTTAGAAATCTGGTGACCTTTTGGCTAAGAACAAATTGTGGGTTGTGGACTAGGGAAGGGATAAAGGGCAGGGCTTTTTCTTGGCTGGCCTAGGAGATTGCCCTGACAGTGCATGCAGCAAGAGGTTGCCAGGCAATTGCTAAAAGACCAGATTGAAGGGCAGCTGTCTTTAGGAGCGTGCTAGCCCTCATTGTTACATCACCGTTATTGATGCTTGTCTGTTTGAGTCTAATCCATAAGATAAAAGCCAGGCTATTGGAAACCTTCCACAAGACTTTTGCTAACTAGGCCCTCCTGATTCTGCATGGAAGCCAAGAGGCTTTCCAATGGGCTAGTCCAAGCCAACCCCAATAGTTCTCAAAGATTACTTCACACAGTATCAGGGATGATGTAATGGAGCAGTTAATTATATCAGTCTTGGAAAAAGACCAGGGGTTGAGTCTTTGTTGAGCGTTTTACTGTCCGTATGGCATTCAGCAAGTACTTAAGCTATCTGAGCCTCAGTTATCCACCTCCAAATGGGCTAATAATACCCTCTATTTAGGATTGTTGTTAGGGTACTGTGCATTGCACAACTCTAGGAGTGCTGTTCTCATGCTATTTCTCTAATGGAAATAGCAACACTAGGAATTTTGTAACATAGCAATGCTGGCTAATATAAATATTAAATATAATTGATACGTATAGAGAGAATTTAGCATGGTGTCCATGACTGTTTAAGAATGGAATCTAGTATTCTCTCAGGAAATTGGTTATAATTTGGTGTTCAGCTCTTTTGAAACTTGCTTCTAAGAAGGAAAAAGCAAAATAGTTTTAGATACATAATAATCTGCAAAGACTTGGATATAAGAAATTGTTACGTTGTTCAGGGAATGGGAATAATTTCCATATTCTGGAGCTCAGATGCCAGATTATAAAAGGTCTTAGAAAGCCTGTTAAGGGTTTTGAGCTTTGTCCTCAGGGAAGCAAGAAACCAATGAAGAGTTTTAAGGGAAGTGAAGAGTGTCAGATCTGCACTTTAGGAATTTCATTTTGGCTGAAATGTGAAGAATGGAATGATGTGATTTGGCAGTCAATTGAAGGGAGTGGTTAATTATATCAGTCTTGGAGACAGACACAAGTTTGAATCTCTCTTCAGTGTTTATGTTCAGTACTACTATTTATTACAAATATTTCACTTTTCTGATTCTTTCAGGTCCCCAAGACATTTTAAATTGCATATCTTCCAAAAGGATCACTACAGAGGTTTCTTTCACCATTTTAAATGTTAGATATCTTCTATATCATTTTGTATACCTGCCAAGTATTGGGATCACTTATAAATTAGATTTTATAGAGTAGGCAAAAGCTGGTCTCCTTGTGTCCACCCTTGTCCCTTCAGTCTATTCTGCACTGAACCAGCAGAGAGATCCTTCTAAAAGAAAAATCAGATCATATCACCCTCTGATTAGAACCTCCCAGTGATTCTCATCTTCTACCCCATCAAAGCTCATGCCTTATGGCAACTCAGTGTTCCATGATCCATTCCCACTCCTGAGCCCTGCCCCCTTGGTGCATTGCCCTCTTGCTACATTGGTTTTCTGTGTTTCTAGACTGTGCCAAGCATGGTTCCCATTAGGACATTTGCACTTGCTAGGAATTCTGTTCCTACAGATATCCACAAGACATGATCTTTCGTGTCCTTCAGGACTTTGCTCAAGTGTTACCTTATCAGAGAGGCCTTCCTTAACCATCTAGTATGAAATCAGGCATGCCATGTGTATACACACACACACTCTCTCTCTCTCTCTCTCACACACACACACACACACACACACTCACTCACTCCTTGTCCTCTTTAGATTGCTCTGCACATACATGTACCATAGGACTTTTTAACCTTCTGATACTTATATTTGTTTGTTTCCTCCACCATTAGAATATAAGCTCTGTGAGAACATTGACTTTGTTTTATCACTGATGAATTCTCAGGATCTAGAGAAGAGAGCCTAGCAAGTCTTTCTAGAATACATATTAAGCATGCATAAATATTTGTGGATGAAATGGATACACAAGGGAGTTGGAACTAGATTTTCCACCATTCTTGCGGGATGGTTGAATTTCACCTTGTTTCAAACAGAAATCTCCAAACCTTTCAAAGACTGAACAAGCAGACATACTGACCATGAAGTTTTGCATATTTTGAGAATGCGCTGCCTCTATTTTTCAGCCTTTTACTTAGTTTCAAATTCTGCTATAACCCTCCTCTGGTTTTCTTTAGTATGGGAAAAATGTCAAAGAAACTTATCTCTCTGTAGTGATGAGCTATAAAGGGCTTTAGGCTATGGGGTGGAACTCTGAGGGTCTGCCAGAATGTCCTAGGCAGGGGTGTTCTCCTGGGCCCTGGTACAGTTTGCAGAATAAGCCATTAGGAGCAAACATGAGCCAGAGAATGTAGGCGAACATAGGGTGGCTCTCAGCCAGCCTGAAGCTATGAAAGCCTCTAATCCAGCTCCTCTTTTAACTTTTTCCAGGACATTAAGGGTATGTTCTGACTCAGGGCTTCTTCCTATTGCTGCTTTATCTGATGTCATAGCTGGTCCCTCCTGCAAGGCCTGGGAGACAGTTACCCTGACTTGGAGCAGACCTTCCTCTACTTCAGTTTCCGCTCACCTCCCTTCCAGGTTCTGGAAGCAGAGGGGGGACGTAAGGTCTGAGTAGAGTTTTACTTGAGCTGTAGGTGAACTTAAGGCCATTGTGGCCAAGTCCACCACTATGCCCACCAAGCTTTGTGTGCCGCTCACTGACTCTGTTGCCATGGCCCTCCTTGCCTACAGCCCTTCATCATGTGTATATTTTGTGGTCACTGTTGTCATGCCACATGAGCTAATTTAAATGGAATTATTGGTCCTGCATTTTTTGGTCACTTTGAACCCTTGACAGAACTAATATGTATTTTAGAATGACCATGGAAAATATGACCGACACCGAGAAGGAACATTTTAAGGTTGGTGACGCTGATTCCACAGCCTGCCAGGCTCTTACCCACAAGTAGGCCTTGGCCTGGTTATCTCCCTTTCCAGCCTGCAGAAAAACAGGCTCTGTACACAGATGTGAAGAGCTGTGCTTGAAGAACCAGATGCCCAGCTACCAATGTATCAGCAGACCTGGGCTGGCTGAAAATTAGGAAGAAATGTGCTCTCATCAAAACATGCTTTTAAAAACTGTACTTAATGTGTGGAAATACTGCATTACAGCAGAATTTTTTTCTCCTCAAGAACAAATGCCATTGAGCTTTGATTTCAGGCAAGCTTGAAGTTTTCTGTTTCCAAGTCAGTGTAGAGCAATAGGACATGATTCCATGAAATACAGTGTAAGATGCTCTCTAGTGTTTAAGATAATCACCAGGCCTTGTATTGGTGGGATTTTTTCAGGGTCTGATTTTCAAAGCATCAATTGTAATAAGGTGCTTTTGGCATTGAAACTGTTTTTGGAAGAAGATGTACTAACACAAATTTAGAAGAAAATCTGCTTTAGTAAAAAGGAGGAAATTATTTGATGCTTCAAAAGTCCTGTGTTTTTTGGCTATTAGCATGCGTAAATGTGTGTTTAATAAGGCAAGGCTATATAAATTGAACTTTTCCTTTCCAGTGAGTCAATTGTGTATCTTGCTCAGTGAATGGGTACTCCATGTAGTAAATTCACAGAAAGATTGAATTGTAAACTTTACAAAGGATTGCTTAGTCACTGATGGAGTCTTAGAACGCAATCATTCATCATAGATTTTGTGATGGTCAAATATAAACAAATTTTGTAAGAGTAATAAAAATAATTAGTAATGCTTTGGATGCAGCTCTAATGACATGACTTTTTTCCCGCCCTCTCCCCCATCTTGTTTTTACCAGTAGGTTGTGACAGTTGGAAGTGTCGTGTACAACATGCGGCGATTAAGTCTTTCACCCACCTTTTCAATGGGATTTCATCTGTTAGTTATTGTGGCTCTCTTATTTTCCCATGTGGACTATGTAATTGCCGAGACAGAAATGGAAGGAGAAGGAAATGAAACTGGTGAATGCACTGGCTCATATTACTGTAAGAAAGGGGTAATTTTGCCCATTTGGGAACCCCAAGACCCTTCTTTTGGGGACAAAATTGCTAGAGCTACTGTGTATTTTGTGGCCATGGTCTACATGTTTCTTGGAGTCTCTATCATAGCTGATCGGTTCATGTCCTCTATAGAAGTCATAACATCTCAAGAAAAAGAAATAACCATAAAGAAACCCAATGGAGAGACCACCAAGACAACTGTGAGGATCTGGAATGAGACAGTTTCTAACCTGACCTTGATGGCCCTGGGATCTTCTGCTCCTGAGATTCTCCTTTCAGTAATTGAAGTGTGCGGCCATAACTTCACTGCAGGAGACCTTGGTCCTAGCACCATCGTGGGAAGTGCTGCATTCAATATGTTCATCATTATTGCACTCTGTGTTTACGTGGTCCCTGACGGAGAGACAAGGAAGATTAAGCATTTGCGTGTGTTCTTTGTGACAGCAGCCTGGAGCATCTTTGCCTACACCTGGCTTTACATTATTTTGTCTGTCATCTCTCCTGGCGTTGTGGAGGTCTGGGAAGGTTTGCTTACTTTCTTCTTCTTTCCCATCTGTGTTGTGTTCGCTTGGGTGGCGGATAGAAGACTTCTGTTTTACAAGTATGTCTACAAGAGGTATCGAGCTGGCAAGCAGAGGGGGATGATTATTGAACATGAAGGAGACAGGCCATCTTCCAAGACTGAAATTGAAATGGATGGGAAAGTGGTCAATTCTCATGTTGAAAATTTCTTAGATGGTGCTCTGGTTCTGGAGGTGGATGAGAGGGACCAAGATGATGAAGAAGCTAGGCGAGAAATGGCTAGGATTCTGAAGGAACTTAAGCAGAAGCATCCAGAGAAAGAAATAGAGCAATTAATAGAATTAGCTAACTACCAAGTCCTAAGTCAGCAGCAAAAAAGTAGAGCATTTTACCGCATTCAAGCTACTCGCCTGATGACTGGAGCTGGCAATATTTTAAAGAGGCATGCAGCTGACCAAGCAAGGAAAGCTGTCAGCATGCACGAGGTCAACACTGAAGTGACTGAAAATGACCCCGTTAGTAAAATCTTCTTTGAACAAGGGACATATCAGTGTCTGGAGAACTGTGGTACTGTGGCCCTTACCATTATCCGCAGAGGTGGTGATTTGACCAACACTGTGTTTGTTGACTTCAGAACAGAGGATGGCACAGCAAATGCTGGGTCTGATTATGAATTTACTGAAGGAACTGTGGTGTTTAAGCCTGGTGAGACCCAGAAGGAAATCAGAGTGGGTATCATAGATGATGATATATTTGAGGAGGATGAAAATTTCCTTGTGCATCTCAGCAATGTCAAAGTATCTTCTGAAGCTTCAGAAGATGGCATACTCGAAGCCAATCATGTTTCTACACTTGCTTGCCTCGGATCTCCCTCCACTGCCACTGTAACTATTTTTGATGATGACCACGCAGGCATTTTTACTTTTGAGGAACCTGTGACTCATGTGAGTGAGAGCATTGGCATCATGGAGGTGAAAGTATTGAGAACATCTGGAGCTCGAGGAAATGTTATCGTTCCATATAAAACCATCGAAGGGACTGCCAGAGGTGGAGGGGAGGATTTTGAGGACACTTGTGGAGAGCTCGAATTCCAGAATGATGAAATTGTGTAAGTTCTATATTATATGTGTGTGTGTGTGTTTCAGTGTGTTTATGAATGTGAGTCTGTGCATCATTTTTTAAATAGCATACAAAGAATGGAATAGCTTTTATACAAGATCTCTTTCAAAATATCAGTCTTTGCTTGGGTACCAATTGCCAATATGCTCTACACATAGAGATCTTAAGTTTATTTACATCAGAAGTTTATTTTTACTTTTATGCTTTCACACATTTTAAGTACATTGTGACCATGATAAAATGAGTAATAGGACACGATTTATCAGATAACTTAGGCTGAAAAATTTGTCTTCTATTTTGAATTACATGGTATATGCTCAGAAAAGGAATATTTAAAACATCACAATAGGTCTCTAACTTCATTTCTGAGTACAGATTGGGAAAACCCAAAAAGGTAACACCTCCGAAAAGAATTTCCTGGCTACCAGGGCTGACTGAGAATATTTTTGTGGCTTTTATGTGACATTGTGTTTTGTGACAATATAAGTTAACGTTTCTGCTTAAATGCCAATGCTAAATTATGACCTCATAACCAATCCTGCTTCTTCAGTGTTATGCCAATATGGGAAAGTCCATCCAGCCCTTTTGTAGTTCCAGTCTGGTTTTATTTTACATCCTTATTAAACAAACCCTCTACCCTGCTGATACAGTGATAGAGAAATAAGGTTCTGTCCATGTGTCTAGTTGTCAGGGAGCAGGTCAGAGAAAAAAAAAGGAACAATTTATTCTTCCTCTTGGTACTTTACAGTGGCACTGTGCTCGTGTAGTAATATGAAGTACCCAGTTGTTAAGTGATTCTTCCACTGAGAGTTGGTATTTAGAGGGCTGTTCCCCCTTTGCCTAGGAAAGTGTGTTGCACTCAACTCACCAAAAGCAAACCAGAAAATTTGACTCTATGAACAACTTTTGGGAGGGAGGAAGGGAGAGAGGGAGACTGGCAGGGAGGCTGCCTATAATATCTGCAGTACAACAAAAGACATTGAAATGAATGATTATGTTGGTTGAAGCACTGGACATTTAGAAATTTCAGGGAAGAAAAATAAATATATAAATATACTTCTAAAATAGTTAACTCTTATGATAATGGCATATGATATGCCAAATGGTGAATGCATGCTCTTTAAATATGAAATTTCTCCTACTGAAAGTGAGAGAAAACAAACCAAAAAGGGGAGGGGATGGGCAGAGAGAACAGATTTTCCTGAAAGAGCCTTCCAGTGTCCTTAAATCTCTTTGTTGTTACACTATAGTGATAAGTAACGTCAAGTACCATATCACAATGAAATCAAGCAAAATAGGGATTCTAATATCCATCTTCTGATGTGTGTAGGGAGCATAGTGTTTTGATTAATATCTATTTTGTGTTAATTATAATGTTGTTAGTGTTCCACTTATTGAGATGTGTTTTGTTGGGATACTTATTTTACTGAAAGATAGTGATCTAGTAGCAAATTAATATCCTTCATATCCAAGAAAGAATTTTTTCAATGGTCTTGCATTGGAAAGTTCACATATGCTTAGGTTAACACAAATGAACTTTATTCCTTTGCTAGGAATTCTTTCCCTGTTGATTATATTTTCCCTAACAATTATGTTTTCTCATCATTTCAATTATTGAACCCTTCTGTAGTATATAGCACTTGTAATCCATGTAAAAGTGTATTGCATATTGTTAAAGGTAAATTTCATGTTGTTAATGAACTCATAAGGGTAGCCCTTAAAACACCTTAAATCTGTGTTTTGTTTTGTTTGTTTGACTAAGCATATTTTCTTTTGAAAATTTAATCTTACCTTTTCTTAAGAATAAGGACTCTATGCTGGTTTATTTGAAAAGCAGCTTTTCCCTATTTATTCTGCTGTTCGGGACTTTTACCAAACCATAAATAACCTTCTTTTGGGTGGTACAATGCAGAAGAATAAGGAAAAGGATTTTTAAAGAGGATTGACATTGATTTGATAGAATAACTTATTCTGCCAAGCTCCATTTAAAAAACATTCATCTTATGCAATTAAATTGATTTTATTCTTGCTAAGGAAGGAATATTGCCAAATTCCATTTTTAGAAATTTAGATTTCTTGTGAAAATTGGTAAACATTGGTGGAGTTGGTGAAAATTGGCTAATAATTCATGCCATCTCTGTATATTTGTTCTTAGGAGTATTCAAGATCAATCACAAGTTTCTTGCTCTATAAAATTGTTACTATACTTCATTTGCTCAACTGAAATGTGAACTTTTAGAAATGGCAAAGCATTTAATTTATAAGTGGAATGAAATTACAGACCTACTTTTTTTATATATATTTTTAATTTTGAAGAGATTTCATCTTGACTTCATAGAGTTTTTTTACTGATAAGCTTTGTAGATGCTAAATAGGCCTATTGATTGTACAAATTTGTTTGGCTGGGACTTTACCTTAAATTAAGCACCAGGATTCAAACACAAGCTTTCTAGAAAAACGTATTATCAAAGATATTTTGATTCCATGTCTTTGCTATTGGGAATAGTGCTGCAATGAACATATAAGTGCATGTGTCTTTATAATAAGAATGATTTATATTTATATTCCTTTGGGTATATACCCAGTAATGTGATTGCTGGGTCAAATGGAGTTGTGGTGCTCTGTTAGCAGCTTAGAAAACATTATTTTTTAATGGATCATTTTTCCTTTGTCAGTCTTCTTATTTCCATACAGTCAGATCCAAGTGACAGAGTTTGTCATCGTGCAATGGAGCCAGGCTATGGAGACTAAACCCAACTTATCTTGAAGAATGAATTTATATCTCATCAAATTACATAGTTAATCTTGAAAGATGTCCTCTTTCAAAACCTACAGTACTTAAACAAGGCTGATGGCACCACTAAGCTTTATTAAGTACTTTGAATAAAATTTTGTTGGTTTAAAGTTGTGCACAAAGCCAGACTTTATGATTCTTTCCAGAGCACCATAAGGAGATTCCTGGAAAAGCCTAAATTTAAAGGCTAATTTTAAGAAGCCCCTAACCAAGGTAGAAATAAGTTCCAGTCTGATCAAGGATGGAGAATATAAGGCAGTATAGCTTTACTGATTGTTCAATTCCAAAAACAAGATAGATTCCTAATCTTTGATCTTGTTTTTAGTGTAGAAGTCATCATTTAAATTTATAATATAAAAATGTCTATACATATTTATTCATATTTTCACATAAATGAGTTGAATTATTTCAACTTGATAAGTGATAAGTGATGCTTGTAATTTCTAATAAAATATATTCTCAGCAAAACTTTTAAAATTACAAAGCAAAATCCCATTAAATAGATATAATTAACAGCTAGCACATGCTTTTTTATAAACTCAGTCAATGACACATGCTAAACCAATGCCAACTAATTTTGACTTACAACAGGGAATTCTGTCTAATGTTAACAGCTAATAAAAAATAAATGAAGAATATGCTAATTTGATTTGTGGTTTGGTAGGTAATATCCACAAATTTGAAGTGCTGTTAATGATTGTTCTTTAATGGTTCTAGTTTAATGGTAATAAGTATTACAAAATATTGTTTGGTATTTCAAGTCTAACATTAGCTTAACTGTTTTGGAAAAATGTTAAGGCTAATTAACTAATGTAGATACAAATCAAATTTAATTACTTAGTTATAGTCCAACGATAATATTATTTTTGGAAGACAATTCAAAAGATTATGAGCATTTAGTATTATATATTTAAAATACAGAGTTGAAAAATCAGACTATATAAGTTAGAATATTTACCTAATATACTCCTTAGAGTATCAGTTTAGCAGAGGTTCCTACTCATAGTATAATATATTAAACAACGGGCCTACCCAAACTTAATTTTGTTTTAACAATTATTATATTTTTAAGTGTAGTTTTAACTTCATTAACTTTAGGAAATAGTATGTATAAGACGTCTCAACAAATATAGCTGTCTGATGCTCAATATTTATATCACATTTTACTCTTTTTGGAAAAAAGACTAGAAAGGAAATAAAATTTCAGTATCATATATCATATGGGTTCTACAGAATTATTATCATATTCCAGGGAAAATAAATATTTTGTTTTTGCTATTTATGGGACCGGTGTTCTTTTCTTGTTCTATAGAGTTCTTGTTCTAGAGAATTCTATAGAATTCTCTATAGACTTAGCTTTATGAGATGGCAATTCAATTCTGAGAGTAAAACAAAACACATTAAGATAGCCAGATATAAACAAGGTGAAATGAAGATATTAAGAAAACTTGAAGTGATCAGAACAGAAGAATAATTGTGTGGAGAAATCAGAAATGATGAAAAATATTAGAAAAAAATATCACAAGACAAGAAAGGCTGTTAGGACATACTAATTTAAGTCCAACATATTCAGGCTTTACTTTATAGCAGTAGAATTTTATCTGCTACCTTTAGAGCATACTTTCATATTGACATAGAATTTTCCTAGGTAATGTGCTAATGTAAGAAATTTGTATGGAATAACTTTAGCATTTGAATGGATTTCTTCTTTAGTGGATTATCTTTTCAGACCAGAATATTTATCTCTTTTTAGAGCCAAATCACATATAGTATCATCTGCAAACCTAAATTATAATCACAAGTTTTTATAAATGCATGTTTTCTGAATGCATAGCTATTATAAAAATAAGATAAGAGCCAAAAACATTTATGAGTCTGCATTTAGTGCTGCCAGGAGCCTAAATTTATTATGTGCAGAAAGGTTGTTTACTGAGGCAACCAGATTGCCACATTTGCTATTATAATCTTATTTTTCCAGCACTAATTAAAGCTTGGGGTTATAGTATCATTATGTAAAGGAATTTTGTCTTAGCAATTGAGATTTCATAGTTCAGCCATATTGAAGTGTTTAAATTATGGTCTCTTCTCTTAGTCATCATCCAAGACCATTACATAAAAGGCTGATTGCTTTACTGGGTTAGGGGCAGAGGAGAATTTATATATCAGTTAATCTGCACATATTTAATAAGCTATGGATTTGTGGCCAGCAGTGGGCTAAGAATTATAAAGGAAATAGAAAAAAATATGCTCCTTATACTCTAAAATGGGAGATAATGAGATGATGCATATTCTGATAAGGAGAAATATCATTTTAAAGACATTTTGTAAACTATAGGAAGCCTTGATTTTAGACAAAATATGTTCATTTGCCTTTGGAGGACAAAAGCATAATTTAAAAGAAAAACGGGATGTGCATTGTAAGATGGAATCAAACCTTGGTAAATCTAAGAGTATGGGCAGTTTCAATAGACAGGACCATTATCAAAATTAATGAAAGGCTAAGTGAAAGTACATTTTGTATAACGGGATTTTAAATCATTATGAGGGTATTTAAATCAATCTGAGTACATCCTTTAAAGGATTATTGTTTGTAGAACCCTTTTTGTTTGTGGAATGTGTAGAAACAAAATTTAGAAGACTAATGGTATTAGTGTACTATTTTCCAAGCACTTTCTCAAATGTTTTTTATACATGTGGTATTATAATGACCTAATGAAGTAAATGACCTTGCAGAGGAAAAATTGAAACTTAAAGAGATTAAGTAATTTCTTCAAAGTGCTAATAAATTATGGATCTAGGATTTGAACCCTTTTCTATTTGAAATAAAAGCTTATGTGCTTGTTCTTCCATACCACTTTGCTTCTTGAAGGTCCTGAAGAGAATTTAATAGATTTGTAGTAAAATATTCTTAGTACTTTAGTTTTCTCTGTGCTAACTAGTCCTTGGGTTTCTAGGAATGGTTCTGCTTTACTTTAATCCTATGGCCATTGAGCAGCTTTTGAGGAGTCCTTAGCCATTGACAATTATCTACTGTCATGTCATTTTCTCAGAGTTATTACTCTGCCATCATCTTGTAAAATCTGAATGGATTTTACACTAAGTTGTGAAATGGGAAGAGATTTTCTTTGCTTTACTTTCCTTAGGATACTATTAACCAAGGGAAGGAGATTTCAGCATACTTAATTCTTTTGAGTAGAGCAACCTTGAGGGTCTAAGATATATAAGAGGTTATTTGTTGTTATTTTGCTTCTCTGTCAGCTAGCAAAGCAGAGATGTGGAAAATTGCCCATAGGCAACATCGTAATATCATGGTAACTAACAGGTTTTCATATAAAATATCTTCATCATATTCCCTTCATGGCTGAAATCTGACCATCGGAGATTTATTGTTTGGGGCAGAACATCGATTAGTCCCTTTTTACAATATAAATGCCATGAAACTCAGAAGGTTAGCCTTGCAACAGTAGAGTTAAATGACTCTAGGCCAGTGGCAGGAAAGGGTGAGAAGATAGCTGAATGTACTGTGGGCAAGTGGCATTTGAGATAATCTTCGTAACTGCCTTGGGTGAGCCTGCTGAGGGTCCCAATGGAAGGTGCTGAGTGGGCAGGCAGGACTCAAGCTGCTGTCTTCCCACAGGGCCTTGCAGTTCCTGCCCTGGATTTCTGGTGGGAAGTCCAGAAGGCCCTGGGAGGGAAAGCAGCAATTAACAATATGGAAAGAATTATAAGAAATCTCTTCCTTTGCTTCCTCTCCTGGCTCGACACACTGCCTATATAATACCCATCTATTTGCCAAAGGTTGAGCCAAGCCAGGGCCCTTTCTTTTCACAGACTTATACAGCTGTTTCACTATAGAGCCAGGCTAAATAAACAATTCTTTTTCATTTCCTGCCTTTCTCCTGAGGACTTGGTGCTGTAGATGACAATTTATTTCTTTCCTACAGTGTCTCCACAGGGCTAAATATGGGAATAGGCATTGTGTTCTTTGGTGACAGTTGAAGATATGAAGGTAAGAATGAAAAGCAGAACCTGAGTCCCTCACCTTTCAGGCTGGTGCTTATGATAACAGAGCAACCGGGTTGTTGCAGTATACTTAGCAATTCACATATTAATAAAATACCCTAAGATATTTCCCAGATACAGTTTATTTTATTTTATTTTTGCTTTTCTATGCTTACATATGAGATATCTGGGATCCTAGGTATTCTGAAGCCTTGTGGTGACCCTTGAAACCAAGGCCACACCATTTTTCCATGACAGATTTCCTGAGATAAAGATGGGCTTAGGGGGATCGCTCAACTTGGAAATCTGAGCTCTGTCTCTGTCCCCTACTAGCATTGTGCCTTTCAGCCAGTTACTTAGGTTCTGAGTCAACTTTCTCACCTGTAAAATGAGGAAGATGGTCATGGTGTTGTTGGTGATGGTGATTTTGGATATGGTGGTGATGGTGGTGGTGACGGTTGTGGTTGGAATGTTGGTGGTTCTGGATATGTTGGAGGTGGTAGTGATGGTGATGCTGACGGTGGTGGTGGTGGTGGTGGTGATGACGATGGTGATGGCACTAAGATTTATTAAACAAGTTTCCTGCTATTCTTAAAGTATACATATGACTTAATCTTTACAACAATATCAAATAGCTACTCTTGTTATACCCATTTTACAGATGAAGAGATTGAAGCTTAGAGATTTAACTTTCTCTGGGTCACACAACTAATAAAGGGTGGGTCTAGAATTGAGCAGGACTGCTTGACTGTAATGCCCGTAGAATCTTATTCAGGGCTGTTTCTTCCTTTGAATGACTTCCATACACAGGGAAGAGTATGTTTCAGGCTGTGGTGCAGTGACACTAACCTCAACATAGGCTCATGCTGCTCAGAAGATGAGAAACTAGAGCAGTCATTTATCTTTTCTGGGATTCTAGAATGTGTATTCACCACGTTGCACCCCGTGCCCCACTCTCCATTAACCTAGAAGACCATGAATAGCTGAGTTTGAGAGGCAAGGGAATGCTAAATGTTGTAGTCCCTCTGTGTAGCTGACCTACCTAGTTATTGTTGGGTTTGGTTTGTTTTCTGTCACACAATATTTATTTCCCTTTGTTACTAGTTTTTAAAAAGAAACTTCTTTATTCCTAGTTATCTGTCATTGCCTGCTTTGGTGCTGTAGCATTTAACTTCCTTATATGGCTGAATAATGAATGCAGCTTTTCTTCATAATTGAAATATGAGTTTCTTGGTCTTTTTTTTTTAATGTGTTACCAATCTAAATTAATGACAACAAAGAATTAGTATCATTGGATGCCATTACCTTGTGTCAGCCCTAATAAGAGGTTAAAACATTATATTCCCTGACCCTGGAGGTGGTTAACAGTAAAACTTATTTATTAGGAGACTTCCCTAGAATAAGTGACCTGCATGGCAGTTCATCTTATAAAAAACTTAGAATTCCAACCTCCGCAGCACATAGAATTTTTAGATATATTTTTAAATGCCCAATTCCAAGTTATTCTTATTTCTGAATTAAATTCTCTGGAGGACAAGAACAAACAAAAAATTCTACCTAAAACGACATGAATATCCAGTTATATCTTGCATAAACTTTATACAAAACCAATGTTCAGGTGTTTCTATAACAAATTTGTTTTTGAACAAGGTGGTTTTATTTTAATTTTTTACCTTTTGCAGGCAAATTATTGGTCTATTTGGAGTAAGCCTGATAGCAATATGTTTTTAAATATAATTATAACCTTTAAAAGAAGGCTGCAACTGTTAGCTTTCAACAAAGAACATTTGTCTTACACACACACACACACACACAATTATTAAGGAAAAAGTACAAAATTAAGTCCTATTTGCATATATTTTAATTCTTAGGGCACAATTAAAGAAAAAGAAAAATCCTAACGTTACAAGGACAAGTTTCCTTCTTGCACACTAACCATGACAATCTTAACTTGACACAGTTTTTAAAAATGTGCTATTCAGTTCCATGTGTATATCTGTGTTCCTGGGATTCGTACATCACCTGAGAGAGAGAGAGAGGCAAAGATGGAGGCAGAGAAGGAGGTGGAGGCAGGGTGAGTAAGAAGGAGGGGTAGGCAGAGAAAGGAGAGGGGAAGAAAGGAGGCAGACGGAGGGACAGAGAGAATATACAGCCCTGATTAGATTTCAGCTATAGCTAAAATGAACTGAAGCCTGGAATTAGTCCATACTCTTGCTCATGCAAACAGAAGACAGTATGAGAGTAAGGAAATAGAAATGGGATTCACTCAAGCTGCTTCTTTATTAAAAATAGACAGCAACTTTGTCCTTGAAATCAAGTGTATGTGCCTGAGTGTGTTTGAAGAGCCAGAAGTAGCCTGTGGAATCCAGAAGGGCTGGGCCCTATTCGTTGATTCCTGCTTCCAGCAAATATTCTATGAGCATCAATCCCATGCCAAGCACCTTGCAAGATGCTGGGACAACAGTGGTACCTAAGACATAGCCTCGGCCATAGAAAACCTCAAGCTTTACTAGAGGAGATGGACGTACAAGTGTTCAGTCATAAAACAGTGTGTATGTTTAGTCACCCCTAAAGCTTCTCTGTGCCTTCCTCGGCCTCCTTCTGTCAGTGCCACCTGATGGGGCTCTTACCGCTGGTGTTTAGGCTGAGAATAAATGATGAGCTGTCAGTGTTGTTGCTGTCCACTCCAGGAGCAACCCACCCCCTGTGCCTGCTTTTCCCCAGAAGAAAACTACAGGGCTCTCTCTTGTCTCCTGTCCCCATCCCAGATGGCTCCTATCACAGTTTGGCTGCCCTCTCTGATGGAGACCAGAAGAGCAGAGATTAGGAACAACTCAAATCTGATTCATTTTTCATAGCAGTAATGAACTCAGAAAAATGTGAAGTAGGGAGAGAGTTTTGTCTTCTACTTTGCTTCTTAATCCTGTGCATTACTAGGGGAAGCATACGTTACTCACATCTGAGTCCTTTCTCTAAATGGTATGAGTTTATTAAGCATAAACAAATGAGGCTACTACATACATTGAAACTACTTAGCCAGGAATCTGATGAGCTGGGCTCAGTGCTTTTGGGGTCTTAGGCTCAGGTGGCCTGGTAGCTCAGAATATCCTGACATGGTGCTGAAGGAGGCCAGAGAGATTACCGAGAAAAGACAAAAGATTAGATGTACGAGTCTTTCTGAGCTGTTGTTATTATGCAAAAAAGAACCCTATGTGGGTGGTTTCTGGGATGCTATAAGCTGATATATTCTAGGAAGTAATTTATCTGACCTACATATGGTCTAGTAAAATGGAATAATATTAATATAATGTAATAATGTAAACATTAATATGAATATGTAAATGTAGAAGTAAACATAAAACAAAATAATGTAAAGAATATTAAGTCCAGACATTTATCTGACAATATCTAGAGCTAAACTATCCTGCGGTTGTTATTTGTTTGGATAACTTAAGTGTCTTTGCTAAGTTTTAATAATTTTAGGGAAGGAACATCTTTCCCAATATCTCATGACTTCTGTAGCTATTGTAAACTATATTCTCTTAGATCGATCTGTTTTTGATTATTTGGTTATTAATTCTATGGTCAATTCTTGCATATGAAGCACTTGAGACATTTTGAAGTAGATCTTGGTCTTTGGCCCTGAAGTTTTCCAGCTTACTGTTTTATGACTCTGTGCATTTACCTTTTGTGTGTGTGTGTGTGTGTGTGTGTGTATATATTTATATATATATTTTATATATATTTATATATATATATATTTATATATTTCCACCCAAGCTATCGTGTGCTTGACTCCAGCTATCTTCATTTTAAACATGTTGCTTCCTAAACATGAATATGGAATAAAAGTGAATGGTAGATGTTCATTGTGGACACATTGCCATCCAAAGGCTATTTTTGCTGTTAACATAATGACTAAAGGCACATGCTTTAGGGCCATACTAGCCTAGGTTTAAATCCTCATTCTATCTCTGTGACTCATGCCTGTGGTCCAGCTACTAAGGAGGCTGAGGTGGGAAGATCACTTGAGTCGGGGAGGTTGAGGTTGCAGTGTGATCACACCACTGCACTCCAGCCTGGGTGACAGAACGAGACCTTGTCTCAGAAAAACAAAAACAAAACAAAGGAAACAAACAAAAACTTCAAATTCTTCAGCAAAACTAATCCTAACACTTGCTTTGAGAGCCAATAAAATAAAGTGTTAAGTTGAATATTAAGAAACATGTCTTGATTATGTTTTTCTTACATTAGTCTACAATTCCCAATGATGTCTCATGGGCCAGCCTTCCCAAAGTTCTTGTTCTTCTTTGAATTAGGGAGAGGATCAGAAAAAAAATACCTATTTGGTACTATGCCTATTACCTGGGTGATAAAATAATCTGTACACCGAACTCCCATGACATGCAGTTTACCTATGTAACAAACCTACATATGTACCTGAAACCTAAAATAAAAAATAAATAAAAATAACAATTGGTTATACTGAAGACAATCACAAGACTGAGAGATGGGAGAACTCTGCATAATCTTCAAAAAGCAATCAAATATCAGTAGCCTAAGACATTTTAAAATGCTCATTTGCAGACACCGCTGTACTTTGCCTCCTGAGAGAAAGGTTGGTAAATTATCATTTTTATTTTTGGCTCTTTGCTTTTTTATCTACCCTTTTCCAGTGGGCAAATGTGATGCTTAGGGCAAAGCTAGATTTTGATGAAGTTCTTCCTGATAGGAGGCTTCTGTTAGGTTGGTGCAAAAGTAGTTGCTGGTTTTGTCATTACTTTTGAATTAAAACTAGCAATTACTTTTGCACCAACCTAATAAAATAGAGAATATAATCCAGGAGACAGAATGGAATGCAGAAGGAAACAAGTATTTAGGAATCAGGAGTTCCAGAACCAACTTGTCTCATTAGGCTACTGGTCTGGTTAATTGGTCGCTACCTGGACCAGCAGCCTTGGGTGAGTCATTTCATATCTCTGAACTCTTCAGTGTTCTTGATAGTAAAATTAAGGCATTGAAGTAAACGATCTACGGGTTTTCTTCCATCTCAAAAATGTTTGCTGTCCTGAGAGAAAGCAAAATTTTTTTAAAAAAAGATACAACACTGAATAAGATTTAGAGTAAAGTATAAGGAAATATATTTTTTTTGTTTTCTAAATTAGTCTTTGCCTTACTTTTTAAAATATAGTTATTTGCCAAAAAGAAACATTTTGAAAGACAACAAATATATAAAAATAGCTTAAATCCTTGTTTCTTAGCGAGTGTTGGTAGGTTATAAACTTGTAAAATTATATATGTTAAATAGATCTACTAAAGTGAATTTTGTCAAATTTGTTTTAGTGTCTTATATAAGTTGGCATTCCTGTCACAGTGTATTTAGGATAACAATATAACTTATTGTCCAAATCACAGCACTTTTGTGAGTAAAAGAGGGCACTATTAATAATTATGCAGATACATAATTAAGAAGTATGGCACAGTCAACCTAATTTGAACATCTCTGTGCTTGCTGTCTCAGAAAAGTGGAGAGGTTGCTATTTTTTTTCAGACAGAGTCTTGCTTGCTCTGTCACCCAGACTTGAGTGCAGTGGTGCAATCTCAGCTCACTACAACCTCCGCCTCCTGAGTTCAAGCAATTCTTCTGCCTCAGCTTCCCAAGTAGCTGGGATTACAGGCAGCTGTCACCACACCCAGCTAAATTTTTTTTTTGTTTTTTGTGCTTTTAGTAGAGATGGGGTTTCACCATGTTGGCCACCCTGGTCTTGGACTCCTGACCTCAGGTGTGACGCATCCTTTGTCTTGAACTCTGACCTCAGGTGACTCACCTGTCTCGGCCTCCGAAAGTGCTGGGATTACAGGCCGCACCTGGTTGAGATTGCGTTTCTTTGGAGATACGTGGAATATGAGAGCAATAGTCCTCTGAAATGAAAGACTTTGCGTTTGATGTTTCTGTTTGTTTGCTTTGCCTACCCACATCCTATCCTTTTTTGTAATACAGCTTGGCTAGTAAACATGCCTGCTGGAATGGAGACGGGAAAGTAATTAGATAAGTGGCAATGGAATAGGTAATCCATTATGCTTAAGCCATAACTCCATTGGTTTGCTAGTCACACCACATTGGCAGTTTTCTTTTCTTTTTTTTTTTTTTTTTTCCCATATGGATTAGAACAATTGATTTTTATTCTATGTCTTCAGGAAAATTGTAGTTACAGGTGAAGTAGATATGTAGGACTGTGAGTAAAGTGTTAACTCTGCAGCAGTCAAAATCATTACCAATTATGTCTAATTTTTCTTTTTCAATGAGAGACTCTCTGAAGTCCCCTCCAGCTTTAAAAAGCAATTATTCAGCAACATCACCACCTCTGAGTCCTGAGACTTCCTGACCTTGTCTTACCTTTTCTTACTCTTAGACTTGGTTGTTCAAGCCTGGAGAAACAGTTGGTACACTTCTGAGTTACTGTGCCTTATAGGCTATCCTCCTCAGCCCTCTTCATGCATTCCATGAATAGTCCTCAGTCTTGTCCTTAAATACGCTTTCTGTCCTTTTTACAATGAATTTCTGAGCCATATATTTCATGTTCTTTGGTAGGCAGATGACATAAATCTGTGTCCTTCTTTCCCAATATTGCCAACTGCAGAGAATTTTCTCCAGTTGATACCTATTGTCTTATAAATATGCACCATTGTCTTCTTTCTTTAACCAGTAGTATTTTTTCAAGGTGATTTTGTAGGAACAGAACAATATTGATCTTTAGGCTAAACCAGTTTAATTCAAATCAAGTTAGCTATATGTTTCCATAATAAATATATTGACCTATCATAAATGTATGGCAAATTAATCATATTTGCTGATTTTAAACAGGAGAAGAGTTATTGAGAAAGTACCTGAGCAATGAATAAACCTCCAGGAGACTAAAACACATCCTCATTTAAACATGACTTAAAGAATTTAATATTTTAATTAATAAAGTGATAGACACTGAAAGATCAATCAAGGCAAAAACAACGAAGAATTTAGCACGAGGAAAAATCAATCATGCAAGTAGAGAATCAGAATTAAGCTTCAAAATATTCTTAAGTGAAATAATTACTGAGAGCTTTAGTTATCCACACATTCAGTGTTACTCAGCAGATGTACAAATAACACTGTGTCCTGGTCCCAATGTGCTAGGGACACAGCAGACATGCTGTCACATTAAAACACACCTTGTTGCTAAGTCTCATGAGGGACCTCATATGTGGCTGCAGATGTATACAGATGTTTGCTTCCCCCATGGTCTAGTTTTCTTAGTGGTCAGAATCTCAACAGTTCCCAGAGTTTTGGTCTTAAGATACTGTTTTCTAACAAAATCAACACTGAAAATAAGAGACAGCAAATAATACAATTTTACTCACTAGTTGTTCTGTAACGACTTTGATTCATGTTTCATTTTATAAAATGCTTGAATCACATGAGCCATATGTTTATATTAGAGAAATCAAGGTATTGACTTTCTGTTTCTAAATTTTCATGCTATTACGGTGCGATTAACTGTTAGGTTAATTCTATAACCTAATATCTAGGTTATTTCTATAACCTGATAGTTCATGCTATTATGGTGCCATTAAATGTTAGGTTATTTCTCTTACATAATTCTTACAAATTTTCTTTTTTCTATTACTATAAACTATGATGCTCAACAAATAAATTTTCTTAACTGTTGGTTGGCAAATCCATCTGTTTTACTACATGCACACCTAGTGAGGCACATCATCGTGTGCCTGTAACGGGTCAACCCATAGTTTAAGAGAATATAATGCTGCTTTTTCTATGTATTTCTGTTATACTTGTATTTATCCACGGATTAGTAAATATAAAAATTTGCCTTATGAACAAAGGAAATTTAAATGAAACTTCTTGGCATGTATTATACCTTTGTATGCCTTTGAGCTCCCTCTTAAAGGACATTAATTTGTATCATGCTGTGCAATGATATTATATGTAGTAAGGTCTCAAGCTACAGGACATGAATGTTTTCACTTGCATTTGAAATAAGACTTTCATATAATTTGGAGGGAAAACAAGTATAGCATGTAAAGCAGACCAATGTTACTAACTTCTGAATTCCTCCTTTATCTTTATTAAGAAAAACGCTCTGCTTATAAAGATTCTTAAATAGATCATTTGAAAAGTCAGCAATGATAACCAGAAAAAATACCTAAATTACACTCCAACATTTCAGAGGACATTTAGATGAAGTCAATAATACCAAAAATATCCATCAATAGTTTTCATCTATAGTAAAATTAGGTTGGTGTCTTCCTAGTTGAGCCTATCATGATAATACTCTAAATTATTATCATGACTGACTCATGCGTTTGCAATTTTAGCAGCTGTGGTTTTGTGGACATAATATTACCAGTGAGTTTAGCAGGAATTTCTGAAGTCAGTAACATTAGCTGTACTGTCTTTGATCTAAACAGTCAGTAGTGCCTAAGAAGCATATTCTAGCAAGGAAACAATCTGAATCTCTTTGCTCTTAAGGTAGTGCCTCCATTCCCATAGTGAAGAATCTGTTTCAATTAAAACCGCATGCCTCCTCCAAGGTAGTGTTAAATTTATGGCAGTGAATGCTATAACTTGCTAGTTATTTCCAGCTTTTAATCCAGTGCCTAATATACCATAAATGGTTGTAAATGTATCATTACAAAATAGATGTAATATCTCTCTATGTAAAAGAGCTTTTCTATTCTCGGGAAGGAGAAGTAACACGTTTATGAAAACTAGTTGTATGTGAAGTAAGTTAAGTACACTTAATACACCATCAGGTCATCTCACCAAAAAGGTTATAACATTTTATAGACATGGTCACAATTGCACGAAATCACTTTCTCCATGACATTAATATATTCTGACATATCGCTAAGCAGCCTGTCTAATATGAAGAGTATAGCAATGCCATGAAGAACATGAGTTCTGGAATCATACCATTTGGTTCAAGACCCAGCTCAAATATTTATTTGGAAGGTAATATCGGGCTAGTTATTTAATATACCTCTTCCTGTTTCCACATATAAAAACAAGATAAATTGTTCTGTATCAATGGTATTTATGAAAAGTAAATTACATAGTATGTACAGAAAGGTTAGAATTATGCCTGACACATGGTAAAAATTCAATTTTGACTGTTGAGTTATTGATTATAAAATAACTTAGATGTCTGTATAAAAATAGGATACCCAATATAAGACATTTTTAAAAGACAAGGAGAAAATCGTAATTTCAAAAACCAGAGATGGCTACTTTTTACATTTTAGTATGTACAGGTATAATCTTTGTTTTACTCTTGCTTTTTTGTGAAGGTTTCCATTAGAAGTATTCATTATATGAATAAAAGTCTTTAAAGTCTTAATATCTAAATATTATTTCATTAAATGAACACAATTTCTTTAATGAAGCCCCTGTTGTTGGTTTTTGTTTTGACATTGTTTTTGGTTTTTTTTTTCAGGTTTTTTTAAAAAGACAAATGTTTATACATAAATAATATCATAGTAAACATTTTCGAGAAAGCAAAAAATCTCGGCTCACATTTTAGATTAATTCTTTAGGCTAAATTCTCAAGTTGGAATAAATAGACCAAAATGTATAGACATGGCAAGGCTTATAATAACTTTCACAAACTATTTAAAGAGAATTTGCCTGAATTTACATTCCTAATGTGCATGTGTAATTTTCTGATGAGACTGGTTGTTAGAAATCCTTACCAGTGCTTATATATGGAAGTACTTTAAAGTTTTTTTGCTAATATTTACTGAGTGTATTCTGTGTGCAAAGTGTTATGCTAGCTATTAACTTTAAATCAGTTACCTTTGAAATGTGCCTGCATTTGCATAATAACTATTATTGTTCAAAACTCTTCTTCAAATGCTCTTTGAAATTATCCTCAGAGCCATAAATAATACCTATTTTTGAAAGTTCCTAATGGCATTATCTTACCTAATCATTTATTTCATATGACAGTGTTAGTGCCAAACAACTTTAGGCTGGCCCCAAAATCAAATCCAATCTAAACAAATTAATTATTTTTCAAAATCATTTATCAAGCCTGCAGCTGTATTGCAGTATTATAGAAAGGGCACATTCTTAGGGTCAAAAAATCCCATTTTGAATCCCATTTGATGGTGTTATGTGCATGGCTAATTTAGTTATATGTTCTTGAACTTTGTTTACTGAGAAATGGTGAAAATAATTCTCAAAGTGCT
Organism: Piliocolobus tephrosceles; assembly: GCF_002776525.5. Classification (NCBI taxonomy): domain Eukaryota; kingdom Metazoa; phylum Chordata; class Mammalia; order Primates; family Cercopithecidae; genus Piliocolobus; species Piliocolobus tephrosceles. The sequence continues at coordinate 40,531,449 of NC_045448.1, read as the reverse complement.
ATGTTGAGTATCACAAGATAAGGTATGTGAAAATGCTTTTTTAATAAGAAAATGACATGCAATGTACTCTTATCAAATTTTGAAGAGAACTTACAGGTGAGCCCACAGAGTGGGAAGATAGGTTTAAATAACATGTCACCACAAAAAATAACGTGAGGTAACATACATGTTAATTAGCTGGATTTAACTATAGTGTATATATATTTCAAAATATCATGTTATACATGTAAAATATTTTTTCTAATTTAAAAAAATAAATGAATACATTTTAAGAATAATTATAATTACTATATTTTCATCATAGGAAAATCTTACAATTTTGTTTTTCCCCTGAAATATTTGAAAATAGATTATCTCTAAAGTTTTCTTCTTTCCTGTAATACTCATATACATTATTAAACTATAGATAGAATATATGAACTTCTTTTACTAGTCATCATCTAGAAAGCTTTGAATGAAAATCAAATGAAATTATTTTCAATGTGATCCCTAGATCTAGTAGATGTTATTTTCCTCCTAGTTTGGCCAGTAGCAGGTCATGCTGAAAGATTTTGCCAGTATTTCTGGTAAGTCAGGATAATTTAGTGTTCTGATGGCCTGATTTTTTTCATTACAGCCTTTCATTGCCCTCAGAGGGGTACTATAATAATCAAACAACCCATTTCCAAGATTTGTCGTCTAAAACTTCAAAGAGTCATGTGTTCTATCCCTTGCCCCATGATTTATTAAAAAGTTAAAACATAAATTTTTTATTTAATAGGTTTTCTTTAGTATTTGCTTTCAGAAGTTGCCCCCTTTTTCACTGTATTCCTTCTCCTCCCCCACCCCCTTTTTTCTCTTCTCACTCTTAATCCATGGTTGCTCCTATTCACTAGCTTATTTTAAAGTAGCTCACAGAACTCCAATTTTGATGGGGCGGGGGTGGCAGATATGCAATAGCACCACTAATAAGTTTTCAGGTTAATTGATTGGTTGACAGATAGTAGTGAATTTGAAGGCAAAGCAGGATCAAGGGGACCACACATAAATGACTAATTCTCACTGCCATTTCTGTGTTTTAGATGGAAAATGGTGGATGATGTGGCACTGGAATGCATAAGTCCCACTATATTTTGAGAGATGATTTCTACTGTGATTATTTCCAAAACCTTGAGCTTACTATTGCTCTTACTCCTTTCCACTCTCCACCCTCATTATATGCCACCACCTCCAACACTTTTCCTATTCAGCAAGCTATGCAGGTTGGACTGTAGATGCAGGTTGGGCTGTAAGAATTACAGTATTCTCAAGGAATGACTGCATACCTGCTTTTGATAAATGGAAGCTCAGATGTGGTGTTATGTGTGAATGTTTCTGATATGTGACTTTAAGAATCTTTGGGGGTTCAAATTTATTTTTGTCCAGAAGCTTGCTCTGGACAATTCTAAAGTAGGAAGTTCTTGACAAAGAGCCTAAGAATCCATTATCTTTTGGCTATAATGCAGGACAGAAATCCTGATTTTTCTCTTGACTCCAACTATATTCCTGAAGCCTGAATGTACAGATCTGTTTTCTCCAATAGGAAAAAAATTAGAATATACCCTAGTAACAAAATATGATTGGGAACTTACAGGGGTATTTTAGTCAACTAATAGGTTCTTTCACATGAATATCAGAAGGTGTACTGATGTGACTATTTCATGGAAATTTGTTCTGAGAAAAGGACCTTGTATTCTTTGCTCTGTGTCTCAAAATACAAATGACTATAGAAAAAGCAGCATTTTACAGGTCTGTCTTGAATTGGTATATTTGTAATAATGTCAAAAGCAATATTTAAATATAATCATTGACTTACTTAAAACATGTTATATAAATACAACTTTTTTTCCATTCCTATGTAGTTACAGTTATCAAAAAAATTTTGTTTTTCTTATCTTTCTTTTCCATTTTTCTATGGTTCTTATGGCTATAGATTTTTTTTTCTATTTCAGTATCTTTGAATTCAATACTTAAAGTGTGCTCAAATGCTCTATCTTTCAGCATAGCAGAATTAGTCAAGTGCAAGGGATAACAAATTTGTATGACTAAATCTTGACTATACTCATGAGTTTTAAATATCTAACTGGGGCCCCTTCAAAATACAGGTCTTTCGTGCTGTTTTACCACTGTTGCGTATGTGAAGGCATGCTTCCCTGTGTAGAAACTTGTTCATTAGAAGCTATGTCATTGTAGTTTCAGTTCCCCCAGTTGGGCCACCTACTTGTTACTCTTATTTATCCAAAGCTATCCTAATTGCTCTCTCCCTTCACCCAGATTCAAGCAGTTGAATTATGTTTTACTGTGTCCCTTGTGTAAAGGGAATGTCCAAAGTGCCAAAATTTCCTGTGGTTTTTGGAGGAGAATGGAGAAAATAAAACGGGAGAGAATCTCTTCACTTAGTGCTTCCAAATTGGCCTTTGTTTGTGTGAATCTGCAGAGGTGTGTTGCAGTGAGGATATCCACAGTCTACGCTAATTTATCAAACTGTTGATAAGACTGGGAGGATTATTTGAGTACCTGCATACAGAGAACACCTTAAAGACTTTTGAAGGTATAAGTTTAGATCATGTGTATCTGGTTCAATTCCAAAGAAACTTTTGTCAAAAATTGTATTGAACTATATTTGATGCCCCAAACTACGTTAGGAGTTGGATGATAGGGAAGAAAGAGTAGAAAAGAAACTAGAGGTTGTAGAAGAATAGATAGGGCTGTTTTTGTGGCTAAACTCACATTCTGGCATGCTGGAAGATTATTAACTTGTTATAGGGGTAACATATTTGTGACTTTATCACTTATGGGATATACTCTATGATGCCTAACATGGTTATATGTGAGTCCCTGCATTTGTGAGTGAATAAATGCAAACTGGTTAGTAGTTACAGTCACCAATGAAGATCCACAGGACAGAAAAGTCACCTGAGAAGAGATTGAACAGGAGGCTGACTCTTTGTAAAGAGAGTTGGCCAGAAAAGCAATGTGCAACTCCTCTTAACCATCTCCTTTACCTGAAGGGTCCTTCCAAGAAAAGGTTAGGAAGGTCACATATTAAGAATATATTCACTGAATATTCACAAAGTGCCAGGATATAAGGGTAAACAGGATAGAAGAGGTCTTCTTTGAAAGAAATTGATAGTTTATGCAGCACAGCGATCAAAATGCAGCACACCAAGAGCTGTGGGAGCTCCAATTACAGAGCAGTGATATTCTTTCAGGACAGAGGACCTGTCGGTTTGGAAGGAAAGGCTTCACTGAGGTGGAGGATTAAAAATTCATAAAATGAAAATAGAAAAATGGACACAGGAAAAAGGCAAGGAGACAGAAAACTACCAATAAAAAAGAAACCACTGATGTTTGAAGAAGTGAAGGAAGTATAGATAGCATCTACTAAATAATCTCATTTTTACAGATAGGAACCAGTCCATGAGAAATCTGGTGGGTTAGGTGTGGTAGCTCACGCCTGTAGTCCCAGCACTTTGGGAGGCCGAGGCTGGCAGATCACTGGAGGTCAGGAGTTCAAGACCAGCCTGGCCAACATGGTGCAACCCTGTGTCTACTAAAAATACAGAAATTAGCCATGCCTGGTGGTGGGCACCTGTAATCCCAGATACTCAGGAGGCTGAGCAGGAGAATCTCTTGAACCTAGGAGGCAGAGGTTGCAGTGAGCTGGGATCGCACCACTGTACTCCAGCCTGGGTGACAGAGTGAGAGTCCCTCTCAAAAAAAAAAAAAAATCTGGTGAGTGACATACTAAGATCACATAGTTAGAAAGGGGCAGAGCTAGATCTGGTAAGCCTAGTCCTCAGTCCACTCTTTGCATTGTTGTCGTGAAGTAAAAAAAAAAATTGTGGAGAAGGAATTGAGAGAACACAACATAGAGGATTGCCTTGTTACTGTGCTATGTATATGCATGTGACGTAGATAGGGGAAATGCATATCATATACGGTTTCAATCCAAACTGGCAAGTTTGAGAAGTTAGGTCCCTCTGCAGAGGTCTCTGAGCATTGCTTTTACGTGAAACGGGATGAGCTGACAATGGTTAGATTATAGGCTTGGTTGGAAAGGCAGGACCATGCTGCTGTCTTCGTGGCTGACCTCTTAGCACTGCACACACAGCCTTGAGTAACAGAGGGCCTTGGGTTCCCACAGCTCTGCCACACTGATCTTATCAGTCCACCTAGGAAGGTACTCCCCTCTTGTTGCTTGCTAGTATACCATCTGCCCTTAGGTCTCACCCTAGACCGTGTGTTGGCACATTTTCCTACCCTCACCTGATAGTGAAAAGCTGTAGACTTTGATAGTTCAACAGCCCATTTAGAAGTTATAAAATTTTCTGACATTTATGATACATCCATTATATAATAAGTAATCGTATTTATTATATATTTAATAATAGAACTATTAAAAATGCCTGGGGAATCTTCTAGCATCTTGGAAAAATAACTATGCATTCATGAAGAATTACAAAGTCCAGGAATCCACAAAGTTCCAAGAACAGCGATATATTCTATTATTTTTACATTGCCTAACAAAAAGAAAATGCTCTATAGGGCGATCATATTTTGCATAACCTTTGGCTTATAAGTTTAAATTTTTGGGAAAATGCAGAATTTAAAACCCAGAGCCTGTGTCCATGTGCATTTGAATATGTGTATATTTTGTAAAGGTGACTGACAACAGATGAATCCAATATTAACTGCATTTTTCCAAGAGTGGAAACAATTTGGGAGTTCAGTGCTATAGAAAGAGGATGTTGTATGTATAGCATACAGTGATGGAAGACATATTACATAAAATGATTTTGTGAAGATTATAGTAGTCTTTGAAGACTCAGCTAACAGATTTTTCAAAGTCATGCTAATCATTTTCAAAACAAGCAAATTTATGGAAATGTAAGTTAGATTTCAGTTAGATACTAACCTGATTTCAGGTCAAAGCTTATTCATACCGTCAGAATAATTTACAGCTGGAGTGTTGCATGGATTGCCCAGAATAGGAGGAAAAGGGAAGAAAGAAAGAATAGCCAAGGAAAAAAAATAAGGCACCTGTTAGCTCAAGCGTAAACACTGGAACTCATTAAAATCATTAAAGATTGAGTCAGTTGAAGAATTACCTCATTTTTCCCATTCTAACATTTCTAAAAAAGAAACACATGCAAACCAACCATAAACCACCATGCAAGTAAGTGCTGGAATGCAAAAGTAAAAATGTGAAGTGCATTCTCTTTGTTAGAAATTGGAAGATGAATTGTGGCATGGGATCTCCCAAGAATTCTAGTTAGTAGGGGACAACTGTTAGATCATTACACATCCATTGTATTTCAAAGGCAAGCTCTTTTAAAATACCATTTTTGAGGTATGGAAACATTCATGCACTTTTCTTAAGCACTGTATATTTAAGACCTTACGTGGATTTGATCCATAATGTTTCCCATATTTATTTAAACTTTTCTTGTAGAAATTGCTTTAGCAAGTGTAGGTATATGTCTCCTTCTAATTCTAAGCCACTAGTCATGCCCTAGTATCTTCTCCACTCGGTAATAAGAATGGGATTCATTTATGCTCTGAAATTTGGCACTCTGTCTAATAGTTGGGGTACGTCTTATGGGAATTAAGTATGTTCCCCTGACACTTTTCCCCTTCTGCCTTATGAGGACTGCTTCATTGACATCATTGCCTCCAATCCTCTGTTGAAATGAATTACATCCTGTGGGGCTGGGGAGGGGGAGTAGCATGGACTTGCTCAGTGGTTCAGTAAATTACAGAATTTTCATGGGATTATAAATCCACTTCTGGATACAAGTATTTGACAAACAGAAATAATTGCTGTTACCCATAAGCTTTCATGGGCTTTGAAAAGAAAGGAAAATTAGTCTTTGTCAATTGCTTGGATGTAGCTTGTCTATAAAACAAACAAAAAAAATCACTGTAGTACCCTACTTTTCAGCATTAATTTGAAGAGCAATGGGGGTCTTTTTGGACAGCCTGTTTAACTGCTCAACAGCTAGCTTTCCGGTTAATTATGCATTTCAAGCTAGGAAGCAATGCACTCATGCCAACTTGAAACTGCTGAAATGCTCTAGTTCTACTTTCAGATCATGAAAATGCGAGAAATGGCACCCTAAGTCAGACCAATGGTCTTTAGAGTTCGTATTCTATCTCTTAATAAATATAGTGCATGGAAGACCAGTGAGAGAATGATGATTCATTAGTTTAATTAAATATTTCTTGGATTTCTTTCCTCAACATGCACAAGCTCTTGGGATATTGAATTTTACATATTTGATAGCTGTTGCATAAAACCATGTATTTAAATGTGTTCTTTTGAAATCACCATATCTATTGCAAAAAAAAGCTATTGTCATAATTACTGAAGGCATCAGGAAAATTGATGCATTACAGAGGAAATGTAAATGGTTCTTAGTGTTTGCAAGTGAGAATAAAAATGTTAATAGTCCAAAGTTTGACCATCATAGGCATACACAACTAAAGAAAAAAAGATATGTTGTCAGATATGTGTACAAAGAAGCCTTTCTTCCATTAAAGATGGACAAGTGTAAAAACTATAGAGAATTATGCTAGGCTAGGTGCAATGGCTGAAGCCTATAATCCCAATACTTTGGAGGCTGAGGTGGGAGGATCACTTGAGCCCAGGAACTCAAAACCAACTTGGTCAACATAGTGAGACCACACATCTTAAAGAGAAATATGCTGAAATTCATGGATTTGCTTTATCTTGATAGTCTAAGGTTAATATTCTCTGTTAGATACCCGTGTATCTGCAAATCCATGATAAACCCAAGTTAATGAAAAGTTACATTTTGAAATAATCAAATGAAAGAGTGACAACTAATATTCAGAAAAAATAAAAAAGCTTTTTGCTTATTTCCTTTAGGGTACCTATGGCATTGTCAGGAGTTTATTTTTACTTCATAGCTGTATTTTTGTGCTCTTGCCTTCAGAGACAATGCTATTATTCATTATTAGTTACACATATGTTTTGGATGCCAGAATGCTTTCTATGAATAGGTTCTGTACCTTATGAATCTTGCACAATAAATGTTCTTCAGCTAGTCTAAAGCTCATGTTGAAATTTAAGTTAGCTGAGTATTAATAGACGAATGACAGAGGGAAGAAATTATAACTGCAAGGTCTTCCAGACTACTGACAACGCTGCCTGGAATATTTAATGAGTCAGATGGTCCATGACTTGACTGTTTCAGAATTATAGGGTTCTACTGAATTTACTCCTGCAGGGAAAGTGTGGGCAAAGACCTAAGCTCTCCTATTGTGGTCAATAGTGTCTTTTTTGGTATGGATAAAGACATCAGCTCCTGTTGTGTAGAAAGGGGGTGGGGGATGGGGGATGGAGAATGGGGAATAGAGACTGGGACTCTCCAAACAGGAGCCTTTGAGAAAGCTCCCTGAACTGTTTACATTGATAACCTGCTAACCATGAAGCAAGAGCATTTTCTGCTTAAGTAATTAAGAGTTCATTTCTTAATGCCTGGGTTTAATGGGAGAATTTTTGCTTTGCAAAAGGTTTGCTTTTGAATAAAGTGAATTGATGTGCTGTACTGAATAATGCCAAATTGCTTGGTATTTTTAAGCTTGCCTTTTTAATGTTTCATATTCAATGAGGATTAAATTTAAATACCAATTTAATCTAAATTTAAACTCCAAAATGGTTTCATGTGGTGCTCTTGAAGTATATTGTGCATATAGCCTACATTGTATACATTTGACTGTCATTTGTATGGAATTGTCATTATGGAAGGCACAAATGTCTAATTAGGGGAAAAATTCGTGGCTTTAATTTTCGTTAACTGTGGATCAGCTCTAGAACAGTAAGTCACAAATTAAAAATCAAATGGCACAATTGTGTCAGTAGCTAATAGCAATGGCTTTCATCTGAGAGAGACAGTTTACTAAGCACAAAGTTAAAGGAGTAAGTGGTGATGGTCTAGTCAAGTTGAGTAGTTGAATGATGACTACAAGACACTTGCAAGCTTTTTTTTTTTTTTTTCTTTCCTGTGATGGAAAAAAAAGATTGGGTGGAAACTTTGCAGAAAGACGTGGTGAAGAGTTTTTCTTTTGCACTGGAAAAGATGATGGCCATATTTAGGGAAAATGTGGAGATTAATCCAGGCCATGACAAAAAAACAAAGGAAATTTGAAGTTCTGTTTATCACCTGTGTTTCAATCAATAAAAGCCTACAGTTGTGTTACTGGAAAGGGCTCCCAATCCAGACCCCAAGAAAGGGTTCTTGGACTTCACGCAAGAAATAATTTGGGGCAAGTACATAAAGTGAAAGCAAGTTTGTTAAGAAAGTAAAGGAATAAAAGAATGGCTACTCTATACTCAGAGCAGCAGCATAGGCTGCTCAGCTGATTACACTTATAGTTACTTCTTAATCAAATGCCAAGGGGTGAATTATTCCTGAGATTTTTGGCAAAGGGGCGGTCTATTCTTGGAACTGAGGGTTCTCCCTGTTTAGACCATACAGGTTAACTTCCTGATGTTGCCATGGCATTTGTAAACTGTCATGGCGCTGGTGGAAGTGTCTTTTAGCGTGCTAATACATTATAATTAGCATATAATGAGCAGTGAAGAAGACCAGAAGTCACTTTTGCCACCATCTTGGTTTTGGTGGGTTTTGGCCAGCTTCTTTGCCACATCCTTTCATCAGCAAGGCCCTTGACCTGTACCTTGTGCCAACCTCCTGTCGCATCCTGTGACTAAGAATGCCTCACCTCTTGAGAATGCAGCTCTGTAGGTCTCAGCCTTATTTTACCCAGCCCCTATTCATAATGGAGTTGCTCTGCTTAAAATGCCTCTGACAATTGTACACTTAAAATTAGAAAAATTAGATATGGGGCAATCTGTACATGTATTTTTTATAAACCAATTACAGTTTTTTATGAGTACTAACTTCTGTACTTAGACACATGACCCATAAACTCAATAGAGAGAGTCATTAAGAGCCTTTACTCATTTTAATGAATTAAACAACCTCATAACCACACACGCAAAATATAAGATCAATATATAAAAATAAGTATAGGTAGTTCTCCATAAACTTGGGATATAGTATTCAGTCAGCAAAATCTTACACTAAATGTAAATAGAATCTGTTTTGGGGAACTTTTTTTTTTTTTCTACTTAATGTGACAAAAAAATACATATTAACTCACAAGTTTTTTCTTTTCTTTTTTGACTGATCTATTTATTCAAAACTAATTTCCTTACTATGCAAGGAGCTTTACTAGGCAGTAAAATGAATACAAAGTTAAATTTAGTATGGGAGAAGAAATGTTTGTAAATATCTGTAATACAAAGAATCAGGTTAAAAATAAATAACATAGAAGAAAAACAGGTAACATGGAGATTTAGACCTTGAAAGGTGTGGGCAACATTCTAACAGTCCAAGTTGGGTAAAGAAGTTTAAGTGACAGAAATAGTATGAACAAATAATAGAGGCAGGAAAACTTGTAGCCAGTTTGAAGAATGGTACAAGTACAGTTTCTCTGAAATGTAGGGTTCTGAAAGTAGACAGTGTTTGAAAGTTAACACTGCAAATGTTAGTGTTAGTGCAAAGTGCAGGCATGCCACAGAGTAATGTCTCAGATGTAGTAGAAGGAACATTAGACCCATATAAGAAGACTTGCAATCAGGTTTTTCCCTATTTCTGGGTGATAATTTCTGCAACTGGAAAATAGTGATAACTGTGCCCACCTCACAGTGACCTATGATGGTGTCTGTTTTCTAAACTGTGAAATACCATGCAAATACAAGATACAGATGTCCTCCTCATGGCACCAGAATTCTGTGTGGCTTCCTTTATCTCCTTCTCTCTCCCACGTTTTTCAAATGTGGCTTTTCCCACTGAGTTTACTGCTCCCTGCCCATTTCCTGCCTTTCCTTATTACGAGGAGAATTGGCTCTCTGGGCAGTGCTCCCTATGCCAGTTGGCAAACAAAGTCCTTAAAAGGCAGATGCTCCAATTCTGACATCACCACCAAAATCTCTTCTAGTTTTCTGAGAAGAACCCTCCCTTGCCCCCATCTTGAAAGGGAACTGGCACCTTTCTTTCTCATGGCTCTCTGTCCCTCCCACCTCATTTTCCCTCTGAAGGAGGTAGTTCATTCCCCACTGAGTTTGCTGCAGGAACACCCTCTCATTTCCTCCCTGTCTGCCTGCCTCTCCTCCTCCCCTTTCCTCCTCATCTGATCCATGAAGGTTTTACAAAGGACTTTGACTCAGGCCAAGAGAAAACAAAAGAGTAGAAAAGAAGAGTCTAGTGAATGCATGGTTTGATTTGAAATAAATTTGCCATGTTACCAGGAACATTTTGACTATACAGCTTCGAGTTTCCTTTGTGAATTTTCAGAATGCCCAGTCTGACTCCTTTTCTTTTTCTTTCCTGGGTGAGTCTTCCCTTCAATTATGTACCCTCATCTTTTGGTTCTAGGATCGGCCTTCGGCCTCTGACACCATTCTCCTAAACTTAAAGTATCCATTTGTTTAATGGAAACGAATGTAGTGATGAATGATACAAGTTGTTAATTGGCTAAGAAATTTAGAAAGATGGTGGTTTTCATTATGTCAGTTTTAGCAACTTAAGATGGTTTCAGTTATTATGTCAGTTTCAGTTATGAAGATGGTTTCATCAGTGACTTTCCCCCCCCGAATGTCCTTGGTAAAAATGACAGGGGCTATTTACTTAATATTAGTATTTCCCACAGCATAGCATTTTTGGTAACATAACAATTTAAGGCCTCTAGGGAGCATTTAGATGGTTTTTCATTCTGGCGAGAGTCAGATTAAAAATTGCAGTCTTTTTATTTTTTGGATCTAGACCTCTAGAGACGAGACCATTCCAGACCTATATAAAATTCCTTCAGCCAACTTGTCCTTCAAGGGTTTTGAGGTCATTCTAAGAGCCTAGCCTAACCTGCAGCAGGGTTACAGTGGTCAAAACCTACCTGGCATGTTGTTTCTGTGGATTTTTCCCCAGACCCCCCGATCCTAGTGTGGGGTATGTGCAAAAGGGGAGACGAGGGGTAGAGGAGGCCCTCACAAAATAGTGTCAGTGAATCTCATATTTGGTTTCCCGAAGGCATCTTGTTAACTGCAGATTGCTGTCTAGATTTCTTGCTGGGAAGCTAAATCTAATAGAAAATCTTTCAACATTTCTCAAGTTCTGTTCTAAATCAATGGGAATCAGATGATACTTTGGCTGTTTTACCTGTTCTTTCCTGTTACATGACCATGAAAATGTTAAAATAATAGGTAATCCTGACTGATGAATCTCTGACAGATGCCTTCTCAATTGGGACCCTGGGCTGTTTGTGCCTTCACATTCCTTTTTTCATTTTTAAATGCCATTTTTCAAAATGTTTTATCAAATATATAGATGATAGATAGATAGATAGATAGATAGATAGATAGATAGATAGATAGATAGATAGTCTGTTTCTTGATAAACCACATTGACAGATCTTGCAAACATCAGAATCTGTTGCTTCTTCCTGGGCCAAGGAAAGTGTGTCATTTATCAATCAAACTGGGTAGCAGCAGTTGAAGAAGAGCTGTAACTATCATCATAGCAGAGTTTATTACATCAGAATATTCAAAACAAGCTAAGTATTTATCAATATGGGGATGGTTATGAAAATCACAAGGAAATACTGTAGAGCCATTTTAAAAGAATGTTTCAAATGAATAATTATTTACAAAAAGATGTTCCCATATTTTATTTCACAAAAGTGACTTTTTTTTATCATATTGAGTATTCTGTGATTGCATTTTTATAAAAATAAAAAGAATATGTACATAGGAAATGTATTTGAAAATTGTGTTAGTTGGTAACCTTAATGGTATGATAGTGGTATTATTTTCTTCTTTCTTTTTATCTATATGTTCTGGTTTATATAATGAAATTGTATTGCTATTATAATTGTTTAAGTTATTTAAAATTTAACAACATACAGTAGAAAAAAGAATATAACACCAATAACCAGGAACAAGACAGTAACATGACATATGGTGGGGAGTGGATCTAGATATGATACACGTGTTATTAACATAGGTCAAAAGACTCCTGTGCTGATAGTGCTGAGAGACTCCCCTAAAATTCCAGCCAAATTGGAGGTCAGATCAGCAAGAGGAATTGAAGAAGCTGATCAAGACTAGGGAAAAGGGACCAAGGCACGTTGTACTTCTTTTGAGCCTGAAATCAGGTTTGCATTGAAAATAAGCTGGAAAAGAAAAAGTGCCTCCATATTTTAAGAGCTAAAAGACTGTGGGTGCTTCTGGGTTACTTGCTTTCAGTAACTGCAGAATAGTGCTGTTTTTCCAAGCTGGCACTGGTGTCAAATGAACAGAGGGTCTCCCCATTCTGTTATTTTCCTGGCAGTTGAAGCATCCATTGGCTCAGCTGTTTAATGTGTAAGTTCAGTGTCCCACAGGCCATTCTCCATAAGGCAGCAGCTACCCAACCATAATAAATTTAGTGTCAGGTCTGCATTCAGAGAACACTGTGTCCCACTTTAAGAAATTGCCCTGGGTCATGTAGCTAGTTGTAGAAATCTGTGCAAATGCTGGTGATTCCCAGGGAAGAAAGATAATTTTTTTCTTTGACCTGGATCTGTTTCTATTGATTCACAGAGTGGTTTTCCTGGTGAGAATCCTTTCCACTTCTGAATGCTTTGTGCCACTTGTCTCAGGGTAGGGCCTGCGTATTGTCATATTTATGAAACTATATGGTTCTGATATACAGCTAGTGTTCAGAAGACTGATTTGGAATGGTCAGGCTCAGCAAATGTATCTGGATAAATAGTAATGATAACACGAAAACTTTGAAGTGCATAGATGGTACTCACGCCCACAATCAGTTGACAATGCTTGTTGCATTGATTACCCACCTGTGAAAATGGATTTGCAGTGAATCCTCTTCCCTAGTCCTCACTGTGAGCAATGGAAAACTTAGTTGAAATGAGCTTTGACTATGGAATGAGACAAGCCAATTATTCCATGTTGGAACTTACCCTGAATTTTATTATCCATAATACTTGTTTTTATCAACTTAGAAAACTGACCTGAAAGTCATAAGCTAAACCATCAGTGGGCACATAAGCTCATTACATGTATACACTAGCACCTAACAGTGGAATACAATTCAGAAAGAGAGGAAAGGAAGGGGTGGAGCCAGACACCTTCTTGAATATCTACTATGTACCAGGAATTACTTTAAACATGGCGTATCTGTTGTTATTCAGTCCCTACAACAATACTCCCCCTGTTTTCTGTTCGATAAAATTTACTGATCCACTGACCCACTCTTTACACAGAGCACTGAAATATTCTCATCAACAACTTTCAGGTAAGCAATATTTAGGCATTACTTTTCCAGGGCCGTGGAAATTGCAGATTCAAACCCTAAAACCTGTCAAACCTTGTGCAGACTCACAAACCCCACCTCCTCTAACACCGTCCTGAACAGTGGAGTAGCAGCTAGAAGACCAACCCAGAAAGTCAGGTCATTATCATTGGAATCATTGTCATTGATATAGCAACCTACAGTTTCTCTTGCTGGTGTGCTTCTTTAACTTCTCTTCTTGTTTTATTTAGTCATTAGAGATGATGGGGGTTAAAAGGATGCTGCTTAACAAAAATAAAAGCTCACTTAGACTAGTAAATTTTTGTAAAGAAACGTAAGGTTACAGAAAAACTTAATGAATTAATACGATATTTCTCAACACATTTTTTTCATTGCCAACTAGTTTTTTCAGGTTATTTACATAACTGAAAAAGTGTTTTGTCACTCGTTATGCTTTGATGCAGTCTTATTTTGTAATCCATTGCTTTCAAATTTCTATCTTCTAGTGATCTTAAATTTGCACTGTGCTACTAGAATAGAATGATGGTATTATTACTATTATTATTGGCAGCAGAATTGAAATCTGGAGTATAAGTGGTTTGCAGACCATTCATAGATTCATGTAACCATAGAGATTCATGGTTGAGTAGTTGAGCACCTGACTTCCATGGGAAAAGCGGTGCTCTTCAAGTTGCTGCCTAATTAACACACTCCATGGATTGAGGATTTAAAGGGGAAGAGTGGTCATGCTTAGTGCAATTGAATGCATATTCGCTACTAGTTACATATACCTAACATTTTCTCTTAGAGACCAACTGGTTTGTTTATATTTATTTATTTATTTTTGAGAAGGAGTCTTGCTCTGTCACCCAGGCTGGAGTGCGGTGGTGCGATCTCAGTTTGCTGCAAGCTCCACCTCTCAGGTTCACGCCATTCTCCTGCCTCAGCCTCCCGAGTAGCTGGGACTACAGGCGCCCGCCACCATGCCCGGCTATTGTTTTTGTATTTTTAGTAAAGACGGGGTTTCACCGTATTAGCCAGGATGGTCTCAGTCTCCTGACCTCGTGATCTGCCCGCCTCGGCCTCCCAAAGTGTTGGAATTACAGGCATGAGCCCCTGTGCCCGGCCGACCAACTGCTTTAAAAATATTTTATGAAGTGTTTTTGTTATCCTAACAGAGATGCATTCCTTTAAGGGTGTTTTCAGCAAAACATTCCAGGTTTCATGAAGTATTATCTTTCTTTCCTTTTACCCTTTAACCATTTCCATGAAGTTAAAAGGAGATGCATAGCCAAGTCTTTGTTCCCAGAAGAAAATAATAAGAAATATGCTTTTAGAGAACAATGTGAATAGTTATAAGGGTCTATGTAAAAGGCAGTGTGTGTTAATTCTCCATGCATACTAGTAGTAAATATGAATGGACTTTCTCCTCATCTGTTTTTATTTAGAGCAGGACTTTCTTGCATTGAAGTTTCTATGCAAGCTATGTTCTAATTCTGTAAAGCCTTTGGTTAAGGAACAGCTTTGACTCTATATCCCTATCTTTTCCTTTCCCATGTCTTAATTTTGAGTTCTTATCACTCTGGTAATAAGCAGACATTTCTGAAAATCAAAAATCCTGCAGTTCCACTTTAGTTTTTCTTTCTCTTCCACTGCCTTTCTTCTCTTAGAGCAGTAAATATGTCAGATGGGAACATAAAGGCAACCTCTGTGCTGTCTTCCTCTGACTTAAATGCTCCCTCTCATCCAAGTAGGTGGCATTTCCCATGAGGGGCCAGACAAATTTATGGAACACCACAAGCAGAGCAGCCTTTGGATTTGACTTGAGAAATTAGGAAGAATCTGGTGGTCCTGGCTAAGAGTGCCAGTGATAAAAATCCAGGTGAGCACAGACCATTGTCATAAGACAGGCCTGCACTCAGTTCTGCGTATGTATGTTTACAGGAAAATTGTGGTCTGAATAGCATGGCTAGATCAGATGTGAGATCTGATTTACCTAATACTAGAAAGAATGTAGTCAGTCAGGAGACTCAGGCAGGACTTTTTATTTGATAAAGAAATGAAACTGTTGCTTTTGGTTTCTTCAACAGGATTTCTTTACTTCTTCTTTTAGACTTCTCAAAAGGTTTTTGTTGTTGTTGTAGTTTCTTTGGTGGTGGTAGTGGTTTTTCCCCTACCCTCAGAAGTAAGTAGATTAAGGTAAACTTTTGTCTTAAAGAGCACTGTTTAGTTAGTCCCTGTTTTCTGGACATCAGTGGTCTGTTAAATCTATAACCAGTAGGTGAATTTGTTTAGACAGACATGAGCATTTGTTCACATCTCCTGTGGGACTTCGTGGAAGACAGACCTTACCTCCTTAGCTCCAGAATCTTTTACTTCAGTGTCTCATTTCCTTTCTGGGATTGGGGTAGAGTTCTTGGCACAGAAGATGCTAACAACTGACTTTCTGGGAGTCTTTGCACAAATGACAACTTCTGTGGCCTTCAACTTCCCCAAGCTAGCATGATGGGTAGATTAATGCGTTCCTTTTTGGCAGGAATGGGAACTAATTTTTTTTTAAAGAAGGAGGAAAACATGTTGTGCTAAATCAGTGATTACTATGGCAACAGGCACTCTATACATCTTAGAAAAAAAAGCAAAATGCAATCACAGTTCTCTAAAGGGGAAGATAGCAGAAATAGGTTCACAAACTTTTTTTTTCAAAAATCAATAAATATGTAATAGGCATCCAGTATATGCTCTGTATAATCTTATCAAAATGTCTAACAGAAACTTGATGATATAAAACTAAACCTGCCATTTGCTGTGGTTCTGTTTCAGAAATTCACACCACACATACTCACAGAAAAACCACAAAGAAAGAGTATATACCATATTTTAAATAAAATAATTAAATTTCACTGCCCTGATGAATCCATGTTAGAAAAAGCAAATATCTTACTAGCTTATTGGGCAGAAATACCCAAGTTGGAACAAATTACGCTCCCTAGACTGGCTGTATTCACCCCCCACCCCACAAAATACAGGTATTTGCATAACATGTGGCAACCGTGTTGGACACATAGTTCTTAATGTTAGTTCAGGGTTTCTCAACTTAAGCTCACTTAGACTAGTAACGTTTTTTTAAGCTCGGTTGACATTTTAGCCCAGGTCATTCTTCTTTGTGGGGGCTGTCCTGTGCGCTACTGTAGGATGTTTAGCAGCATTCCTAAGCCCTACACAAGATGTCAGTAGCATCCCCCAAACTGTCACAAGCAAAACTGTCTTCAGGTATTGACACACGTCACCTAGGGGGCTGGTTTAGAACTACTGGTTTCAAGTAACCCAGCTGTGTTATCAGGGCTTGTGGTGGGATATTTGAAATAACTCACTGCCATGACAAGAGTAATAGGCATAAAAATAAAAGCTGAAGTTTATAATATTTTAGTTGATTGGATG
Source organism: Piliocolobus tephrosceles (assembly GCF_002776525.5). Taxonomy (NCBI): domain Eukaryota; kingdom Metazoa; phylum Chordata; class Mammalia; order Primates; family Cercopithecidae; genus Piliocolobus; species Piliocolobus tephrosceles. The sequence continues at coordinate 40,514,614 of NC_045448.1, read as the reverse complement.
ATTTAGGTTATGACTATTAGTGATTTTGCCAGTTTGGCTCTTTTGTGACTGATCCTATTATATAAATAAAATCACTAATTTTGACAAATCAGAAAACACAACGATAATATTCCAAATCTTTATTTCTTTGCATTACACAGTTATCCCCCTAATTAGTTTTTCTGGGAGCACCCTCATATGGGTTTATATGGAATTGGAAATGATTTTGGTAAGTTAGTACATTCAAAATTATGACTACACAGTGGAAATAAGAATGTAATACTCTTACAGCAAATGACTATACAGATTGTTTTAAAGGATTAAACAGTGAACTAAAAGATGACAGAAAATTATTTGGAACATAGCAATTCCTCCCTTGAACCTGTAAATGTCACAATATAAATTTTATATGTGAGTTTTTCATTGTATTGTACTACCAGATAAAATAACCACAAACATAGATTGCTAGTTTCTTAATGCACATGTTTTGAGAAATGACCTCAAAGCACAACCGAGTAGCTGTTGGGATTTTTTCCCGAGTAATACAGAGCTGTGAGGTTTGAAGTGTGTTCTAATCATTGCACCTTTGGAATTTTCAGGAAAAAATAGAGGTGATGCTAACTTGCGTGTTGTGGATTTTGTAACTGTTCTTGACATGTTATAAATCTGTAAAAAAGAGCTATAAAATAGGAGATTAGACAGTTTACATATTTTTAAAAGTCTGAATGAGTTCATATAGTTCAGCTAAAGATGAAAGACTGATAAAATTCAGTAAGTATCACCATTGATTTGACAACATATTTCTCTTGCTCCTGTTTGCGGACTCGTGACAGCAAAATAAAGCAGATTTACTAGTACACTATAATCTTTAAATTTCTCATAAGGCACAAACAGTAAGTATTTAACTCTGTGCAGGGTAAGAATAAGTGAAGTGGGTAAAAAGTAGTGTAACCTGTCCCACTTTAAACATGAATGTAGATATTAATGCTGAAAGCCCTCCTTTGCTCCACAAATCATAACCATGATTTTTTTGTTGTCCTTTTCTTTATTGTCTTTTTTCCAATACTGTGATCATTGGCATTTCATTACTAACAAACAAGAGGGAATGTGAAGAAGGCAGTTTAAAGGTTATATCAGGGAATACAAAATCTTGGAAGGCTGTGGAACTTTCATAGATATTTTTAGTAAAAGCACACAGTAAATTTGGTACATCTTCAGCAATTAGCACTTACCTACGACAATTGATGCCAGCCTGTTATGTCAAGCTACTTGTGACACCACAGAGTGTTACTAAGATGCATAAGATGATTTCATTTTGCCCACTTTCATCAATAAATGAGCCTAAACATTTATGTGTCCTAAACTTCCTGAGATATTTCTCTCCCTTTCTTTAAAATCTTTAGGAATAGAGGAAGTTCCTAGCTATTGGTTCTCTGTTGAGTAATGCCTGGTGGGAAGGGGTAGATAAGATGGCTTCTTGAGATTTACTCTAGAATGTGATGATAAAAGATCTTTAGATTTTTCTTTTCTTTTCTTTTTTTCTTTCTTCTCTTTACTTTTTTTCTTTCTTTGCTTTCTTTTCTTTCTCTCTTTCTTCCTTTTCTTTTTCATTCTTCTGTTTGTTCATTTGTTCATTCTTGCTTTTTTTAAATTTCCTTCTTGCTTTTCTTTTTCCTTCCTTCCTTCCTTCCTTCCTTCCTTCCTTCCTTCCTTCCTTCCTTCCTTCCTTCCTTTGTTCCTTCCTTCCTTCCTTCCTTTTCCTTCCTCGATTCTTGTTTTGTTTGTTTTTTTAAGAGAAGGCAATCAGGATTTTGCTGTTTCCACTTAAGGACAGAATGAGAAGAAGTAAAGTCGAATTTGATCATCGATACTTTAGTTCTGCAGAAACACATTCTAGTGACAAAAGACATTTAGTCACTAGGGTGATAGTGGTAGAAATGAAGCCTAGTGACATGAGGCTGAGGGCTCTGCCTGAAAATGTGGAGCTCTGGGTTTGAGCTCTGCATGATGTGAGTAAGACTTTTTGTCTACCTGATTTATTTTGTCATCTGACAAATGAAGATACTTGGTTTCAGTGCCCCCTAAATTCTCCCCCAGGTTCTATAATTTGAGAGTCTGGAACTAAGAGTTCCGTGGTGTGGATATGGAAGCAGAATGGTTGCTCCAGGGGCTCTTCTAATTTCAGAAGACTTTGAAGTAAAGACTCTAGGAAGGAAAGAGCATGAAAGTCATAATGCTCTTATAAATTTTTAGGGATTTACAGGAGAAGTATTTATGGTTCGTGTCAAATTCCTTATGACTCTATGACTACCTCACATTGAATGGAGGGAGAAGAATTCAGCTGAAAGCTCCTAGTTTGCCATTAGCCAGAACAATTGGATTTTCTTCAAATAGGAGATTAGAGCTTCCAGAAAGTATTTCTAGTTCCATATGCTGCTTTTTTTTAAAAGGACACTTATTCCTATTTATTCAAATCCCTTTATGTCCCATGAGCATCACCTTCCCTTTCTGAGTAACAAATAAACTACTTTTCTTTCTTCAAAGCCTTTCTCCCAGAATGGAGTTACTTAAATATTTGTGAATGTGCATATGTGTATATGTACACACACACATATACACAGACATATATGTGTGTGTATACATAAATGTACACACATATCTACATATAGATGTGTGTGTGTGTATATATATATATATATATATTTTTTTTTTTTTTTTAAGGAGAACAGAATGCTCAGCAGGAATGATTAGTAGAGAAGTATACTTTTAAGAGTAATATTTTTCAAGTTAGAAAAAAATCCAAAAGTAATAAAAGCAACTTTCATAAAATGGTCTATCTTGTAGTAATCTGTCTAGAAACAACCCCACATCTTAAAATGCCTCCAAATAAATCCACAAAGAGTCATGCGATAGCTTCCATATTTATTGTTTGCCCTTTCAGGCAATTTGCTACCTGAGAATAGAAATGCCAAAGTGAGGTGAAATGTCTATCAAACTGGGTACACAGATCTTTTAAAAAATTTACTCTACATTTTCTTAAGAAGCTCACTTGGAGTGATTGGACAAAAGTGTTCGGATTGAAATGGATGCAGACCACTGATGTTAAAATGTTCCTGGGAAATGTCACATATCAGGTTGTTAAAAAAAAGTGACGGAAGCCTTGGTGGACTATGTGTATGTGAAAATGGCGCACTTCAACAGCATGGTCTGTCTACAGGACAAGATGGTGGTTCTTCAAGTTGATGGGGCATCTGAATAACCTGGATGTTTGTTAAAATACAGATTGCTGAACCTCATCGTCAGGGTTTATGACTTAGTAGACCTAGATGGTATGCAAGAATTGACATTCTAGTAAATTCTCAGGTGTTTCTGAAATTGGTGGTCCAAGGCCCCTTATTGGAGAACCACTTGAATCATAATTATGTTTCTATTACTATCTAGAATAATTAGCAGGAAGCATGTGAGAAATTGCCACAGACTTTGGAGCTGAGTTGAATCAGCCTCATTTAATAAACATTTTGTCCACAATTGAAAAGTTAAAAAAAAAAAAAAAGTGGTGAATAATTATATGCTTCCAAGCCAAGTGACAATTGCAAGCTGAACAGAAGCTGCCCCTTAAGGAATGTCGGTGAAGAAGACAGGAAAAGATAGCTCAATCTGTCACTTCTAAAAGCTTCTAAAACAATTACACTTTCTACTAATGCTCTTACTTTACTACAGTGACTAGGATGTGTAATCCAGATTTTCTAGTAAAATGTTGCTTCCATTATAATTGCCTAACAATACATTACAATGTATCTATCTTATGGAATATTATACAGCTATTAGCAACAGGATGATTGAGGAACTTTTGATGAGGAGGGGAAAATGTTTATAACATGTTAATTGGTAGAATACCAAGTTGACTCTGTGTGTGTGTGTGTGTGTGTGTGTGTGTGTGTGTGTGTGTCTATAAATTGGAAGAAGGTATCTTACTAGCTTTGGTGATTTTGGGAGACTGGCTGATTATAACATTGATTAGCTTTAGTATATATATTTCCCCAAATTTTTAAGTGTTCATAATAAAAGATGTATGTGAAAACAATTTCTCATAATTTAAACTCTCTTTTGCTTGTCCACACCTAGGGAGGAGGCCCACAACTGACGTGGGAGTTGGAAAGGGAGTAATACAGGAGTGGGGGTAATTTTTGTGGCTCATTCAGTTGGATGGTTGGGGGTCATAGTTTTTATTGGTGGGACATAAAAGGCTAAGTGGTAGATTTGGGATTTTTGGTAACTGACCCAATGATTTTTGTAACCACATTTTGTCTCAGTGTAGCAATTTTATTTGCTTAAACTTACGATTAATGATACACATTTTAAAATGTCTGTTTTATCTTTCAGAGTGAGGAAAATCCTGGAAGCTTAGATTAGATTGTAAACATGAAATACTGCAAACTGATGGCTTAAGGCTGACACTGAAGGGTTTAAAAATGGAGTGTTCACATCACCCTCTACTTAGTATGTAGGACACTTACCATGAGATTGGGGATCAGGGATTCACAACCCTTGGACAGCTATAATATAAAGGGTAAAAAAAATCCTTTCTATACAGCTGACTATCGATCTCTACAAATTGTCCATATAGTCTCTCTGTTAAATAAGCCTATAAATAGGATCAAATTTAAAATAGAAATATTTTAGGTTAAGCTTCAGGCCATCCCTGTGAAGTTTATTTACACATAAGCACTCAAATGTATGTATGAAAACCTGCAAAAAATATATATCCACATTCATGTAAATATAAATATATATACACACATATATAATGTGTATTTATATACACATTTCTAAGACAGTGTGATTGGTGAACACTTATGTTTCCTAAACTTTAGCTTTATTATGTTATTCCCTAGATTCACTATTTAATAGTAAACCCAAAGTCTTAAACAATTTTCTTATTTTATTCCTATTTAATGGTTTTATCGAATACACCCATTATTTGGATATTTGGATTCTATATGCTTCTCGATTTATTTACTTTTCTTTCTGAGTCACGTTGGTTATTAAAATTAACAAAATGTGTTACGGTTCTCTCTGTTTTGCGCCTCACCAAAAGAGCATTGTTCACTTTGGATTATTTGATTTGGTCCAAGCTGCTGAATAAAAGAGGAAATGTAGAAACAGAAAATTCCCATCAAAATTGTCAGAAACCAGTGTGTTTAACAAGAACATTTGCCCAAAGGACATAAATTAGTGATGACACTACATTCTGTTGCTTAGATGCATAGAGTGATTTTCTTTGGTCCACTCTGATCAGTAAATGAGCCTAACGTTTTCAATGGGTCTGTCTCATGGTTTAGAAGCTTGAAGATAGTACCAAAGGGGATGCTCTTCAGTATTTTCTTTATCATTAGTCACTTTTTGCAATGCTGTGGAATGAAAAGTAAGATATCGCTCAGGTGAACATCATCTTCTAGGAAGCGTGCTGTCAGAACTCATGCAACAACAAATATATATCTTATGTTTACTGGGGACACACACATTAATGTGACCCATGAAACATTTTTAAATGGCTTCTATATTTTGTAGCAATTCAAGTTTAAGCACTTTTATGCATTTAATTATACTCTTAAATGTTCTGCTCGAATCCCTAAAGCAGGTTTTGATTATTTCTAAGGGGCACTACTTGTTAGTGGCATAAACATTTATTTATTTGGCTTAAGAGGGAACATTTTTCACCATGACTTTCTTTGAAAAGGGATTATATACTTTTCAGTCACAATTTAGAGATGCCAATCTGAGATACAAAGTGGCTAAAATGATTAGTTTGGTTTTTTTTTTTTTTTTTTTTTTTATTTTATTTTTTTTTTTTGAGTCAGTCTCTCACTCTCCAGCCCAGGCTGGAGTGCAGTGGTGTGATTTTGGCTCACTGCAACCTCTACCTCCCAGGTTCAAGCAATTCTAGTGTCTCAGGCTCCAAAGTAGCTGGGATTACAGGCACAAACCACCACACCAGCTAATTTCTGTATTTTTAGTAGAGATAGGGTTTCACCATGTTGGACAGGCTGGTCTCAAACTTTTGAACTCAAGTGATCCACCCCCCAGGCTTCTCAATGTTTTGGGATTACAGGCATGAGCCACCACACCCACTCTTGTCTCAACTAATTCTTAATTACCCCAAGTTAATATCCTGCTGGTAAGTCTAGTTCAACATAATTAGCATAGATAGTTTATTATGAAAACATAGCTATAAGGTCTAGGATGCCCCTTTCTTCAGATAAATAACAGAACAATGCAGAAGGAATAATCAAGGTACTCTTAGGTAGTTTGACAGCAAAGTTTTGTATCTGGTTTCAATTAGCTTTGCAAAAAATATAGAAAAAAACATTTGAATTTTGGAAACTTTAGCCAGTTCACTAAAACCTTGTATCTTCCCAGCCTACCCCTGTGTGAATAGAATATATCAATTTCTTTTTAATCTCCTTTGCTTCTCTTCTACCTGCTGCAGTAATGGGAAGCTAAAATAAGGTGGTGATCCATAGTTGCAGCATTTTTCTAGAGAGAAGGCACACAAAGAGGAACCAAACATTAAAGAAAGATGTAGACCCTGGAAATATAATTACTGCAGAATAAACCTAAATAAAATACAAGGAAAGACTGAGATGGAGGTTGAATTCTGAGGTCCAGTGCTCTGTGAGGTCAGCCTTTGGAACATACTTGTTTCCAATGAATCATTCATTCTTTGGATCTTCATAAAGGTTGTTATACTTATGTACAATTTGATCCCTGTGAATTTTAGGATCCAAGTTACTTAAGATACTCTAGTCTCTCTTTATTCCAGTGTACACCATAGGAGAGTTTAAAGATAATATTTGGGTTGAAGTGATCTGGTATAGTAGAACCACCACATATTGAAGATAGACAAGGAAGAAAAAATGGTTGTTTGTTGTCACTCATGGTATTTTAGAGATACATTATTTGTGTCAAGGGGCAAAACTCACAGAGCCACAAAAGAAGAAAATTGGCCTGCTTGCTTATTAAACCTCCAGCAATGAAGAGTAACCAATGCTCATCAATCATGGGTCCTGTTTCCATACATGAATATATGGATTTACTGACTTTTCCTGCAATTAGTTATTAACAATATAGTTAGAAACTTAACTGCATTGTTTTCCCTTTATTTTTTTCTTTTGATTTTTAAATTTCATGAAGTAATTCAAGTCAACACCTTGTTTTGTATATCATAAAAGGGTAGTCACATTATTCATTATTATCTCTTCTGTCATTTATTTTAAATAAAAATTCTGATCCAAAATACCTTATAGGATTTATGTTTTATGCATTCATTTTTTGGTGAGATTAAATAATGTAAAAGCCTTATGCTGTTTCTCAGACCTTTGTCCCAAGGTCTGAGAAGAAGCCTCAGGTTTGAGCCAAGGAAAGGAATTCCACTACATTGACCTTTATTGCTCTGTTATACACACACACACACACACACACACACACACACATTTACCATTTAAAAGTAAAACAGACTCATTATAAACTTCTGGAAAATATCTAAACTAAAATAAAGTAATACAAATTATCTCTAGGTCTGTTAATAACAGGTAGCATTTAAGATTTCCAGGTGTTTCCTAATAGTCCTTTTTGTTTTTGTCCATGAGTATATGTAAACTTATATTTCAAAATTAAAATCATACTTTATATCTTGATTATATTGTAAGCACACTCCATGCTATCAGATACTCTTTTAAAATATATGGTAACATTTATTTGAAGCTCAAAAGCAATACCAGTTCAATAAAGAAAACTTGGAGAATTTAAAAATTTATAAAGATAAAAATGAAAATCACCTATTATAATTTAGGTTTACATTTTTGTGAATGTTCTTTCTACCTCTCAAATCTTTGCAGTGGTGGAATAATATTCTACCATAAAATGGATTATCATTTTGTGTCCAATTTTTTTTATTTGGACATTTTATTATTTCCAGGACTATTTTAATTTTAAAACCATTGTCATTACATATTTTACACTCATATTTGCCAAGCATCTGTTTTAAAATAGATTCCTATAAGGGGATTTACTGAATCAAAAAGCATAAAATTTAAAACTTTTTAGTACACTTTAGCAAACTACTCTCCAGAAAGACATCTGAAAAGTGGTACATTAAGTCTTAAGACGTTTTCTTGACTTCAGCCTACCAAAGTTTAAACTTCCTATTTTATGTTGTTCCTCATAGTTCATTTTTTTCCTTGTTGATATAACTTTTACATTATATTGATGTTATTATAACCCCACATTTATCTCTATTATAACTCTCCTCACCTTTATGTATACTTCTATCTTTTCTTAGTAATTGATACAGAGTTTCCAAAGAGACAGATACTTTGAAAACTGGTGATTTGAGAGAGATTAAAAGAGAAAAGTCAGATGAGTAGATTGCAAAAATTTTCTCCCATTCTGTAGGTTGCCTGTTCACTCTGATGGTAGTTTCTTTTGCTGTGCAGAAGCTCTTTAGTTTAATGAGATCCCATTTGTCAATTTTGGCTTTTGCTGCCGTTGCTTTTGGTGTTTTAGACATGAAGTCCTTGCCCATGCCTATGTCCTGAATGGTACTACCTAGATTTTCTTCTAGGGTTTTTATGGTATTAGGTCTAACATTTAAGTCTCTAATCCATCTTGAATTAATCTTCGTATAAGGAGTAAGGAAAGGATCCAGTTTCAGCTTTCTACTTATGGCTAGCCAATTTTTCCAGCACCATTTATTAAATAGGGAATCCTTTCCCCATTTCATGTTTTTCTCAGGTTTGTCAAATATCAGATGGTTGTAGATGTGTGGCATTATTTCTGAAGGCTCCGTTCTGTTCCATTGGTCTATATCTCTGTTTTGGTACCAGTACCATGCTGTTTTGGTTACTGTAGCCTTGTAGTATAGTTTGAAGTCAGGTAAAGGGCTCATTTCCAGAATCTACAAAGAACTCAAACAAATATACAAGAAAAAAACAAACAACCCCATCCAAAAGTGGGGAAAGGATATGAACAGACATTTCTCAAAAGAAGACATTCATACAGCCAACAGACACATGAAAAAATGCTCATCATCACTGGCCATCAGAGAAATGCAAATCAAAACCACAATGAGATACCATCTCACACCAGTTAGAATGGCAATCATTAAAAAATCAGGAAACAA
>NC_045448.1:40387054-40505054 GCF_002776525.5 Piliocolobus tephrosceles | reverse complement strand
AAAAAAAAAAAAAAAAAAAAATTAAAAAAAAAAAAAAAAAGAGAAAAGTAGGAAAAACTAAATGAATGTTTTAAATCCAGTATTCAAGACAACTTTCTTTAAGGGTGCCTGATCACTGAAGGAGAAGGAGAAAAGCCCAGAGTTACAGTGATATGTCTCAAAAACTGTTACTTATAAAACTTGATTAGAAAAAAGCAGTTTCCTCCTGAGACTAGGACAATTCCTGTTGCATCTTCTGTTTGCAGAAATAGTTAAGAACATACTCGCCCTTAAGAAGGTGATAGTAATTAATGACTATACTATTTGCAATTAACTTTTCATCACTACAGGATCAGAAGTACAATAGGAGTTGAATTTTTGAGTACTGTAGGAATTGAATAGTGGCATGTCATTTATGATTATATCAGAAATATATTTTGCTGGAAAGAACTGTATCACTTAGATTTAGAAAAACTCTCTCTATATAAGGAGAAGTGGTGGCAGGCATTAGGAAAGAGATTTGACCTTGATTACACAACCCTTGTGAAATTACAAGGGTTATTATAAGTAGCAGTTGTTAATCTACACAAGTAAAGCCTTGACTAATCTGACCACAGAAAAGGCAATAATTGCAATAGAAGATAAAATGCTGGGGAAAAAAATGTAAAAGCTAATACATTTTTAAATGCCCGAATGTGAAAATAATGAGAAATTAGGTTTTTAAATATTTTTTGGTGTCAAAAAGCTTCTATCCAGTCCTTGAAATTTTTTAACAAAACCTCTCTGCTGTATAATTAAAAAATATAAAATATTCCCCCAAAGATCATGACAAAATACAACCATAATATCATGAAGAAATGAGCATAGTAGAAACCAATAGGTGGTGAAATGATGGCCAAGTGAGTCCATTTTTTATTTATAGAAGAATTTAGTTATCTCTTCTATATTGTTTTTGAATGATGATGATGTTGATGTATAGTGTACCTTCTTTCAAAAATAAGAGACTGTTGCCTTCTATACTCAGGATTCATGATTCAAGGTTCTGTTCTGCCTGAGACTGTCTTACTGTATTTTCATCAAATTTCAGCAATCTACAGAAGACTGTGCTCAGTAACATACAGAGTGAATCAAGAAAGTTTCTGGTTAATACAATAACAAACAGTTGAATAATGTTTAACATTTTAAAAAATGGTATTTATTGATTGATTTTAGAGACTGGGTCTTGCTCTGTCTCCCAGACTAAAGTGCAGTGGCACATTCTGAGCTCACTGTGGTCTCCAACTCCTGGGACTCACATGATCATCATGCATCAGCCTCCTGAGTAGCTGAGACTACAGGCCCACCATGTCTTGCTATTGAAAAAAAAAAAAAAAATGTAGAGATGGGCTCTAGCTGTGTTGTCTTGGCTGGTCTAAAGCTCCTGGCCTCAAGCAGTCTTCCCATTTCAACCTCCCAAAATGTTGGGATTACAGGTGTGAGTCACTGCAACTGGCCAGCACTTACCATTTGTTACTTTGTAGTGAATTTTCAAGTTCGCAGATGCCCTGTTACCAGATCTATGAATGAAGGAAGGTTGACTCTTGGATATAGGACTACATTTTATCTCTGAAAGTTCTGTTAAGGATAATGTTTACAGATGCTATTAAATATGACAATTTCCCTACTGTTCCTATTCATCTAGTATACCACAGTCTGTGACTTCTGTGCATCTGTACCTTTGTTAAATAGTGTCTTGCCACATAAATTGACAAAATCTGTCAAATGAATTTATTAAGTGACAATATTTAATACTTGTTTATTAAGTGTTAATACTTAGTTGGTATGATCTTGAGCAAATTATTTTATCTAAGGTTTAATATTTTTCTCTGTTAGTACCTATTTATCTGGTGAGTACTATCATAGTTGTAAATCTAGAAAGACATAATTTATGTAAGTATTTAACAAAGGCCTGTCACATGGCAAATATGGTCATTGTTATTATTTTTCATTACTAAACTTGAGTGATGCTCTCTACCAAAATATGAAGCAGAATGACAGTCACCACATGTCTTCAGGATGGTTCCTGTGTCAAATGTTTCTTATAAACATGGTGAAGGATAAGAGCAATTCTAAAATACAATGTTTGTTATTTTGTTGTTCAACTAAGGACAAAAACCATATATCAAATTTGTTCAAGTATATAAAAATTATTAAGTGACAAGTAAGATATACAAACAATACCCTCTCCAAAGTTCAAAAAAAAGTGAAAATTGTATGGATCTTTGTTCCATGATTTATATTTATTATCTACAATGTCTGTCATCTTTAATTTGCCATTTTTTGAATACAAGGATGTGTCAAAAGATAACACATTATTAAAAAACAAAATCAAAGTAGGGATAATAGGTCCAGATTCATTTATTGTGTAATCATTGGGTACCTAATTTGCCAAGCACTATGTGCCACATTTATATGTCAACAATAAATGCCATAAGATAGATTGTGTATTAAATAATATAAAAGCAAATAAAGTATGGTATTCGCCAAGTGTTTATTCACATGAAGTAAGGAATGAATCAACCAAGAACGACATAAAATAATTATAATAGAATCCATCTTATCATATTCCTGGTAGTTAATCAAAATGTCAAGTAAAGTAGGAATTTTAAATCATTTTAAAATAGACATATTGTTTTAACTATAACGTATAAATGTACATTTATTCACTTCTATTTTAGTAGAATAGTTAGAGCTTTTCTTTAAGCAAAGATCCACCAGTTGTAAATTTGTGTTTTCTGATTTGCTTAAACCATACCTATAGTGTGCAATTTTCAATTTTAGTTTAAGATGGTTGCAAGGCCATCTAATTGCAGAGTTCATTCGTATTTTTTCCCAGTCTTGTATGATTATCTTCCTTACATCAAATCAGACAGTTAGAGGAAAATAATACTAGGCTTTACTGAGTGTTTATTAGTATTTACAAGGCATTCTGCTTGTTTCTTATATGAATAACTGTTCTAAAACATTCATATTTTATTGATTCATATATTTAATCAAATTATGGGAATTAAAGTAACAAAAGTGGTGTAAACAGGTTACGGAATAAAAACACCCTTGGCAACTGTGCAATTCTACCTTCTGGATGTACCTGAGGACAATCTAATAAGTGTATGTACTCACTGTGCTATGGAGAATGTTCAGTTCACCAGTTAGTCATCATTATGTAGAGATTGGTTAGGAGAACTTCTACTGTCATGCCTTTCTGAGCTATAATATGGCTAGACTCTGTGGCAGGTCATTAAGCTTGGACTCTGGATGAATTCACAGTCTAGTGAAGAAGATAGATATGTAAAGTAATAATTAAACTAATTACAACATTAGTGCTACAATAGAGAAATGTGTGTTACTGAAATGCCAGGGGTTCTGGTTAGGTCCTGCTTTTTACTGCACAGAAAATCAATCACTGAGACAATGATTATTGCCAGGAAAGCAAGCTTTATTGGGTGCTGCAGCTGAGGAGATAAGAGATCAGTCTCAAATCCATCCTCCTGACCGACTAAAATCAGGGGTTTATATATCAGGGAAGAAATATAACTACATGAGGTGAACAGGAATTAGGGAGGGGTAAGGAAGAAGAGTTGGTCAACAGGAAGCAGGTGGTCAATTAGGCAGTCATGATAGGTGAGGGGTGTGGCTTCTCTTTGTCCAGATGGTGATCTGGTAAGTTTCAGTTCCTTGATACTATCTAGGAGGCCCAATGGCTGGTTTTCTGCAAAAGGAACTCAGATAAGACAAATGTAACTTTCTCCAATTTTAAGACTACTAGAGTCAACTTCTATGTTTATTTAAGAGAAACCATAAACATCTGTTCTATAGAACAGCTGGGTCCATTTGACAGTCATCAGAGATCATGAAGGAAGGTTTGACTAACTTTATGGAGATGGGAAGAATGGGGCTGGGTAAAGAACATTTGACCTGAATTCTGTGAGATGAATAGAATTTTGACGAAGTGAAGAGAAGGAAATCTGTTCTAGAGATATAAGTTGAAGGTTCATAAATTCATGGAGAGATGTAAGAAGAGAAAGGAGTTGTGAAGTTTGTCCCATGGGAATCTCTAAGATACTAGGAATCCTGTAGTAATTACTTTAAGAGAAGTAGACAAGGAGTGTTGTGGAAGGACAGGGAAATGGAAAAGTTAATTTCAGCCAAGCATGTGGGTGAGTGGGTGGGTGGAGCATGTGGTGGATTGGGAAAGGCTTCCTGGAAGAGGTGACATTTCAGCATTCATCATGCAGTAAACCATTTCAAGCAGGGCCGGTGGTATTGCAGAGAGCAGCCAACCCCCGATTCTGATGTCTGGAGCAACCAGCTGAGGTTGTTGATGTGGATATCCAATCTAGAAAATTTGTCTTGCCTGGTTGGTGGAAATTTTTGTTTAATCACATTCTGCTATAGGAAATAAAGAGGTTTGGGGAATTGACCAATCTTAAATTTCTTCAGTCTAAGAAAAACTTCAAACTCAGACACTGAAAGGTGTGGAAAATCAGTGAGTCAGAGAGAGGAGAGGAAGCTGGCATGTCACAGAAAGCGAGACATTTTTACTGCCCTACTTTGGATCCCATACGCAGGGTGATTTGTTGAAAAGTAGCACATTCCCTGAAGAAGTAGGACACCTGGTAACCCTCATTTTAGTAGGGAGGCCAGATCTAGCTGTAGCCAGGTTAGTAATTTCTCCTTTTCCTTTGTGAAAAGTCCCCTCAGATCTAGTGTGGACCCTCATTGCTCAGGAAATTCTGTTAATTTTAATCTTTGAAATCCCAGTAAGTGTAGCAATAACATAATTAAGGCACTCATCACTTGCCTTAAGCTACTTTATTTTGCTTTAGGATGATGAAGTGTTCTTCAAGTGCAGCTGGCAGAACCCACTTGTGCCGAACAATTAGTAATGATTTCAGTCAATCCTCAACCAACGAATCAAAAATTATTTTGCATCTATCTCATAGTCTGTGGTGTTAAAAAAAAAAATGAAATGAAACAGATCTAAGTTTTTCTTTTTTCTAGTGAAAGTTCCTTGTGAAGACTATAGAGATTCATGAAGAAATTGAATAGGCTGTACATCCATTGCACATTAATGCCTATGCTAAAGGCATGTCATAGAAATTCTCAGGATTGATTTATTATCCTTCCAGGTTGTTTTGTAAATAGACTGTGAAGGCAAGGGCCTTGCATCCTTGGCATATATTTGAGTGTGACTCTTGCTGTCTATCAGCATGGCCTGGGGGCAAGCTGAACTCTTCAAGCCTCAGCTTTGTTATGTGGAAAATGAGTACAAGGATACTTGTTCGGTTTACCTCTTGGCATTGCTGTTGAGATAGAACAACAAAGAGTGCTTTGTAAACTGGAAAGCACTGATCAAGCTAAATGTAGTAAGTCAAAATTTTGCATGATTTTCATTGTAGACATTATAATTATGTCAGAAAACGTGCTGACGTGGTATCAAGTGACATAAATAAGACTTGAAGCATTTTATTAATTTTCACATCTCTAACAGTATGAGACCTACTAGAACTCTTTCCCAATGGCTCCAGATTGGCAAAATATTTGAGTGAGCCATTAACTTTTTACTGTGAGTATATGTTTTACATTAAGTTTAGCCTGAGAACTTTAATAGATTTTTTAAAAGTCTTCAGGAGACTTCAATGGCAAGTTTTGAAGATGCTGCCCCAAGGAAAATGTGGCTCTGGGAAATTGGGGAAAGAAGAGAAGCCTCTTAGAGCACCAGTGCTGACACAAAGGCACAGGGTCCCAAAGGTGATGGTGATACAGTAAACAGACACATTCTCTACAGAAAAAAACAAAAAAAACAAAAAAAAACAAAATCATGAAGGCTGTGGAAACATTAATCTGGAATGAGATTCAGTGAAATGGCTGCACAACATGGTCAAACTAAGGCCAGGCAAGGGGGCGACTTGCGTTAGGTGACCAGACGGTTCATGGGGCACCCTTTCGAGAAGCACCATTTGCCGTGCTTGTAAGTGGGATGGACAGGCCTGTATTTATAGTCCTCCTAGTTAAGACAAAATTTAAGTAGCATCTTATTATGGTTGAAGGAAGAAGACAAAAATCAACTAGTGAGGTATAGAACAGTAGTTATCAAAGTGTAGTCCACGGTTCAGTAGCAAGGACATGACCTGGAAACTTAGAGATTCAAATGATTAAGCACCACCTCAAAACTGAATCAGAAATTCTCAAGAGAGGGTCCAGTAATTCATGTTTTAACAAGCTTTCCAAGTGGAGTAAATAACAATGGGGATTTTAGGTATTTGCATTTATTCACTAAAAAATTATTAAAATGACATCTATTATGAGCCATATGCTATTCTGGAAACTGAGAGAAAAACAGTGACAAAGATGGACAAAGAGCTTGCCCTCATAGAGTGAACATTCCAGTCTGGGAACAAAACAGTAAACAAATAGTGTGATGTAAAGTGGTGATAAATGCCTAGCATGAATACAAGTTAGGCAGGATAAGGAGATAGAGTGTTTGATACTGCTACTTTAGAAAACGGTCAGAGAAGTCCTCTCTAGGAGGTGACATTGAGCTCAGCCTCAGCAAAATGAGGGGCAGGGCCATTTTAAAGAGAGAAATGAGTTTGCTGGGCCAAAATAGGAATTTAACAGGAAGAGGAGCATGTGTGTGACACCTGACTGAATTCTTTCCGGCTTCTGACCTCTACTTCTCTCCATGTGTCTGACTCATTCCTCTTTCTCTGCAGATGACGGGCAGCTTTCTCTTCCACAGGAAGGGTACAAACTACTATGAGCTATATGAACACTCTGACTTAGTTCCAGTTTAAAACTCCCAAGAAATAATGCTGATTTTCCCAGACACTCCTCTGCTCAAAATTCTCCACTAGCTTTGCACCTCACTGAGAGTAAAAACTCCACAAAGCCTAGCCTCCTGTTACCTCTCAGACCCATTCTCCCCATCACTTACTCTACTTCAGCCATCTGGGCTTCCTTCAATTTTTTTAGGTCTTGTACTCCAAGGTTTCTACTCACACATAACCTTTGCATTTCTTCATCCTTCTGCCTGGAACAATTTTCTTCCAAATATCAACTTAACTCACTCCCATCGTGTCTTCAGGCTATTACTCGGATGGCACTTTTCTACAAGAGATCTTCCTGAAAACGTAGAAAATTGCAGCGCCCATGTCTTTCCATGTACTGCTTTTCCCCTGAGCACTTATCAATACCAAATATACTAGGCATTTCAATGATTTTGCTTATTGCTTATTTCCCTTTCACCAGAATTTAAGCTCTATGAAGACATGGATTTTTATCCGTTCTGTTCACTGATTTATGACAAGCTCCTAGAACAATGCATTGCACACAGCAGGTGGTTAATAAATATTTGATGAATGAATGAATGAATGGATGACAAAGAGTACAGGATAATTTTCTTTAAAACCTGTGAAATGAAGTTGGAGTTTATGGTAGAAATTATAAGACAATAAGAAGAGTTAGTTACAACAGGGTGAAATAAAAACATTTTGAGTTGATGACCATAGGACACAAGATTTCAGTCTTACTCTGCAACTGAATGGCCTTGAGGAAGCCACAGAAACTTTGTAGGGCTCTACTTTGTCATCTATAATAGGGAGAAGGTAGTAAAAGTAGACCTGATTGGAGAGGCAGGAGAAGACTAAACAATATCTGCAGTACTTCCAGCTCCCACTCATACTCTATGATATCATATCTAGAGACTAAGACCAGGTGTGTGGACCAGAGTTTATTATCTGTGGTGGAAATCTATTTTAAAATACTTGAGAAAAAAACAGGTGGTGCATAGAACTCTGCTCTAGGGCTGTGAGTTAGCATCCAAAGTACACAGTTCAGAAGTTAGACTTCAAGCACTTCAAATATTTTTATTAACCATATGTATTAACTTTTTATTGGTGCATGGCAAGTTACCAGAAACATAGTGGCTTAAAACAACATACATTTGTTATCTCAGTTTCCATGGATTAGAAGACCGTGCAGTGTTTAACTGGGCTCCCTGCTCAGGATCTCACAAGCCTGTGGTCAAGGTATTGGCCAAGGCTGGGGTCTTATCTGATACTTGGGGTCTTCTTCAAAACTCATGTGGTTTTTGGCAGAATTCACTTTCTCGAATTCATAGACTTCATGGTGGCTTGCTTATTCAAAGCCAACTGGAGAATCTCTTTGAGTTTCTTCTTGCAGTGAAGCCCTGGACCCTCTTTTTAATGGGTTACCTGATTAGGCCAGGCTCACTCGGGATAAACTGTTTCTTGATTAACTCAAAGTCGAATGATTAAGGACCTTAATTATATCTGCACACTTTCTTCACTTTTGCCATACAAAATAGCCCAGTCTTAGGAGTGATATCCCCTTGCCTTTGCCATATTCTATTAATAAGAAGCAGGTTGTATGTATTGTTCCCACTGAAGAGAATGGAATTATATATATGGTCATGGCTCATGGGGGTAATCTTAGAATTCTACCTATTGCATAATAGAGGGCATAGTAGTTATAATAGACATATGGAATAAGTTTCCATTTGGGAAATTACAAGTATTCAGATTATTTAGTTGACAGGCAAAATTTTATAAGTTCCACTGCTCCTGCATTAAGGACATATAGAATCTGCTAGCCCAGCTGCTCAATACCTTGGAAGCAGTTAGTACACAGAGTCAAAGTATCATCGGTCCTTATTTCCCATTTCATTGGGGCCACCACTGGCTAAGTGACTATATGGTTGCCTGGTCCTCTTGTCAGTTGGTTGCCTCTGCCACAGCGTGAGCTTTCCTTTCCTTATCTTTTTCCCTTTCCCTATTCCTTTCTTTCTTTTCTTTTCACCATTTTGAACTTGACGGAAATGCATGAACATTTCTTATGAGGCAAATGTCAGAGTGACTGACAACAGAGAGTGAGACCTCAAATTTACAATGTCTATTTTGTGCCTGTTTGTAAACAAATGTAGAAGGTTCAGCAGAATTTAGTCTGAGGCTTGCTTTCATAGAATAGAACATTTGATAGTGAAATTGTAGGCGAATAGACCATAGCTACTGTCTATCTCTAATCCCAGGTGACCAGGATTATTTACCAAAATATTGACAAGCAAAATTGGCTTAGGTTAGCTTATCTGAGACGGAAACCACAGTTTAATCACAAACTTGTGTTGCAATCAGTGAAACTTAAAAGAGGAATGACAAAGATGTTGGAAAAAAAATATTCTGGAAGAAAATTTTAGGTTTGAGAGTCTACCTCTTTATTCAGCATTCTAAATACACTATTGAAAAAGTCAGCCTACAAATTACAACTTTTTTTTTCTTTTTCTGAGACAGAGTCTTGCTCTGCCACCCAAGCTGGAGTGCAGTGGTGCTATCTCAGCTCACTGTAGCCTCTGCCTCCTGAGCTCAAGTGATTCTCTTGTGAGCCTCTGAGTAGCTGAGACTATAGGAGTGCACCACCACACCCAGCTAATTTTTGTATTTTTATAGAGCCAGGGTTTCCCCGTGTTGCCTGGGCTGGTCTTGAACTTTCAAGCTCAAGCAATCTGCCTGCCTTGACCTTCCAAAGTGCTTGGATTATAGGCGTGAGTCACTGCCCCCAGCCTAAGCATATAACTTGATATAGTTGTCGAGTGATTAACTTGCTTCAGTTTCTTCGGGAGTGGGTCTTAACTCATCTGAAATCCATAATACCTTTTAAGAGAATAATTGACTAGACCACTCTTAGCCAGTTTTACTTAATTCTATCTGTGGTAATGATCCTGGAGTCATATACATGAAAGTTTAATGAGGACTTCATAGTATTTGATACCATGTTGAAAATAAAACATAAAATTCTTCTAATAAAACTATCAAATTAAGATGTTTATTTTTAAAATGAGCTGCACTTTGCTAATTGGATATATTGTAAGTAAGTTTGTTAGGAAAATTCACCCAGCTCCAGAATCCACTGGCTTAAAATTCCCTAGTTGGATTGGAAAATAAACCAAACAAACCAACAGGAAGAGAAATATTACCAATATTTGGAGTCAGTTCTCTCTTGAATTCATCAAAGCCAAAGGTACTAATATCTGTGTTTATGCTGTTCTTAGGGTTTCTGTTGTTTGTTTGTTGTGTTTTGTGGTTAATTAACTGATTGAGCATTCCTTCAATCTCTAAATTTCTTTAAAACATCAAGTGTGTCGTGTGACCACCATCAGCTGCAAACACAGCATCAATTAACTTACCAAAACAGAGTCTTTGGTGATTAATCCATAATGACAGGGCTGTTCTCCCTACTGATTAAATTCATTATCAAGCAGCCAGAGGTAGAGAGCTCTCCATGGAAGATTTATTACTCTGGAATTACCTTTCTAGTTTATACTGATTAAGCTAGCTTTGGTGAATAAGGAAGACGAAAATATAAGGGGCTCCTTTTTAGTGGATAATGATGAGTACTTTTAAAAATGGCTAGTCTGTATTTTCAGTGTCTCAACTCTTTAAAAAAGTTCTTAAACATATATCATCTCTGGTCATTCACAAAGCTGTTGAAATGGTTTATTATTACCATATGGGATCAGTCTCTAGAAGAATCTTGTGTGTATCAGGCCAGGCTGGGAAAGTTACTGTTCTTGTTCTGTCTGCCACCATCACCTTGGTTCACTTTATCACCTGCAAAGCTGGATTTGGGTAATAACTTACTAAATGGTTTCTTTACCTAGTTCTTTCCTTTACTAGCCTATTCAGGGGCAGGTTAATTTCCCTTGCTGTAATCAAGTCACCCCTCTGCAAAATGTACAGTACATAATTCCAAATACATACACACACACACACCCCCCTGAATAGCCTTAAGTCCTTTCCATATATAAATTATTTTTATTCATTCCATCTTTTCTTTTTAAAAAATTTTGCTTCTGTTTTTAATATAAATATAGAGACAGGGTCTCCCCACATTGCCTGGGCTTGTCTGGAACTCCTAGGCTCAAGGAACCCACCTGCCGTGGCCTTCCAAAGTACTGTGATTACAGAGATAAGCCACTGTGCCTGGCCTCATTCCATCTTTTCTTTAAACTTTTCCTGTTCACTTGAGCACAAAGTGACTTCCCTCTTCTCATGAGCTGTATGACTTTTGGCTTTAAAGAGCTCTTTCTGTAACTTAACATTTTTTCCTGGATGTGTGGTTTTAATCCTCAATGGATTTGTGGGTGCTCTGAGGGTGGAAAAGTCCAAACTTTGCTTCATTGCATCCTGTGTTTCACACTGGGTCAGGCAAGGAGTGTATCTGATAACTCTTCTCAGATTTCTTGAGAAGAGCACATGAATTTATTTGCTCTATCAGGTTGCCTTCCAGCCCATTTTATGCACACTCATTTGGAAGATATCTGAAAGAGGATACCTAAGCCTATTGTTTTAGGTGCACTGTCAGGGAATATGGAGCACAAATGGCAAAAGATAGGGGAATGGAGGGTGCAGACACATACAGTGAAATTCAGTACTCTCATGCCACCTGCCATTAAGCCTTACACGAATATTTTGTTTACTGTTTGTAGGAAGGAAAAAGTAAGAATTCTGAGCCTCAGATCTGACTCTGCTATTTGGTTAAGTTACTCAAGTTCTCTCAGCCTTCATTTCCTTATCTGTAAATTAGATAAATTAGTACTATTCCATTGGATTATTCAGCAGGCTAAATAGGGTTATGTAAGTAAAAAAACTTGAAAAATGCCTAGCTTAAAATAGACACTCAAGAGATCTTAGTCCCCACCTCCCACAACTATAAATTAGTCTTGGGGTCATTTTAGGAGGAAGGGGAAAGAGGGCGACTATAACTTTTTATTTAAGACATTATTCATATCAGCACTGAATTATAGGCTGTAAATTTTGAACATGGGAGATTTAATCACAACTGTGATGATCTATTTTTGAAGAGTCATGCTTCTGCTGAGAATGACCCTGGCAGAGGACCTGTGGGTGGAAAGTAGGTGTAAATCATTCAAGATCGCTTTGCATATTAGTAAAGAGATAGAATCACATATCCAGAGATAAATTTAATTTTGCAATTGACATTCACCCTTTTAAAAGCCACTTTTAATATTACAACACAAAACCTAGTAAGAACAGCCTTTTAAAGAGACATCCTTCAAGGCAAAAAATAATAATTTTGATGATTATAAACGTTTTAACATTTCTGGACTTCTTTCTTCAATTTATGGCTAGGGACATAATTTTATTTTTTTCCCCCTTAGGTTGGTTGCGTACATTTTGATGGGGATTGCAAGGCTGCTGTTAGTATTTTGTAAGAATTTATTTCTTTCCTTTGTATTCCCAAAACACCTCTCTTGATAAACCATCAGGGATTTCCCTTCCATTTATTCACTAGTAGAGTAAGGCAATTTGCTATCCCTTCCTATGTTAAGATCAAAGCCAGAGATAATGACTTTCCACTGTTACACTGGAGACATGAGTCAAACAACAAAATATGGTATAAACGATGGCTTATTAACTACAGGGGAGGACGTATCTTCTGCAAGATTCCCTAGAACCCAAACTTAATCTGGAAGTGTCTTCAACATAGAAAGAATGCAGGAAAATGTTGCAATTTCCAAGAGTAGTTGAACACTTTGAAGAATCAGTCTTTCTAGCCTAAAGGCCAAAAGAGGAAGAGAAAGGAGAATAAAAAGAAAGAAGTCAACCACAAGAAAAGTTAGTATCTCTTGCCTTCATGGGGTGGTCAAGCCCACAGATTATGGAATCCAGTTGTTTTTGATGTTTGCCATGGTAGTAGTATCTGTGAAGAAAAATCCTCAGCATGACAAACAGTGAGATTTTTCAAAGGGAGAGGAGTTTGTGGCTTCCAGTTAAACAGGAAAGTGTCACATGTACTTGTGTAAAGTTGATTAATGCTTCTTACTTGTAAATTTTTCCAAGGTTAACAGATCTCTATGGTAGAACAGACACAAATTTAAGAGACACAGCAACTGGGTGTTTTTTTTTTTTTTTTTTTCCCTCCCACTCTTCTTTCTTTTTCTTCCCCTTAGGATTTCTGTGACCATATATAGCCATGACATCAGTTTACGTTCTGGAGGATTAAAGTTTTCTGTTTAGATTCATAGAGGAAAGTCTAGGGTTGAATGTGATTATTATAAATATTTCTTGATTTCTGGTAGCAAGCTAGCTAATCTTTCCTGCATTAAGAGGGGCTTATCATAATTTTCTTCTTTTCAAATTACTTGGCCTTTGCAGCTGTGCCTTGGAAAAGCATTTCATTTGCTCCAAAGAGAATAAACAATGCTTATAAATTAAGACATGGGTAGGATGTTACATCCCAATTCCATGTACGAATATAGTCCTGGTTTTTGGTCTCAGTGCCTGGCCCAGGATACCAACTGGGGACCTGGTTCTGTTGTAAAACCGTGTTGTCTGGCTGCAGGGCTGCTGCCACAGCAACAAAAATCGGTGATGTCACAGGCTCAGCATCTGCCTGCCAGAGAATGGGTTTCCAGAGGATATGATCAACTCTGTCTGCTGGGAGACAATTTTGCACATGCCATCTCAAAGACAGTTTAAACCTTTGTTCTCTCTTGTTTCCTCTTTAAACAAACTGATTTTGGTTCCATCTCCAAAATCAGATAAAATCTCATAATAATAGCAAGAGCTAGGATTTATTGAGCCTTCACTATGTGCAAGTTGACTATGTATTGTGCTTTACCTTCGTTACCCTATTCAGTACTCACAAAAACCCTAAGAGGGAGAAGATACTAACATCTTCTGTGTTTTAAGAATGAGTACCCTGAGCCTTGGTAACATTGTAGTCAAGCTTTGCTAGACAACAAAGCCTATGTTCACAATGAGAAACAACGGATTTTCCCTGTCAGATCCATGAGAGTCAACAGGACTGCCCCTGGCCTCTGCCTAACAGCCTTTTCTCCCCCTTCTTTTTCTTACCTAAAGTCCACCCTATTTCTGAAAGCTGTAATGTACATTTGAAAGGCAACAATGAAGGAATTTAACTTGAGCAATTTTCTTCTACTTTATCAAAATCTCAACCCCTACACTGAAAGGAAAATGTGAGCCTGTACTAAATCTAGAAATTCCTGTGAAGACCTGAAATGAATCCATGTGGGGACGACCAGTATCATACTAAGAAATCCTTGAACCTTAGGCGTAATTTGTTAGAAAAGATCCCTTCTAGTTTTTGTCCCCATGTAGCAAACCTTTCTGAAAGTAAGAGAGACAACCTCTTAGGTATCCCAAATCAGAAAATGAAATGTAGGTGGTCTTTATAGCAATGAATGTCTAGGGGTGCCTTCAAATAGCAACTAGTGTACTAAGTATGCTAAAGGAAATGCATTGACCTTGGCATCATGAGCTCTGGGGTTTACTTTCTCAGTGTCTGCAGTTACTTCAATAAACCTTCGATTTTCTTATTTGTAAAACAGAAATGATAATAGCAATATAGTATTGGTAATGCTGATATCGTAAGTAAGAATACAGGTACGAAAGTACTTTGTAAATTGTAAAATACTGGAATTGGTATTAGTTTCATGAGATACTGACTCAAGAATACAGTAGAGGCTTTCTTTGCTTTTTTTGTAATATATTTATTGAATTAGTGTCATTTGTCAATTTAACATATTTTATAATTCATTATTCAAGTTGAACATAGTTTTGGCAGAAAGCTCAAGTCATTCTGATGAGGATAAGATATCTAAGAAATACAGTATTTTCCAGGATGTTGTGTTAGATGCAAGGATAGGTTAGCCTGTCAATTACATGAGAAAAAGCAAAGTCACTTTAAAACAACACTAGGAAAGTGAGGCCAACATACAAGTTTGAGGCAAGATGAAGGGGAAAAGAGAAAAGAGGCACCAGACAGCCTCCGCTATAAAATAAGTTAGGAAGAAGGTGGTGTGGGTGCGGGAAGAAAAGTTGGGAATGTAAGTTGATTCCCTAGGGATCTGGTGTCCTGTCCCTTGTTTAGTTTCTAGAAAAATGTCTGAGTCAGAACTCACCAACTGAGGTTATAGTTCTACAATAAAATCTGTAAGGGTGATCACTCCTGCCCACGCAATGAATGACTCATCAACAAGCATACAGAAATGAGACCTTTTTCCTTAATTTTAATTGGTATTTGGTGTTGAATCTGTTGCCTAGATTATCTAGAATTTACATATGTGAAGCTATTAAAATGCCATGTCCCCCTGTATTGTGTTTGCTCAGACTAACAGCAACACATAAGGTTTTATAGTTATCTCAACTTCTCTCCATCTTCTGTGTCTTTATTTTATAGATCTTTATCTTTACAGAAGTATTACAAAGATATCAAAAACAAAGAATAAAGTTTGAATTATGTCTTCAGTGTATTTAAGCAGGTTTTTTTTTTTTTTTTTGGTCTTTTTTCTTTTCTACACCAGCAGTGATCATAGGAAATTCTTTTTCATGATATTCAGTTCTCAAAATTGGCTGTCAGGCCCAACTACAGATGATTCCTCAATTGGCTCTGGCCAATGGCTCAACAATGTAACTGGAAAGACATTTATAATATCTGCTAAAGAGAATCCAATTTACTTGCCAGAACATTGCTTCCTGCATACTCCATGGTATTGGTGCTAACAGATATTGAAACAGCTGATAGACATGGACAGGACATTAGAGCTGGCTAATCCACAACCCAATAAGCATTACTTAAACAACTAAGATTTGACTGGAGTACAGTGAAACATCCACAGATAATTGGTGGATGAAAAACAGACAGAATTCTTAACATTAGCAATGCTAAATCTATTCATTTTCTCTTAGAGTGGAATCCCCCTTTTTTTTTTTTGAAATGGAGTCTTGCTCTGTTGCCCAGGCTGGAATGCAGTGGCGCTATCTCAGCTCACTGCAAGCTCCGCCTCCCGGGTTCACACCATTCTCCCATTCTCCTGCCTCAGCCTCCGGAGTAGCTGGGACAACAGGGACCTGCCACCACGCCCGGATAATTTTTTGTATTTTTTTAGTAGAGATGGAGTTTCACCATGTTCGCCAGCATGGTCTCGATCTCCTGAGCTTGTGATCTGCCTGCCTCAGCCTCCCCTAGTGCTAGGAAGAGTGGAATTCTTGAAACTCATGCATATTAACAATTAACAGATTCTGTACTGATACTTGTTTCCAACTTAATGCTTTATGTATTCTGCTAATGGTTTTCCTATCCCTTA
The DNA here is from genome assembly GCF_002776525.5 of Piliocolobus tephrosceles. NCBI lineage: Eukaryota > Metazoa > Chordata > Mammalia > Primates > Cercopithecidae > Piliocolobus > Piliocolobus tephrosceles. The sequence goes on along the minus strand of NC_045448.1, from coordinate 40,488,889 downwards.
ACACTGAGGTTGCAGACACATTAGAAACAACCAGCTCAAATGATGGCGAGGTGAAAGTGGTAAGAAATGCAGTAATAGTTTGCAAAAATGTTCTCCTATTCTGTAGGTTGTCTCTTTACTCTGTTGATAGTTTGTTTTGCTGTGCAGAAGCTCTTTAGTTTAATTAGATCCCATTTGTCAATTTTTGCTTTTGTTGCAATTGCTTTTGGCATCTTTGTCACTGTATCTTTGCCCCAGCCTATGTCCTTAATGGTACTGCCTAGGTTGTCTCCTAAAGTTTTTATAGTTTGGGGTTTTACATTTGAGTCTTTATCCATCTTGAGTTAATTTTTATGTATGGTGAAAGAAAGGGGTCCAGTTTCAATCTCCTGCATATGGCTAGCCAGTTATCCCAGTGCAATTGATTGAATAGGGAATCATTTTCTCACTGCTTTTTTTGTCAGGTTTGTCAAAGGTCAGATGGTTGTAGGTCTTATTTCTGGGTTCTCTATTCTGTTTTATTGGTCTTTATGTCTATTTTTGTACCGGTACCATGCTGCTTTGGTTACTGTCGCCCTGTAGTATAAAGTCAGGCACATAGAGGGAAACAGCACATACTGGGTGGGAGGAAAGAGAGGATCAGAAAAAAATAACTAGTGGGTACTAGGTTTAACCTGGGTTTTGAAATAATCTGTGCAACAAACTCGCATGACACAAGTTTACCTGCATAAACCTACACTTGCACCACTGAACTAAAATAAAAGTTAAAAAAAAAAAAAAACACAGTAATTGAAAATATTTATTGGTTTTAATAAGAGGAAGATAATTCTGTTTTTTTTCAATAAAACTAGTAAATCCCAATTCTTGTAAATAAAGAGTAGTAAATCCCAGTTCTTCCCAATAAAATTTACATACAAAACATTAAACAGATAACTGAAAGACTTAGGGGTTCAGAAGAAACTAATATAGGTTTTATTAAAACTCCATGTCAAAATGAATTTATTTTTATTTCTGGTAGGGTTACTAAAGAAATAGCTTTGTTTAAAAATTTAATTTTTGCAAAAGTGTTAAGAAAACCTCTTTATGATATTATTGTGAATAAAAAGGGAGCCTGTGGCCTAGATGTTGATATGAATTTTCTGTAGTTAGACATCCATGAAAAGTTTTGATAACTGGTTCACCATCAAACCATGAATGGTTCTTAGAAAAAGTGTTAGGGATTTATCCTTAGTATATTCAACATTTTTATCAATGATTAAAAGAAGCAACAAGATAACTGCTTAATCAGAGCTACGATGACAAAAAGTTGGGAGGAATATGTAAATATGCATGACAGATTAAAAATTCAACATGTTCTTAACAGGCTGAAACACTTGACCTAAACCAAAGGTTTAAGATTCAATGCAGAGAAATATAAAGGCCTGAATTTAAGTTTTTGAAAAATATCAAGTGTCCTGTAAAAATATGGAAGACCTGGCATGTTACCAGTTTTTGTGAACAAGATGTGGGGGGTTTTGTTGTCTTCAGGTTTCATGTGAGTCAGTGGTGTTATGTGGCTGTGAAAAAAGCTAGTGTAATCCTAGACTACATTTTAACCGAAGGGGAGTATTCAGATCCTGAGATGTTATTGTCTCACTACACGTTGTACTGGGTAGGCCACAGCTTGAGTATTAGATTCCATTTTGGACCTGCATGTTCGAATGTCATTGACAGTCTAGAGGTATCTTGATGAGATGGCAAACAATTACGGCAGAGCAGCACACACTGATGACCCATGTACATTTGTCTCACTTGAGTGTGGGTTGTCGGTTTTCAACAGGGCAAGGAAAAGACTTACTGTATAGTTTGGTACATTGTGTTTCTATTGGAAGAAACAGTTTACCAATACTTACTATAAAGGAGCAGAGAAGGGACAAATATAGGTGGTAACTCAGGGAAAAACGGGACGTATGGGTACCATGGATGCAGAGGGTGCAGCAAAGGTCGGTGAAGTGTTAGAATATTATCGCAGAGTGGATGAAAAAGTGTCACTCAGTCAGTGTCAGGGAATTCCAGGTTGACTAGGGGACATAGGCAGAAGCAGATTCTGAACGACAGACTCAGTATTTGATGTCTAGGAGACAAATGGAAGCAGAGACTAGGAGGCAGAACAAGGATGCCATCTGCCTGATTAAGCAAGAGTTAGTATGAATCCTTTGCAAAATGAAAGTTTGTCTTTGGGGATCAGCACAGTGGCAGGTTGGGGACTGGGCTCTCTAAGAAGATCTTATGACTGTTTGGTTTTTATGAAAAATCCCTATGTAATCACCCAGAACCTCAGTAATTCATTTTTTTTGACAACCACACCCTCAAAACTTTAAAAATCAGATGCTGAAGGTTAATCTCAGGTGGAATTTTAAGATGCTTGCTTTTAACATACCAAACCTGAAACTGAAAGATGAAATCCTGTTCAGAGGATGTTGGCTTGATTCAACTTGTTAGTTGCTGCCATGAGATCGCTGCCACCTTCTCTTTTTTTAATTTCTTGGTGATGGCAAAATATCCATAAAATGTAAAGTATATTTTCATCAACGTTTTCAAATGGCATTTGTGAAAAAAAAAAAGCATAAGAATACTCAGAAATAACATTGTAGGGAGATCATATCTCTGTATGAAACAGAGATAGTAAAGAAGACACTGGAATTAAAGGGATAAAAAGAGACCAATTTGGTCTGTGTTTTCCTCTAAACCATCTAAATGACCTTGAACGAGTTACATAATTCTCTTTAAGCCTGTTGCCTCCTCTATAAAATGAGGGTAATTGCATCTCCAGAACAGCCTATTTGTGAGGATAAAGTTAGAGAACAAACAGGATAATTAGCATTTATTTCACACCTTATAATTTATAAAGCATTTCTGACATATTATTCCATTTGTTCCTCACGATAGCCTTGTCAGGCAGCTATCATTATTGTTGGTTTTATATTCTTATTTTTCTGGTGAAGTAACTTCTTCCAAGATCACACATTGGCAAAACTGAGATTCATTTAACATATACCACAGAAACACTTATTTTGTGACTACCATGTGTCAGCACTATTTTAGCAAGCACTAGCAACTGTAACATAATAAAACTTAATAATGTTAAAACATTAACATTGTTGAGTGCATACTATATGTTGCTCTAAGTATTCACGTGTATTAGCCCATTTGACAGTGCCCTTATGAGGTAGGTGATCTTATTATCCCCATTTTACAAATAGAGAATGTAGAGATAAAGGAAGCATATTCATCACCAATTTTCAGGTAGCTCATAATGTACAGAAGAAGAATGAAGCCCTGGTTCTCTGGATTCAAATTTGTTTTTCTTAAAAATGATCTTTTTTTATAGATAGGGTCTTGCTTTGTCACACAGGTTAGAGTGCAGTGGTGCCATTATAGCTCACTGAAGCTTTGAACTCCTGGGCTTAATCAGTCCTGCTTCAGCCTCCCCAGTAGCTGGGACTACAGGCATGCACCAGCATGCATTATATATTTAATTTTTTGTAGAGATGGGATCTTACTGTATTGCACAGTTTGGTCTTGAACTCCTGGCCTCAAGCGATCCTCCCACTTCAGTTTCCCAAAGTGCTTAGATTATAGGTGCTTGCCACTACACCTGGCCAAATAAACACTCAAAAGTTAAATGCAAATGAATGACATGTTTGTGTGTATAAATGTAGGTGTAGACCGGTCATCGGCCCAACAGATAAACCTGACCCATGCCTTCTGCACAAGAAGGAATATTTCTGAAGAAAGCTTCCAAATGGGATTCAGAGCCGCCCACCCTGCCCCCAACCATAGTGATTCTTGAGCAGTGCTGTTATTTCTAAGAGTACAGAAAGTATAGATTGTTAGGTGAAAAGTGAAATGGGCAGTTAATTATTTCTCTGTTATGTCTGAATGCCAAATATTCGGATAATTGTAAACACATAAATCACTGATTTTATTTTCCACAGGTTATTTAGATGTGTGGATATGTACAGATATAGCCCTGAAGCAAATGCACAATAAATTAAGTATAAAAATGTAATATGTCAATGTATAGCTGATAGAAGGACCACCAAATTGTATGGTAGAAAGTCCAAATTGTTGTCCCACTTTCATTTTTTTTGGTTTAGTCATATGTAAAATGTGGGTATAATATCTTTCCTGCCTACCCTGTAGTTTTCAAAGGTTCAAATAAGGTAAAGCATTTATATGCACTCTAAAAATGGTGAAGTACCATAAATAACTCATGGAGAACATGGCCAGTGTGGGCCAGTCCCAGAGAGGCATCAGGGTTGAAAGAATACATGCCATGCAGTACAGTAATACCATAAAATAACTCAGTTCTTTACTTTATTTCTTGATTAGAGAGACATGTGCCCCAGCAACAAATCTTAAAATCCCTCTTTTTGTCTTCCATCTGTTATCTGCACACACTCCCAAGCTGTTCCCTGTCATTTCTCAAAAAAAAAAAAGAAAAGAAATTGTATCACTTTCACTTTCTTATCCTCATCACTGTATTATTTTCTCCTAACTTTCTACTTAAAAGTAATTCAAGAACTGGGCTGGCAAGTAAAGGCTTTCCTGGAGGGCAGGCTTGTCTTTAATGGGCAGAGGGAAAGAAAGGCTGAAAATTGAGTTAAATTTTTTCTCATTAAATATTAGTAAATGAATGGAGATAGTGGTACTAACAGCTGGTACATTTCTCATCTGCCAAACCAAAGTAATCTGTTTATCTGAGGGTGGAAAAATAAAAATGAAAGTATTTTGTGGACATGTGAACAGAGCAAAATAATTGCCTAGAGAGAGAACCAAAAAAAAAAGGGGGATTCAATTTTATTAGATTGTAAAGTTTTCATAGAAATCTTCTGTTTTTTGTTTTACTTGCCATACTTTCCAGCTTACTGTATTTACATTTTTAATGAATCAATAAAGTGTATTACCCTAAACACACACACACACACACACACACACACACACACACACACACACAACTCGTAGTGATTGCACAATTCCAGTGAGTTTGAAGTGTTTGAAACTTGATGGCTTAAGAGCTATTTTTCTTCTAAATTGTTTTGTTTCTCTATGTTCCCATCAGTTAATTCATATATTGAGCAGTGAGAAAATAATATCAGCTGATATGTTTTGATATGTTTTGTTTTAATTATCTGATATTTCTTTTAAAATATCTTCTTTAAAAATATCTGAAAAGTGTGCTATACTAACAGCAAATACTTACCAGGCAGTTACATTTGACCAGTTACTTACATTTTTACTGTCCTATTGAAAGAAAATAAAAGCTTTTTGATTAAAAACTGGCTATCGTGATGTGAGTCCAGAGGTAACATGGTGAAAAAAAAAATCCAGGGTCATTCTAATTAGCCCTTTTTTTAGACGACTTACATTGTGCTTTCATTTCTTTTCTCCCCAACGTCACAGGCACACATTTAGTAAATACCACTAAATAAATAAACAAACAAACCTCCCTTGGAAAAACGTCTTGCCTAACTCAACAAGCAAATAATGTGACTGTCCAGAGTCAATCAGCCTTAAAGAAATGAATGTTATATCTCTGGGCCCAAATACAATACTGTATTTGCGGCGATAGGCACAGTCCTCGTAACAACTGGTTATTAATAATCTAAGCGAGGCGATGTCATTATTACCTGCCACAAAGGTGCAAATTTAAAGGAAGTCTTTTGCTCTGATGGGCTTATTTGCATGCATATTTTAAGAAACATATTGTCTGTGGTATAAATAAATAAATACTGAACAACTGACATAATGGTAAGGCATGGGTTTTTGAGCTATTGCTTCAGGGTAGCTTGGGATTTAATAATAATGATAGCTTTTGGTTTTAATCATTTACCATGTGCCAGTTTACTTCTCATTGATCATCTCTAATCTTCACAAGTGCTCCACAAGTGAGTTCAGAGGCCTGTTGTGTAGCTTACTTGCATTTACAGCATATAATTTAGTAGTGGCACAAAATAACTGTTGAAGTCAATGTTAGTGCTATCATCACCATCATCCCTGCAGTGGTTCTTTTAGAAACCACTCCAGAAAAAGCGAAAGGAAGCACTTTTTATTATCAGCAGTTTCTTAGTCTTTTGGCAATGAGCTTTAACTTTAAATTAAAAAAAATAATAATAAAGCATGTTGAATGAATGACTTATTTTATGGACTGAAAGCAGGGCTTTACATCTCTGAGCTTAACTTATATGGAGAAAAATGATTATAACACTCATCTAATACTGACCTTCAGTAGTAAAACCTATCTCATTCCTCTAGATCCGATGTACAAATCTTGTGAGTTGCAAGCTGTAGTCCTGAATGAAAGCAGTACCTTTAGGGGTGGTGGGGGAATGATTATGGATATTTATGGGGACATGTTATGGTCATACTAGGGACTGAGGAGGAACAGAAGGGACATTTAGTCAGAACTAAGGGGCTAGATGAACTGTATACGTGGTGTGGTCTCAAATAACAAAAAATTTCCTTGAGTTCTAGGTCACTCTGAGCGTTCCCAAGAAATCCATAGAAGTACAAGTTCAGTTTATAACTATGAGAACACAGAATTTAACTTGTACAAAAAAGATGTAGTTTTTACAATGTTTTGATTTGTACTAAATGTTTGAGGAATGCAACTATCATATAAATTGAGGAAAGATAATACTTTACTTGGTTTATACATTTACCAAAATGTATTCACAATTTTGGAATATTATACCCACCCAAGGCAACACCATTTTGTGATATTTGAGTTACCAAGACAACACCTCTGTATTGATTTGCAACTGTAATTGTCACATGAAGATAAATAATTTTATTAACATAGTATATTATTAATGATTAAGTGGTAAGTTGCGTAAATTTTAAGATATTTTGAATTTGCTACCCTATATATTAAAAAAGTAGTAGCGCAATGATAAATTCTTCCTTTCTTTATTTTGATAGTTGGTAATTTGTCTTGCATGTGTTATTCCTACTTTAAGTTGAGATTATTTACCTTTATACCTTTTTAAGTACAAATAAATCTGGGCTGTCATGAGTTATGCTAGCACTGGTTTTGTTTCCTTGGAACCTATCTATCTACGTTTTTTTGTTGTTGTTTTGTTCCTTTTTTTCTTTTTCCTTTTTCCAGTATCTATTAGGCAGAATGGCTTTCAGTTTTTTCTCTTACATCCAAGCTTAGTCATTATAAGAAGATATAGGTCAGGCGTAGTGACTCATAACTGTAATCCCAGCACTATGGGAGACTGAGGCAGGTGGATTACTTGAGTCTAGGAGTTCGAGACCAGCCTGGCCCACATGGTGAAACCCCGTCTCTACCAAAAACACAAAGATTAGCTGGGCATGGTGGTGCACGCCTGTAATCCCAGCTACTCAGGAGGCTGAGGCAGGATAATCAGTTGCACCCAGAGGCAGAGGTTGCAGACAGAATGTGCCACTGTACTCCAGCCTGGGAAACAGAGCAAGACTCAGTCTCAAAAAAAGAAAGAAAGAAAGAAAGAAAAAGAAAGAAAAGATATAAACATCTGACTAGCATAATTATTATTGAAAAATTATGCATTTTAGTGCATAATATTCTCTTGTAAATGAATTTGTTTCTCATTTATATTGTAAGTTGGGCAGGTGCAGTCCTTCCTACCCATTATGTATGGCCACTTAGCACAAAGAGCATTTGGTCTACCTCTGTGTTCCCAGTGATGCAGATGACAGCACTCAGTAGAGAAGCATCATGCTGCTCTTAGTTTATAGGCAGGGGAGGTACCCTACAGATTAGGTCACCTCATAATGAGGTCTTGATTGCACTTCAGATTGTCTCGATGGGGCACCAGCTGAGGTCCCTTTGTATCAAATGACCAGATACTGAACATGTTCTGAAGTATTTACAGTAATATTAAGACTATTCCAAAAAAAAAGTTCCTTCAGGAACTCTGCTAATGTGCACAACAATTGTAAAGTATTGGAAGAAGTGTTCATATATAGACCCACATGTGCCCAACTGATACTCCAAATCATAGCAATAAGCTCTCTTACATATCGCAATTGAAAACTTGTAAGTAATTTGACACTCGAAGTAACTGGCACACATCAAATGCCTGGATGTCTGGTTGTAACCGTCCCATTCATTATGTGAACTCCTAGCAAGCACTTATTGCCTAGTGTGCTTAGAAAGTATCTTAACTATTAAACTCCATCCATGAACAAGGGTCTCTTGAATTCACTGTTAACACCCGACTGCCATGATTTCTGCTGCTGAGAAATCTTAAACTTACTAAGCCCCTTGCTTCACCTCCTTTCTCTACTCTATCTGATGTCACCATAGACAAATGATAGCTTCCTGCTACTGGACATTTAAAGACTCAGGGTAAATTTGCTCTTTTCATGGAATGAGATCCACACGAGATCCACAGGCTCTTTTTGTGCTCATTTTACTCTGACTCTCCAAATGTCTGATTCGCACTTTATCCTTGAAGGATTTCCTAGATTTACAAGGAGGTACTCTGATAAACCATCACACTATATGGCCCCAGGAGAGGGTGCTGGACCAGTGGCAAGAAAGCAGACCTTGCCCTAATGCTAGGGAGATCTTTGTAAGAACTAGAGTCTCATGGAGTAGTGAGCTGTATCTCATAGTGGTTGAGAGTGTGATGCAGATTCTAAAATTAGGTTCCTTGGGTTTGGTGCCTTTACAGCTAGGTGACCTTAGGTAAGTGACTCGACCTCTGTATGCCTCAGTTGTGTGCCTCAGTTTCCCAGTCTCTAAAATGAGAGAAATTATAGTATCCTGTAGAGTTGCTGAGAATGAGGCATAAATAATGCAAGCAAAGTGCTTAGAACAGGCTGGCACATAGTACATTCTCAGGAAGTGTTAAGTGTTCTTGTTATTCAATAAGGTAGAGGATAACCACCTGTCACAGATAAAGGGCTCTTATGTAAACACCTGTTAGCCTAACCTCATATAAATATATAAATTATGCCTAATTCTATTTTTAAAAAGCTTTAAGTTAAATGTACTTGCTATCCAACATATTTTTAAAAATAGTAGCATGATGATACCAAATTTAGATAAGCAAGGTTGGCACTTGGCTCTACCTCTTATGAGCTGTTTTAACCTTTATTTATGGAGTGCCTAGCATATGCTTGTCTGTGTACTGGGCATTGGGAATAGAGTAGAGGGGCAAAATCAAAATGGTTCCTGTCTTCATGGAACTTCAGTCAATTTTGAGCCTCATTTTACTTCTCTCTAAAATGGGAATAGTAACATGACCTCGTAAGGTTTTTGGGATGATTAAATAAATTAAACACATAAAACTTATGGCATATGCTAGTGGGAATTAAAGAAATGTTCTCTTTCTTTTCCATTTCAAGAGCAACTCTACCACAGACTCCTGCACAGTCGTTACTCATTATGTATCTGGTTTTTTAAATGTGGGTAAAAGATATTTAAAACCAGAATGCAAATTTTTGATGAGATGTTGATTTTTAATGAAGCCTACCTTAAAACAAAAGCTGCAGCAGCAGTAATTTATCCTATGTAAAGCACACACTTGCTTCTTACTTTGTATCCCCACTGTACTGAATCTATGCCTCTAGTATAGGACTTACATTGTATATTTCCATATACTGTGTATCTTTGTTTTCCCATCACAATTTCTGCCCTTTGTGGTTTCTCAGTAATATATTCAATTCATTACTAGAGCTTGTTGATGTGTTTCTTCCTAAATATCTCTCAAATCCTTCCACTCCTCTTATCTCTCCTTCTTGACCCTAAACCAAACTGTTATAATGCAGTATACGGATCATTTTTCTCCATCCCCTTCTGGTGCCTTCTGATCTCTTTTCTACCTAGAAGCTGGAAAGATCCCATCATCCCTCTTCATAAAGCCTCCCAATGCTTCTCATTGCACTCAGGACAAAAACCCTTTTTCAGACTTAAAAGGCTCTGCACGTACTTACTACCAGCACTGTCCATGAAAACTATGAGTCATGTATGTGCCTTTACATTTTCTAGGAGTCTTAAGCAAAAAGAAATAGGTGAAATTAATTTTAATAATGTATTTTATCAAATCCAAAATATCCAACATGTCATTTCAATATGTAGTCAATGTATAAAATTGAGAGTTTCATTTTTTCAGTCTTCAAAATAGTGTGTATTTTACATTTACAGCCCATATATTTTGAACTAGCCCCATTTCAAGTGCTCAATAGCTACCTATGGTTAGACACCCCTTCTTCATCTTCAGCTTCACTTTCACTTCTTTCCTACCCAGCTTTGTATGTTGACCTTCTTTTCGTTCCTCCAATCACTGATCACTGTGCTGTCTCCTGTTCTGAGGTTTTTGCACAAGCCGTTCCACCCCCATCCACCCCCACACCTTCTCTCAGTAAGCTCTCATTTTCCTCTCAGGTACAAAGTGTCTGCTGCTCAGTGAAGTCCTTCCTACATCCCCGTGTTTGTGTGGTTCTTTGATCAGTCTTATAGAAGCATATCCCTCCTTCAGAGTGCACACTTCAGTGTGTCATTGTAAATTCATTAGTGTTGTTATTTATAAGCCTCTGGCTGTTTAATAGACAAAGAACCCCATGAGGGTAGGAGTCTTGGCTGTTTCTTCTTAAACTTATAATCCTAGCAGCACCTCAGACTGTACCTAAGCCATTGTAAGTGTTGTTGAATGAGTGAATGAATGAATGAATCAATTGAATGGATGAATGACAACATGCAAGAATCAAATGGTTATGCACACATTAATTGAATTGATCCTCAGTTCAGCTCCACAAAATAAAGAGAATAAATAGGATTAGACTGGATTAGATTTTTAAATTAAGATATTCTTACTCCAAATCCCTTGTTTTTTCCTTGATGCTTCAATGAACTAAAAAAACAAAATTTGAGAGATTTCTGATATATTCATTGCCTTTTATGTTCCTAAGTACCTGAAACGATAGCACTGTTCTTTTGCTGTCAGGATGTCTATGAAAATGTCTATGTGGGCTGCAGATGTTTCTACAATGACATTTTTTAGAACATATTTAAATATAGGCACAATGTGTTGGGTCTTTTTTTTTTTTTAATCTGCCCAGATTTTAATCTGAAAAATTATATGCATTTGAGAAATTACCTAAACCCTCAAATAGCTACTGAATTTTTTCTTGAATGAATAATGAATGAATGGGTGGATGAGTGGATGGATAAATGCTTTTCTTAGCCTTTCTTCAGTTTCCCATTCCTAACAGGAATGACGGCTAGGTCACCACCAGCACCCCCACCTTTTTTTGCTTCAGTTGCATGTATTGTTTGGCATTCACTGAGCAAAAATAATTTTGCGATGGATTTCCCTTTATCCCTTTTTATACAAACACATCAGGATAAAATATCTGGCAGCACAGAGGAACCATGCAACTCAAAAACAATGATCTGTCTTCCTAGCAGCTTACATCTCCCTAAAGTTAGGAAACAGGAAAGATGAAAAGGGAAAGAGAGAAGCCATCAACTGTACTCTCCTTAAAGAGGGTGATATGCACTAAAGGAATGTCATATCAGCCAGGACTTTGAATCCATTTGATTAGCATCCAGTGATGTAGCTCAGCATTCTATATGCTGGTTATTAATGTAAGGAAGTTACATTAAAAAAAAATTATACTTTAAGTTCTGGAACACATGTGCAGAGTGTGCAGGTTTATTACAGAGGTTTGTTACACATGCCATAGTGGTTTACTGTACCCGTCAACTCGTCATCTACATTAGGTATTTCTGTGAGGAGATTACTTATACACTGAGCACAGAAATATTACTGTTTACATTTTTTTTTTCAAGACAGAGTCTGGCTCTGTTGCCCAGGCTGGCATGCAGTGGTATGATCATAGCACACTGCAGCCTTGACCTCCTGGGCTCTGCCGGAACTACAGGCACCCACCACCACATTTGGCTAATTAAAAAAAAAAAAAATGTTTTGTAGAGACAGGGTCTCACTATGTTGCCCAGGCTGGTCTCAAACTCCTGGGCTCAAGGGATCCTCCTGCTTCCACCTCCCAAAGTGCTGAGATGAGAGTTATGAGCCAGCTGACCTGTTTACATTCCTTAAAGAAAAATAAATATATTTTTAATGTTTTTTCCATGGTATGTGACTATTATAAAAATATACTCTGCAGGTTATTTGCTCTGATGAAGCTGGAACTCTCTTTCATGTGCCTCCTACCCTACTATACCTACATTCATAAAAGTTCTTGTTGCTGTATTCTGCAGATATAACTGGCAGACTGAGAGCAGTTTATTATAATTATACTCTGAATACTCATGGAGTATATAAGCAAGTTCTTGCTTATAAGAAGGCAAGATGGTTGGTGACAAGAAGCAGAGAAAACATGGCATGTGCCTTGTGGTGTTTTTTTTTTTTTTATAATTGAGGCTTAAGGAGATGTAAAGTTTGTGTTTCTGTAATTAAACTGGAAATATGACTGCTATTGTCTCACATTGGTTTCTCCTCACATTAACAAGGCATGTGGAAGGTGCAGAGCTGGGAGAGTTGACAGCCTGGAAAAGCAGGCCGATTCAAGTAGAAATAAGTGCTTGTCTCTCTTAGCCGTGTTTTCGTCTTTCTTACATCTGGGCCCTTCTCTGCATGGGACCATAAGTGATTTTGAAACCAACATCTTAACATTATCCAATATCTTTGAAAGGCAGTTTTTTTTTTTTCTTGGTATCCTGGACCATGAGTGATTTTGAAACCAACATCTTAACATTATCCAATATCTTTGAAAGGCAGTTTTTTTTTTTCTTGGCATCTTCTAATGAAAGACAAATTTGAAAATATATTTATAATTCAAAAATATTTGGAAGTATTCATGCAATTTTTATTTAAAGCATCATAAATGCATTATAAATTGTTTTAAAGCCATGAAGAAAAGTTGAACTAGATTCTGTGTGGTCTTTGAAAGCAGGAATTGGTTTTTCATACCTTGATTCAGTCAATCAGTCATAAATCTGAGTAGTTCCTATGTGGCAATCACTACAATTGATGCTGAGGAAATGAAGATTAAGGAATTAGTCTTTGCCCTTAAGGAGCAGAGATACCCTCAAGGAGGGCGGCAGTTATGCAGGAATATAAGGGTAATGTTTGATATCTGTTGAAGAAACTGTTTAACTGGGGGTGGGTAGGACACATAATCCAGACTGAGATGAGGTGAAGCTCAGTAAGGCTTCCTGGAGGAAGAGGCATCTTAGCTCCATTTTTGTGGAGAGCATGGCAGAGCATTCAGAAAGAACAGCATGTGCGTAACCATCAGTGACTCCACCTCTAGCCCTCAGTAGGTGCTTGGCATGTTGTAGGTTCAATCCATGTTATGCCTGAAAGGGCCGAGGAGCAAAGCAGAGCATCAACCTTTTCAGCAAATTCCGCTTATTGGGGTTTGTAGAACACCCCAGGAAATGTTAATAATTGAGTGACATTGACAGAGCAGGATCTCTATTGTTGTAAAACGGCACATAATGCCAGAAAAAGCAAATGCCAAAGAAACAGAACTCTTGGGACCACTGGTAAGTTTATACTGACATTCGAATGATGACCTAGAGCAGCGGGCCAGTGTTTGTTACATGCATGAACTACAAATTAAAGTGAGCTGGATTTTGACTGGCTTAGTGACCTGGCCCCAGGGTAAACCACTCCCTAGATGGGTGAGTTTGTGGTGATCAGTAAGAGTGTGCGCTCAACATCTGTAGACAGAAAGGGGATTCATGTCAAGGTCTCTATTATATTTTATAAGAGAAAACCCCTGATCTTTCTCAGGATATTTATCTTGGCATGATAGAAGTGCTGTCTCTCCCACCCCTCCAACAGTGTCCTTCAAATGAACCAAGAAAGCCACTGGCTGAGCTAAGAGGAAGACCTGTCTTCTGCAGGACATCCCTCCTTATAGGTCAAAGTAAAAATGGAAAGTGAAGGTGACCTTTTAGAGTACGCCCCTTAACAGATGAGTAACCTGAGCACTGAGAGGCTTTGTGACTGAGCATATCATGCATGTTGTTGTCAGAATCAAAAAATCATCTGAATCATCTTGTTAGATGCTTTTCCCTCTGCATCAGCATTTTCCAACATTATCACAGTACTAGACTCTTGATTACTTTTGGGAGAGAAGGGGTTTCTGCAGCCAAATTATGGTGGGGGACACCGATTACTTTAACTCCTCCCCATAGTAAAGGCTTTTTGAGTTCTTGCAATACAAGAGCTTGCTTATCTTTATTTCATGCAGCATTTCACATACGTATTTGAGAACAGAACACTTTTTAAAGTGTTTATTAACAGCTAATAGAAATTTTATGTCAAACACTCTTCAAAAAGCATTTCTCTATGCCTGTTCCTTATGCCCCAATTGCCTCATTTAAAGTTTTCCACGGATATTTTTAGAGGTAATCTGAAAGGGAGGGGTGCATTATCAAGGTCCTTATTATCACACGTTTATAAAAAAATAAACACTACCACTTTGATGTAATAAGATCAATGAAGATTAAGGAATTAGTCTTTAAAAGTTCTATAAATAGAACTATTTCTATAAATAGTTATAGAACTATTTCTATAAATAGAACTATAAATAGTTCTATTTATAGAAATAGTTCTATAAATCACATTGTCAAAGGTGAGAACTTTTTCCTAGTATTTCCCTTTCTTTTCTCCCTTTTTCTTTTCTTAAGATTTATACAACTTACAACACTCTGAATATTACATGTTGGAGAAGGTAAGTCATCTAGGCAATATCCCAAAATAGCATGAGATGTAAACTTACAGAAGAAGCAACCCCTCCTTACTACTGTGCTCTGTAGAGTCACCTTCACACACTTCATTCAGCTTCTGCCAAACCATTAGCTAAAGATTGACTGTGTGAATTGTGATGCCTTCTAGGTCCTTTGCTCCATTGACACAAATGCCACAACCACCCCCCTTTAGTCCCAAAACACGTGTAAGCAACATTGACCTCATACATAGGTCAGCAGATGAGTGGGCTGTGCACAGAGTGTGACTTGAAGGTAAAGAAATAGTTATTTGGATTACAAAATGCCTTCTGCCAAATGCAGAAATATAAGAGAGAATCCAGATGGCCCTTAAACATATGATCACCTCACTTGTAATAATGCAAATTCAAATCACACTAAGAAACAATTGTCATTCATGAGATTAACAAAAATCCAGCAGCTTAAAAATCGTACTTCATTGCAAAGTTTGGAGAAAACAAAGGTACTCATACATTTCTAGGGAGAGTGCAAAGTGGTATAGTCCATATGGAGGAAGATCTGAAAATATTTAACCTAATTATATGTGGATTTATTATTTGACCTGCAACCCCATTTCTGAGGCTCTTACCTATAAAAACATCTGCACAAAAATAAAATGACTTGTGTATAAGGTTCTTCAACCTGGCATTGTGTCGATTTGATCAACCACTTACTGTGTGCCTTGTAGGTAAAATGGTATGCTTATTCAATATCTACTTCCCTTTTCCTTTTCCAAGGAAGACAGACGGGGCAGTGAGGAAGGAGATTCCATTCTGATGCCTTCCTCTCCTTAAGAGGTTTACCTCTATTGAAGGGTGTGCAGGTAGCAGGATGGTAGAGCCCTTCACCGCCATCGTGGATGGATTGGGAAAATGAAAATGGGACACAAATTTCTAAAAGGATATGCAGAAGAGGATACTTTGGGAGAAGGAGCAGAAAGGCATGGAGCAGCATAAAGAAGGGGGCATCTGTGGATGACATTTCTTTTGTTATCTCTTAGTTTTCAGGCCTAGAATTATAACATGCTCAAAGTTTACCACAGTCAACAGTTCTCACAGTTCACAGTCCCAGATAATTATTTTTCCGCTTATAATATTAGAATGTTGGACTTGATGTTAGTGATGTTGTAATGAGGCATGGGAGGAGGGAGGTTAAGGTGGAAATTGCTTAATAATGGGTCAGAGCCATTTTCCTTAATGAAAAATCAACAGGCCTTGGAGAGCCTGTGGAGAACAGGAGAGGGTCACAGATGAGGCCAAGTTTTTAAAGTTGAGTGATGGAGAAGGGTGGGGCCCCCAGCAGTGAGGGCTGTAGGAAGATTGCTCTCTTTGCTCCATTTTTTTCTTTAGCTGTCAAGAGTTGGCTCCTAAGGAGGCTCAGAGACGTAGTTATGACAGCAAGCACATATTTGAGGAACAAAATTTGAGCAGGCAGGAGAATGTTTCCAGAAAAAGTTTTCATTCTCAAGAATTTCTTTAACCAGTGCTGAAAACAATTTACCCCTTTTTTTCCCAAGTAATTTCAGTTGACAATGGAAAGTTATAGGTGCACAAGGAGTAAGTCAGAAGTTGAACACAAAAGCAAGGCTGTGAGAGCTCCACCCCTTCAGGAAATCAAAGATAAGGCCTTAAAAATAAGGCTGGGGTGTGGACCTTCCGTAAATGAGCTTTATGCCCTGCCAGCTTTTAAAACCCTCCCTGGTTTTGCATAGATGTACCAGATAAGCCACAAAGAGTTGGAAAGCTCTTACTGGATACATACGTGACTGGAAAATGGGGAGTAGCCCACCTGGATGCAGCAGACATATTGAAGCCTCTCCTTAGTAACGTAGAATCCTAGTATTAATTTAAGGCAACATTGTACTTCTGAAAGCAGTCAAATTGTTTGGACAAAAATCATTTTACTGACTAAAATGTGACTGCATCAGTAATACTTTTCAAAAGAGGCTGAGTAGGCCAAATCTTGGAGGCTAAATCCTAAGTACACATTGAAGTCTCCTTCAAAGGTCACTTAAGCCACTCTTTGCCTATAGCCAAAATTACATCCAGAGTTTTACAGACCAAAGATTTGTGCTATATTCTTCCTAATCTCTAGGAAATTAAATTTCACACTCAGTTTTGGTAATGAGTTTTGATGACTCACAGGCTTCTTTGAATTCCTGAGGATTATAGAAAGAGAACTTAACAAGCCTTTGGACAATGAATAGAACATCCATTTCCCAATAAAAGGAATAACACAGGAAGCACAGGTAACCATCTGAGACATTCGTTGAAATCAAACACTCCTCAATAAACATAATGGCATATTTTTAGCTTTGGAAAATGTTATTTCAGAGATAATGTTCTTAATTTTCTGGGCTAAATTTAGCTTCTGCTTTTTTAATTCCCTAAATGAGTATATTCCTAAATTGAATTGTTCACATGACACACTGGCTCCAAATTGCAATACAACTACAAGTTCCTTCTCTATGAACTCCTATGAATACTTTTAAAAAAAGAAAACTGGATAAATATGAAACATTAATCTATTTCTATAGGAAATAGCTTGTTACAATTGCTAGGCATAGTTATTATCTAGATTGACTTAAGCAATGTTCATTGGTTTTAAAAACCTTATCATGTTGCCTTATTTTAGCTTTTTGCTTCTTTTGGATAAGATTTGGATTCTTTATGAATGCACATATACCCTGTTTTAAATAATGTAGGACTGATCTGCTCAGAAAACCACTTGATTTGAAATTCTTGTATATCACTTTAGGATCAGTACTGCTTCTTATTCAAGGTCATGGGGAGTCCCTTCAATTTGTTGGTTTGAATCTTTCATTCCTACCATCTCTAGAACCTCAAATACTTAGGCAAGCTATTGTCTGTAATACGTAGAGCTCTTTACTGTCTTTGTCAAAGCTCTTTCCTCTATCACCACCTTTCGTCAATTTATTTAAAAAGGGGTAGATTTTAGTGCATGCAAAAATTTGTTTGTGAGGTCTTGGTCTGTCTTGGTTGGAAACTGAAGTAGAATATGAGTTTTCCAGCTTTTTTTTTGGATGCAACATTCAGTATGCCAATCTACTTGACTCTAATGCATTGATAAGGACAGATGTGAGATTTGGAGACTAGAATACTGGAGGCATCTCAGGAAGGGCAGACAAGGAAGTCTCTGTGGATAAAGTAGTAGTATGATGAAGCCCTAGTGATTGGTATGTTCTCCCTTTTTCAGGATTTCTCATTGCAAACACTGTCTCCACATTCGCCATCCCTTGAACTCACTCACCAGGGAGATGGGAAAGTAGGTGGGGAGTGGAAGAGGTGAGGTGTCCAGAATCATGTATCATCCACGGCATGTTTCAAATCTGTAGTATTTGTTCATTTATTCAGTGAGAGTTTAGATACCTACTCTGTACAGAAATAAAATTCACACTCAGTCTCTGCCTTAGATAAGATACGGTTCTTAATAGAAATAACTGACATACAAATGTTATAAAATATGATACAAAGTATGATGGGAGATCCCATTCCCAGATAAAATCCACTTATAATGCTTTACCTGAGATTGTCTAGAGTTTATTAGGTATTACTTAGAATAATATTAATCTTGCATTATAGGCAATGGAATAAGGATGAGAATGTGAGGTTTAGATGGGGAGCTGCCGTCGTTTCTCAGCTCTGCCATATACTAGCCCCATGCCCTTTGACAAGTCACATAACCTCTTAAGACCCAAATTTTCTTATCTATGAAATGGCAACATTAATAATAATTTCTTTACAGGATTATTTTGAGAATTATAGGCAATTTATAAAGAGTGCCTACTACGCATTCTGGCTCATTCTAGGTACTCAAAAGATGGCAGCTTATGCTCCATAGATGAGTGAAGTGCCATAGATTAGTGAAGTGCCAGATGGCAGCTTATGCTCCATAGATGAGTGAAGTGCTTTTATAATTTATAACATCTTTTAGCTTTTACAATAAGAGATATGTTATGGTTAATACTTATATATAAGGTTAATGTTAAGACAAATTTACATATAGAGAAATATTTCAGCCATATACGGAAATGTTTTGTTTTTTTCTTGTCTGGGTGCATGAGAAGTAGTGCTTGCTTGGGGCTACTTTAAATACACAAATAATTATTGAAAATAGATAATTGGCATTTGTTTAGGGGGACAGGGTTTAACTCTGTCACCCAGGCTGGACTGCAATGGAACGGTTGAGTTCATTGCAGCCTCAACCTTCTGTGCTCAAGTGATCCTCCCACCTCAGCCTCCTGAGTAGCTGGGACTACAGGCCTGTGCCAACACAATCAGCTAATATTTAAATTTTTTGTAGAGAAAGAGTCTCCATTTGTTGCCCAAATTGGTCTTGAACTCCTGGGCTCAAGCTATCCTTCCCACTCAACCTCCCAAAGTGCTGGGATTGTGGGCATGAGCCACCATAGCCAGCTGATAAATGGCATCGTTGATAGTTTTAAGAGAATTCTGAGTTGGTTAGATGAAATGGATTTTAAAACATCATATAAATATGAGATGCAACACGTAAACACAAACATCCTAATAAGGAAAACAATAAAAAATCAACTAGTAAAAAGGGTGGCTAAGCTATGAATTTAGGAAAATGCATAGTCTAGAGCAAAGCTCAGAATTCTAATCTCTGATTTTTAATGATCTCTGGAAATGAATACTTGCCATTAATTTGGAGCTCCATTTTAATGTTAATATCGCAGCTCATATTCCCCTCTTAGGGAAATAGAAACAATGGTATATTTTTGGATAAATATCATATTTCTCTTTTTGTCCTTCTTCAAGCTTTTTTGATTTGTGAATTAATCAAGTTTTTCAGAATTAGGTATAATTCTAGTATTAAAAGGATGACTTTTTTTCTAAATTGGTTTAGTTTTCAAATCCTTTTTAAGACTGGCACTTTTGCAGAAAGTACCATCTTAAATAGGCCATAGCTTTTGATTCTTGATAAATACCTCACTTACTGAACACTTCTTACATGCCAGGCACTGTGCTAAATGCTTTTCAGCTATTAGCTCCTTCAAGCCTCACAATAACCCTGTGAAGTAGGTACTCTTATTATCCCCATTTCACAGAGAAGACAGCTGAGGTGTAGAGAGGAACTTACCCAAAGTCACTTAGCTGCTATCAAGAAGGAGCAGGATTCATATTTGTGTCTCTCTGACTTCATTTTTGAATGTAATGTCTTTTATTCTGCTTCCCTTTAACCTTAGAAGTATTTTTTTGCAATAACGTTTTCCACGGACATCCTCAAATCATTCATTTTTCTTGCCTCTTTCTCTTCCTGCCCACTCTGTCTTTCCTCAACGACCATGATTCACAGTGTTGACTGTGCCCAGTGAGCAGGGCACCACGCTGCTGAGACTACAGATTTGATTAAGACATGGCTTTGATTTTTTCAGACTTGACATATTTAATAGAAAAACAGGCTTAGAACACATTTGTGGTGTGCTCAAATTGTGTCTATTTTCATAGACACTTAATTTTCCTTCATTTAGATGAAAGATTCTTGCCTTGTTAGCCCCTGAGGAATGAGAATGGGCATGAAGGAGTCCAGGAAGCCCTTGAAGCTGTGTGCACAATTTTGTGCTCATGTGTATTTTGTAGGAGAAGAAGAGCCACATTCCTCAGATTCTCAAAAAAGCCCACGGCACCACGAAATCAAGAAATCATTTATTAGTGGGAAGATTCATTTATTCTGAGTCATTTTTCTCTTCATTAGGTCAATGTGTAACAACAACATGAAGGCCTATTCCTGACAGCTGAAAGCATGAGAGGACTGTGATGCATGTGTTATGACTGTGGGGAGACTGACCCACTTCATTCCTGCAGATTGAATACCACATCCCTCTGTCTTTCTCGTGAAACCACCAAGAGTCATTAAGGACAAGACATGGCTCTCTCCATGTCCTCACTCTTTCTGGTCGCATTTCAGCACTAACTGCCCTGAGACCCCAGAGTGCAGAGGATCTGCAAGAGCTATCCCCATTCTTCTGAGAACACAGCTCACACTGCTTAGCCTAAATCTCTAATAAAAGTGACCAGTAAGGATGGAACATATGCTGATGAAATGCATTATATTTGTGTCATATGTTTCTTGGGCAGATTTACCTTTTTCTTGAAGTTATACATTTTAAAAACCAGGGTTAAGAAAAAAAGCTTTCTTATTAGATATATGAGTCTGGAATTTAAAATGTCTAAAATGATAGATAGTTCTTTGATGGGATAGGAGATCTGAACTTCTCTTTTTGAAGTCACTGTGATCTTCCCTAACAATTCTCAAGACCAGCAAAATATAAAGCTGGAAGGAGCCTGTGCAGTCAGCTAAGCCAACCCCTCATTTTGAGAGGAGGCGGTTATGCCTTTAGAGCAGTTAAATGACTTGCCCTGTGGATTCCAGCTGGTGGGAACTGCAGTTTAAACTCAGATTTCTGCATGTGCAGTTCAACCTTCTCTCTGCACACCACGTTGTCTTCCTGTCACCACGCTGTCTTCCAGCCCTTGAAAACATTTCAGCCCATGTGAAAATTAAGAAGGAAACACACTTCAGCTTCTCTGACTCCCAAATTACTGACCTCCTTCCTTCAGTAAATATAGAAGCACTGGAGCAAATACAGCTGATTTTTTAAAACCTGAGAATAAGTTTTTAATATTCTAATTTATGTTGCTTATAATTTCAAGTGAGCCATCTAAGACAGAAAAGAATATGTGGACCGTAAGCCATTGTTTTGTTTTATTTTCTTATCTTTGTTAACAATATGGTTGATTTCAAGATGAAAATATATAGACTTTGAAATTAGAGAAATCTTACTTTAAATTCAGTATTAATCACTAAAGATCTCTTTTTTTGGCCAATAAAACTTGGACTTTGTTTCAAGAGTCATAAACTAAATTAATGCACAGTATTTTGAAAGTATTTCATTGCTTTTATTTAAAAATTTGTTAGTATAACATTTGATTAAAGCCAATAGATGTTATAGACAATTAGTAGTCTTAGTATCACTAAAGGCAAATTATGGATTTTCTCATGGAATATTCCCAACACCCCTGTGTAATGGCTATTATGCTTATTTTGCAGATACGGGAACTCTGAGGGTCAGAGAGCATAACTAAGTAACTTGTATGTCATAAACACAGCAAGGCCAAAGCCAGGCATTGAGCCCAAGCTGTCTGACTCTGAACCTTGGATTCTCTTCTTTCTATGCTGACTTCTATGATAGTACATGCAAAGGCCCTGTGACGGGAAGAAGCATGGCATATGAGGTTCTCAAAGGGATTCTGCCGTTTACATGGTTAGGTTGATAGTTTAGAAGAAGCAAGGGGCCCAGGATGGTGCTTCACCTTTGTAATCCTAGCACTCTGGGAGGCCAAGGTGGGATGATCGTTTGAGGCCAGTAGTTTGAGGCTGCGGTGAACTATGATTGTACCACTGCACTCTAGCCTGGGTGGCAGCCTACAGAGAGTAAGTCAACACATTTCAAATAGCCAGTAAATAGCAAAGCCAAAATTTGAACCTAGGCACAGAAGATACACCAACCTTCTATACAAAATGCCACCTATTACCTTGGTGCTATGGAAGCATTCCTGTCACATGCTGTACTTTGATGTATATACAAAAGGAGATGTGGAAAACAGAAAATGAAATAAGCGGGGTTTTTGGTTTTTTTTTTGTTTTTGTTTTTGTTTTCTTTTCATTCCTCACCTGCTTGTATGTGGGCTGATTACCCAAGGGAGTAAAAGTCAGACTGAAACTTAGTGGAACACAGACAGCTGCTGGCTGAAAATATGCTTAGATTATTGCTCAATTTAAAATTATTCCAACCTAGAAAGATCATTGAGCTATAAGACTTTTTCCCCCTTCCCTTAGTTTATTCTCTGTAAATTTTGGTGCCTTTAGACAGGATGCAGACAAAACAATTTAGCCATAGAGGTCATTCTCTGTTTGGCACTCAGACTTTCTCCCCTCTCTGCTTTCCTGTGTCTTGCATTCCATTTTTGAGACTGTACTTGAAAGGCCAGACTTGTAAATTCCATTAGAGAACAAGCTCTTGTGGAATAGAGTAAAACCTTGACTCAGGCTTACTCTCTTCCCAGAGAGGGTCAAAATAACTCTGATGGCAACGTGGTCCTAGGAGGAATGGTACTGTAGCCATAAAGCAGTGCTGGTCACAACACTGAATGTTGAGTCCTGTGCCCAGAGATGCTAATTCACTAAGTATCAGGTAGAGTCCTAGCATGTATATTTCTAACAAGTCCCAGGGATGTCAGTCCACTTTGAGTAGCATGGATTCAAGTCCATTTTCTCATGATATGGTAAGAAATTGCCCATCAAAGCTCTACAAAGGGCAAGAAAAGCTTAGGAAAGGAAAGTCTCAGTCATCTTGTCACTCCTCCCATCAACTTCTTACTGTGTGCAATAAAGGAAATCAAACAACCCTAAATATAGAGATATACAGCCAGGCTTTCTGAGAAATGAATCCATTCAAAGTCTTAAACTCTTTCTGGTTCTGGGCAGTGTGGTGAGGGGACCACAGGAAACTTGAGGGTTTTCTTTTTCTTTCTTTTTTCTTTTTTTTTTTTTTTTTTTCACTATTTTTGTTGATGAGTGTGTTTATTTTATTTTTTAAAACTTTAAGTTCTGGGATACATGTGCAGAATGTGCAGGGTTTTTTTATAGGTATACGTGTGCCATGGTGGTTTGCTGCACATATCAACTTGTAATCTGGGTTTTTAAGCCCCGCATGCATTACGCATTTGTCTTAATGCTCTCCCTCCACTTGCCCTCTACCGCCTGACAGGGCTCAGTGTGTGATGTTCCCCTCCGTGTATCCATGTGTTCTCATTGTTCAACTCCCACTTATGAGTGAGAACATGCGGTATTTGGTTTTCTGTTCCTGTGTTAGTTTGCTGAGAATGTCGGTTTCCAGCTTCGTCCATGTCCCTGCAAAGGACATGAACTTATTCTCTTCTATGACTGCATAGAGGGTTTTCAAAATGTAGATTTTCTGGTCATTATTAAGCATATTGGCTCAGAGTCAGGGATACTTTACCACAAATTTCCTGTTTCTTTTTTTATTCATTTATTAACAACTCTGGGAATAAATCAGTGCCTTGTCAATCTCATTTGAAAGGTAGAATCTTCTATGTTGTTAACGGTTATGATTTTTTTTTTTTTCCTGACAATCTCCTTGGGCTATGTTGCTCACATGAGTCTTCTGACTGCTTCCCTACGTATGGTATAAAACATGGTTTCTACCCTATCACACTTCAATTTCCTTTGCAAATAAATGGAAATATAATTTATGAAGCACTTTAACATTTTCCTAGAATGTTTATTACTAAGTACAGATGTTGTTACTGATGGGGTAGGAGTATAGTGAGAGGAGCAGCAGGGCCCCTAGTGAAGTTTCTTGCTATGCTTTGATTGTGGCCACGGGAGATGGAGTGTCAAAACATCTACCCTTCACTCCTATCATAAGCAACAGAGTTTCTTCACTCTGGAGTAGCAAGCAGGACTGGAAAAATGAAAATGATGACTCTTGGCATTCCAATCTTGGACTTAACCAGTTATAAAATTAGAAAATCCATGACTTATAACCTCTTATCACTTTTTTGAAAACAAACAGACAAACAAAATATGGAAGATGATTCCCAGAGTTCTCTAGAATTTGTCCATCCTGACCTGTGCAATATGTTCCTAATGTGGGTGTAAGAGGAAGAGAGATTGGGTGGGGAAGTATATGTACCCTGTGATTTCTTGTGATTACCATGCTGAATGTTCAGTTTTGAGTATCAGGTCCATGAATTATTAAAATTAGTCTGGGAATTCAGTTGCTGCTAGGTACATGACATAATGCCAGCTCTGAATGAGAGCTTCCTAGGAGGGCTGTCCTCAACATTTTAAACTTGTGTACATAGGAATAGATTGATGAAGACTAAGGTCAATGGGAAACCTGAAGCTCTGTGAATTTTTTTCACAGCATTTAAATATTACTGCATAGGACTGGTTATTCTCAACAGAGGCCTTTTGAGTACATTTCTCCCAGACATTTTTCTCTCTAATAGTTTACGTTAAAATAAACAGTGAGTCTGGGTGTCTTACTCAAAGATGAACTTTCCCAGAACCAAAACCACTATTGTATGTTTGTAGTACACACCTGGGGTAATCTGGTTTCTTGTCCCTTTCTTTTTGTGTCTTTAGGGACAGTGGATGGGTTGGATAGAAGTTCTTCACAAGTTTAGGCTGAATCTCTCTCTCCAAAGCATGTTCCTTCGTCTACATCGTCATAGACCCAGTGCTTGACACCTTAAAAGAATAATGCAGAAAAATTCCAGACAAATAGTGCATGGAATCAGCAAGGCCTCTTTGCATTGTCTCAGGAAAAGGGAGTTAATTTAGATTCTTTGCTCTTGACATCTTGATATTTTAAATAGTTCTAGTGGAATATGTTTTTCATGCCATGCCCTCAGCTGACCTCCTTCTTACTCAAAAAATGACTTCTCTATGGCCTCAATTATTTTCCCTGGAAGCTTTCCTTGACCATCTCTCCCCTCGTCTGGCTGCCATACTGCTGATTCATTATATTGCCGTTGTACACACTCTCTTTCTCATAAATCTGTGAACTTTCTGGGACCTCTATCCCTGTACCTGACACGGGTACTGGCATGTAGTTTCACCTTTAATTGATTATTGAATAGATTTATACATTATAGTCACTTAAAATATTATTATAAAAAATGGAAAAAGGGTATTCGTGAGACTCATCCAAGCATTAGCAGAAGTTTAGAGTTAGTCTTTGATTCCAAATTACAAATACAGTGGTTTGAAAATTCAGCACATTTCCCAATGTAATTTTCAAACTATATTTCCCATTCCTATTTTTCTCAATCTGTCATGAACATCTTTATCCTTTACACTGCAGAACTTACGATATGTCTGCCTTTAATTTCTAATAATCTATGCTTTAAAAAATTGTGGCCACATTTGCATAATTACCAGGAACCATTTTGTATGCTGCAGATATTTACTGTTACGGACCCTATACATACAAGGCTGACATTCATGAGCTCCAGCACTGTCACCTGATCTCAATAGGTTGACACTTTTAAGTGAATAGAACAGTGCCTTACAAATAGTAAGTGCTATATAAATTTAGGGTAATTTGTGATATTAGCCAAGTGATAATAGGATGTTCAAATTCCAAATGACCTCAGAGATGATTAATCCAGAAGTTCCCAAAGATTTACTGACAACTTGAGTTTTAAGTTCACGGTGATGTTCATAGACATGTTTATAGGTGATGGACAGGAAAAGATGGGGTGGAAGTGAGTTATCCTATGGCCAAATAGATTGAGAAAATGCACAATTAAACAGAGTTTAAAAGATTTATTCACAACAAAAACTCTTAGAGGCTGTACTATATATTACTCTGCTTCTCTTTTTAAGTAATTGTTGTCCAGGTTTTACATTGAATCATATATCTTTTATCTTCTTTTTTTGTATAAAATATCACCCAGAGAAAGAAAAAAAAAGTTATTCCAATATCTTCATTTTACTCATAATTAGAATGAGATTCTGAAAGTTTAAGTTTAGGCTTATGCAGCAATTTTGGATTATGACTGCAATTGTGGTTACCATCTCTTATTGTACACTGTGAGGGACCTCTGTGCAGACACATTTTACCCAGTTATAAATCTTAAAGTGGTCAGTACATTTAACACAGTATCAAGAACCTGAACACTCGATTTTAGTTCAAGTTTGTTCGTATTTACACTGAGTGATCTCTTTAGTAACAACTAAGATTCTCTGGGTCTCCATCATCTGAGA
The DNA here is from genome assembly GCF_002776525.5 of Piliocolobus tephrosceles. Classification (NCBI taxonomy): domain Eukaryota; kingdom Metazoa; phylum Chordata; class Mammalia; order Primates; family Cercopithecidae; genus Piliocolobus; species Piliocolobus tephrosceles. The sequence goes on along the minus strand of NC_045448.1, from coordinate 40,462,290 downwards.
TACAAAGTGTAAGTAAATGGCAGTGCACCTTGAAGCTTACTCTGTGAGACCTTAGTATCATTGAATACAATTGCAGTAGTGTATATTCCAATTATTAGAAGGATCCATTTTTTTAAATAAGTTCCCTAACTTCCTTGTCACCATAAACTATCTAACAGCATGTTGACCCCTGGGGGAAATACAGAAAGAAAGCAAATTTTAACATTGTTAATTTAAAATTTCCAGAAACTCTTTGTTTCTAACTACTTACTCATCCATCTTTCTTCCCACTTACTTTTTACTACTATTCTTTTCAATATCAGAATATATTCTACCATCTAACAAATCCCACTATAATTATCTCTACAACAACAAAATTTCTGTATCACTGTTAAGATAATTTTTAAAGCATTAAAAATATGATTTGCCTACATCAAATGAACAAATGTCAACGAGTTTATTCAAGTCAATTATTAGAGATCCAGTAAGACGGTAAGACCAGTTTAAAGAGCATTTGCAGAGCTAAGTATATATAGGCCATTTAATAAATCTTATAATAAGATTGCAATGTTAGATATGAGCAGTTAATATCTACAGGGCCATAAACTAAAACCCTTGGAGTTATCTTTTCAACCAGACAAAAATTATTTGTATCTCTACTAGGCAAATTTCACTAGGTTAACAAGAAACTTTACTAATGCTTGGATCTTTATCAATAATAAACAAAGTGAATCAAATGAAATACACCTTCTCTCAGTAACTAAATAACTTTTGACTAGGTCTGTAGCTCTCATATGCTGAAAGGACATGCTACCTACTTTTTAATAAGATTTTAAATACTTTCTCTTAATATCCTAAGTGGTATCCATACTCTAGGCAGCTAGAATATATAATTTTGGAAGGATTTGCTTAAAGGTAAATCTACTTCAAAGACAAGAATTAATGTCCTTCCTTGATGGTCCATGCAATGGAATTTGACCCATTATCACTATTGTCTTGTGAAAGTTAGAAACAGAAGTCCTGCAAAACATGAATATAACTAGTAATAGCTTTTATAGAGACCCAGAGTTTAAAAGTATGCATTCATACACATTTATATAATCTTGAAAACAACCTTAAGAAGCAGGTACATTAACTGCAATTTTTTGCATTAAAAGAAGTGAGGCTTAGGGTAATTAAGAAACTTTCCAAAAGGCATGATTTGTTTTATATTTTGAAAACAATAAAACCTTTTTGCTAGCAAAAAGATCCTTAATGCACAGAAGATAGGCCAAGGAAAGACCTTGCAAAATCAACAAAGCCACAGAAATAACTGTCATTTTATAGAATAACCTGCAAAGATGCCCAGAACTACTACTATCTCATTTACTTGATTTAGACTCCACAAGAGTTTCAATGAGTCATGGTGTTATGGTTCTAACTAAAAGTTAGTCAGGGCCAAGTAAGAAGACATCTGTTTTTAGCGACTACCATTTGCTTTATTTATTTACTTATTTACTTACTTATCCAAATCTGAGACATGTATTTGAAAATGCTCAATAGTGCTCTTTGAGATTTTTTTCTGAAGATGAATTACCTGTTTGACGAAGCTAAATAATTTTCAGTCTCACACTCCTGTATGTAAAAAAATAAGGCACAGAGAACCAGGGAGTACACAAAGCAAAGCTAGTACACACCAAACAAGGCAATAGGGTGAGTTACTTTCTGGTTGGGAAATAAAATCCCTCTTCTCTCTACTACTCCATTCCTTTCTACTCTTAGCATCCGTTCCTTCAAATGCTTTCTCCCCTATGGATCTCATAAAGCACTTCATGGTAGGTGATGAAATGATTGATAAAAGCTCAGAAGGTTAACTCTCTCATGGGAATGTATATTTGTGTAGGAATCAAAGCCTTTAGTACAATTCTCCAGTGTATTTGGGTAGAGAGAGGGGTGCGTGCTCTCTTATTGTCTCTAACTCCTTCAAACTTTTTCCTCCCCTCAGGCCTCTAAGGCTTAACTGCCTGATGAATTTCCATTTTCCTTACTCTCACACCCAGCTTCCAATTTAGAAAGAAATGGGTTCAGCCAGACCAGACTTAAGAATTAAACTCTGAAAGTCCTGAGCTTTGTGGGGCTCTCCTTCTGATAAGAGAGTTCTGCATCAAAAATCCTAACCCTAAACCTGGGACGGGCTTGGGTAACTGTGTTTGATATGCCTAGTCCCCCAACTCCCTTCCTCCCTTCTTCTTCTCCTTCTTCCTTCTTTCTTCTTCCTTCTTTTTTTTTTTTTTTTTTTTTTTTTTGAGACAGCATCCGCTCTGTTGCTCAGGCTGGAGTGCAGTGGCGCGATCTCAGCTCACTGCAACCTCCACCTCCCAGGTTCAAGTGATTCTCCTGCCTCAGCTTCCTGAGTAGCTGGGATTACAGGTGCCTGCCACCATGCCCAGCTAATTTTTGTATTTTTAGTAGAGATGAGATTTCACCGTGTTGGCTAGGCTGGTCTCAAACTCCTGACCTCAAGTGATCCACCCGCCTCGGTCTCTCAGAGTGCTGGAATTACAGGCATGAGCCACCGTACCTGGCCTTGACTCCGTCCTTGACCAGCTTGCTAAATCAACTCACAGAAATAGGACCAGAAGTCTGAAATGGATGTGTTTCTTACAGTTTTCAGAGGTTCCATGGTGATCAAAATCACAAACCACCATTTTTAATCTCCAAAGAGCGTGCAATATATCTCGACTTAAAAATGGTCAAATTTTAATGAGGATATGGGCTGCAATGATCATTGGGAGTTTTTGGCTTTTTTGCATATGAACATTTGTATTCCGCCTCATATGACTACTTATAGTCAATGGACATCCACAGTGCACATTAAAAGCTCTGAAAAGTCATGCAGCGATGAAATATATTGTGCTTCATTGACCTAGGTTTGTCACCTGAATTTGTGAAAGTGTACACAATAGGTATGCAATAGGATACATTGCATTTTGAATACTTGTTTTCTGCGTAATGATGTATGTTCATGATTTTTGTAGTTACAAAGTAACATCTATTTGTCTTTCTATCCATCCATCCATTTAGATATGTCTTAGAAATTGAAAGTATTTCACAATGCCCAACTCATACTCCCTTACCTCAATTCTCCACTAAGAACTGAGAACGTAATCAAATTTTCCTATGCATGTGTCAGACATTCATTGGTGATATTCACAATGGAATCATAAATTGAGTTCTATTTCATAACCTGCATTATTCACTTAACAATATTGGCCGGGCGCGGTGGCTCAAGCCTGTAATCCCAGCACTTTGGGAGGCCGAGATGGGCGGATCACGAGGTCAGCAGATCGAGACCATCCTGGCTAACACGGTGAAAACCCGTCTCTACTAAAAAGTACAAAAACCTAGCCGGGCGAGGTGGCGGGAGCTTGTAGTCCCAGCTACTTGGAGGCTGAGGCAGGAGAATGGTGGGAACCCGGGAGGCGGAGCTTGCAGTGAGCTGAGATCCGGCCACTGCACTCCAGCCTGGGCGACAGAGCGAGACTCCGTCTCAAAAAAACAAAACAAAACAAAACAACATTAACAATATTTACTGAGCAGTTTTTCATATGTGTGTATACTTATTTGTGTACTTATTTACCTTGCACTTCAGTTACTGTCTTTTCACAATTGGATACAGTGAAAATGGTAAAATATATGTTTCTAGAACAAGTCCTAAAACCAAGTGTACATAAAAATGGTAAAGTGAATTCTGGCACTGCCTCAGTTTAGAGAGCCCTCAACTTCTCTGTAACTGGATTGCCACAGCTCATGAGAGAGGCTTACAGTGCTGCTGTCTTCTGATATCCTTTCCTCCTGCCACTATCTAGATGAGATGTAATGAGAGAAGGTACATTACCTTTATCTAATCGCTGGCCATCTTTAAACAGGATACTCTGATCTGACATGAAGCAAGTGCAGACTTTAAGACAGTGGTTGCTACAGATAATGACATCTTAGGAATGAATAACCTATCATTTCAATGCTTCCTAAGAACTAAACAAAGAAACATGAGAGAAGAAGCCAGAGGCACGTAGTGGGTATTTGTTTAGTAATATCAATCATCTTGGTTCTTGAAAATCAGATAGATCCTAGGTTTATGTGATCTGGGTTGTGGGGTGTCTTATTTTCATTGACACAATAGCACAGAGCAGCCCATCATCTGAGCCCAACACTATGTTTTCCAGGAAAGTTCACTGTTTCTGGCTTGGAGAGATGCTAGTAGATCATATGCTAATTTGTAACTTAAATTTTAATTTCTGATTTTTAGTTTAGTTATTCTCACACATATAAGGTATAGCATGCTGTTTTCAAATTATTTCAGGTGGCCGGGCACGGTGGCTCAAGCCTGTAATCCCAGCACTTGGGAGGCCGAGACGGGCGGATCACGAGGTCAGGAGATCGAGACCATCCTGGCTAACACGGTGAAACCCCGTCTCTACTAAAAAATACAAAAAACTAGCCGGGCAAGGTGGCGAGCGCCTGTAGTCCCAGCTACTCAGGAGGCTGAGGCAGGAGAATGGCGTAAACCCGGGAGGCGGAGCTTGCAGTGAGCTGAGATCCGGCCACTGCACTCCAGCCTGGGCGACAGAGCGAGACTCCGTCTCAAAAAAAAAAAAAAAATATTTCAGGTAACAGCTGTGTGTAATTAACGTAGCATTTTACTGAATTCCGGTAGTACATATACCTTTCAGGACCTATTAGGATATTTCTAAAAGGAGAAAATCCAAATACAGAAGATAATTGCCATCTAATTTCAAAGGAAGAATCATCACTAATAACTTTTTTATGATGAAATTTGTTTTGTTGTCACTTACGGATGAAAAACAAACCTATAGTCTTGTTGATTTTGCTTAGGCTCAGTAATCATTGGCTTACATTTGTTGAATGATTTCAGTAGGGTCTGATGCCATATGAGGATGTTTATAGAGCAGAAATAAAATCTAAGACTGTGGTTTGTGGGCCAGGAGCGTTGACTTGTACTGCGTTTTTTTCTCAGAGTTATCTTCAATCAGCAGGCTCAGAGTTCTCAGAATAGCTGGTATTCATTCCCTATTATCCAGTTACAGAAAAGAAGCTTTAATGCATACACACACAGTCACACACATGTGTGTATACATGCACACATATATACACCCACACACAGTTGTTTGTGTTTACAGATTAGTGAAACCAGGTGCCAAATTTATTTTGATGTATGTCAAGACTTTTGTTACAGGCAGGATGTCTGGGCTTCTCTTGCTATGACTCCTTAAAGATCTCTATCTGCTGAAAAAGATACATGATGCTACCCCACTAAGATTGTCTATTGGCTAAATTATAGCCTTATTGGATAGAGGAAGAGAGAGAAAGGGAGAGGGAGAAGAGGGAGATGGTGGGGAGAGAGAGAGAGAAACTTAAGACAGAGCACTTTCAGACCCTCATTATTTCCTGAGTTCAGTGCTGGCTTTGCTTCCTGCGCTGGGTGATGATGTCCACGTTGCTGTCTCTCTCTGTGCCTCAACACCCTTTCCTCTACATTCACACCTTAAAATGACATTTTGAACTAAATACTAGTAAAGACATCTAACTTACATGATTTACAATTATTAAATGGGAGGTAGAACTGACAGTGAAAAAGAAGAATCAAGGAATGTGATGTTTATGCTGTACTTTGGAAAATGTACAATAACTGAAATAAGAAAACTTCCTAGAATCATCAGGATAGTATATTTCTCCATGAATAGAAGGAATTATTTTGCATTTTCCTAGAGACATAAGAAGGAATACAGGAGTATAACTCACAAGAAAAATAAATGGAATGGAAACATAGGGGGAAAGGTTTAGGAGACTGTGGTTAAAGTATACAGAGAAAAGCAAAACAGAAAATGAAGCAATTGATCTATACCAAGTAATATCATTGAGTGCCACTGAGTAGCTGGTAATTGGATCTGCTAACTACCATTGCATTGCTGAGTGCACTATGGAGGTGAGTAGTTGTTTTTCTTCCTTTTTTACCTGACTTCCTTCATGGGTTCCCTGTAGAATCAGGTACTTTCTTAAAGTTTATAGAATTTAGGGTCATTGGGTGAGAAAACAAAACTATTCTGTATGATTCGGCTGTCTGGAGTAGTAGTATGATATTTATAAAACAGTATCACTGTTTATGATGATGCATAAACATACCTAAAATTTTATACCTAAGAAAATGCTACAATTGATGTATAAATATCAAAATACCATTTCAAAACAGTGAATTTATTTATTTCCCCCATTCATAAAAAAATATATTTGACATTTTTGAAGTTACACAGCAGCTGTAAACTATGGTCAGTACACTAGTTAAAACGCTTACACAGTTACCATGTTTATATGTAAAAAGAAGCAACATTTGCCTTGTTTCCAACCATGTTGAGAAAAATTGGTTGGCTTCTAGAAGTACTTTTCAAAAAGGTTGCTATTTTTTGGCATCTTTAAGGACAGTAGTTATTGAATATCAATTTGGTGCATTATGCCAGGTGCATCTTATTTAATATTCACCACCCCTATAAAGTAAGCATTATTATCCCCATTTTCCAGGTTAGGAAACTGTGGCTCAGGGAGTAATTCACCCAGAGTTAAATGGAAAGTGGCAGAGTCAAGATTCAATCTGACATCTCTGACACCACAATCTATAATATTACCATAGACTTTATTATTCTTTTCATGAAAAAAGAAAACAGGAATAAAAATACAAAGGTATCCTAAAATGGAACACTCTGGCAGTACACAGAGGTTCATGCCTGTAGTTTTGTGAACGAAAGTGAACTTAACAGTCTATATCTATGATAGCCTATCATAGTGTCTTCAGAAATGAAACCCAGACCAGTGGTTGGAGGATTCCCAGGGGAAAGGGTCAGTTTAGATAACGTCCCTAAGGGATGTGGCACTATTTTTTCAGGAAAGAGCGATATGGTAAAATAAGATTTATCTGGAACTCTGAGGAGCACTCTGTACTAGTTTAGGCCTCTCAGGAGTACCCAGGCCTGAGTATGTATAAAATGGATATTCTGAGATTTTTAGTGGACATTATTATGAATTGCAGACAAGAGAGGCCCCTGCAAGGCCTTTGTTGTCTTGGTTAAATCCTTATTCATTCATTAATTTGTTTACTCATTGAAGTATATAAAGTATACTGGACATTGGTGCAGTGTGATATAAATGTTTCCTTCCTTCAAGTGAAGGACAGACAATTATGATGCAATATGATAGTTGCTGTACCAGTGATGCTCAGATGTCTTTAAGGTTCCACATAAAGTGGAATTAGAATGGCCAAAGTTATCCTTGAGATTGGAGAGGAGTGGAGCATTGTAGAGAACAGCCATTTGCTCTTCACCACTGGCAGGGATTTAGTTTTTAAGCCATGGCATGACATCATAAGGAACTATGCCACCCTATCTTGTCTGCCTTGTAAATCCCAAATTGTTTGAGGTGTAGCTCTAGCATTACCCACTTCATGGAACTCTTCCTTTCTCCCCACTCACTTTCTAGTACTTGGTTAATATACCAACTAGTAGTGTAGTGTTTTCTAAACTTAATTCACTTATCTCTCTCTTGAATTTCTCTGATAGGCTCATTCCAGTGATATAAATTGGATCAGGTTCCCAAAGAGCCTGTATTCACATACAGCCAGCTAATCATGACAAAGAGCCTCAAAACACATTCATTTCCTGTTAATAAAAGGATTATCTTATTTCAATCCCTTGTCAATTTCATGATCCATGTAGTTTGTAGCAAAGGGCTGTTCCTAGACTGGCCTTGTGGGCCATAGAAAACACCCATTTTTGGTTTTTTAGGGCTGTCATATTATAGCATAGATATTTTTGTGTTATTCACATGATTTTTAAAAGTAGAGGTAATGGAAAGGAATTGTGTTTCTCAAAAGAAGTTAGTTTATTAAGTCAGTCATTCCCATCCAGTTTTCCTGGTTATACACAGTATTCACAGTTTTAACCTGACAACACAATATAAATTTAATTATGGTTATAGACTAACCACTTGTGCTTAATTACAGGGAATGTGAGCCGGGCGCGGTGGTTCACACCTGTAATCCCAGCACTTTGGGAGGCTGAGACGGGCGGATCACGAGGTCAGGAGATCGAGACCATCCTGGCTAACACGGTGAAACCCCGTCTCTACTAAAAAAATACAAAAAACTAGCCGGGCCAGGTGGCGGGCGCCTGTAGTCCCAGCTACTCAGGAGGCTGAGGCAGGAGAATGGTGTGAACCCAGGAGGCGGAGCTTGCAGTGAGCTGAGATCCGGCCACTGCACTCCAGCCTGGGCGACAGAGACAGACTCTGTCTCAAAAAAAAAAAAAAAATTACAGGGAATGTGCTTTCCTGATGAAGACATAGTTGAATTTGAAATACATCAGTATATGGTAGATGTTACTTCTTTCAGTGCTTCTTTATATTTTGATATTAGGAAATTAGAAAAATATATGAGCACATTACTAAACTTTGTGGGTATACGTCTATTTGCTTTGTCTTTACAATATTTAAATTTCTAAAATGATGGAAACAAAAGCCACTTGCAAGATGATAATTATACAGATATATATATATATAATATATATCTGTATAATTATCTGTATAATTATCATCTTACAAGTGGATTACATGTGGATTACAATATCCACATCCAAACTATTTATACCTATTTATCTTAACAGGAAATTTATCTGGGATTCAGAATATGTCTGTTTACAAAATGGGAGCACTAATGACCTCTTTGGAGGGTGAGATCCATTAGTTGTTATCAGTGGAGTTTTTGACTTTTTGGCTAAAGGAGGAATGAGCAAATTTACTGAAGGCCTTGGTACAGGTTAGGGGGAAGACAAGGACAGTAGTAGGTGACATGAAGCCTGCTGGTCCCCCTTCAACCTCTAAAGGCTGAGGGACTAGTTTTAGGCTGAGAATGAGAGAACAGTATGACCGAGGGACTGGCTCAACAGTTCTTCTTTAATATATTTATTTTAAATGTCCCGGATGCAAATTAGATCTGTCTTTGCTTTGCTATTATGGTATTGCCTACCTGAAAATAGGACGTCATTTGATCAATGATCTGATAATTTTGCCATTAGTACGTAACCCTCAACTTTGGTTACTCATATTTGTGGCTGAAAAAAGTGTTTTCAGGACATTTTAAGGGCATGATTCCTGCCCTTTTAGTGCATTGCAGGACATACCCTTCTTCTTTCACCACAGTAGAATCACAGATAATGATTTTAAATTTACTGGTACCAATAAAATAAGCTTTTAAGAATTTTAATGCACGCACACCAACATGGCACATGTATACATATGTAACAAATCTGCACGTTGTGCACATGTACTTAGAACTTAAAAAAGTATAATAATAAAAAAAGAGTTTTAATGCACATATATATTATAATCTAAATTGTATTAATACATTTCATTTTCTAGTATGATTTCAAAAGTATGTTCATTGGCTATAAAATATATTGTCATTGTCCAGATATATGGCCTTAACTACACTTAAGTCAGGTCTATATAAAACTGAAATGGTGATGCCTTTGATATTAAGTCGTTGGGTATTTGACTCAGGCTAAAAGTCATCAAAAGCCAAATACAGTATTCAGTACATGGTACTTTTTCTTTCCCCTATCCATAACATCACATTGGACTGGAATGCAGAGAAAATTACTAACTTCTCTAAACCTCATTTTGTTTACTTCAGAAACAAGGCAGGTGGATAGTCTCTAAGGCTCCTTTTAGCTAATTCTAACACTTATGTTTCTATGGATATGTTGATGATGTTGCAAAAAATGGATATACATGCTAATGTATATTGATTGTTTTTTGTTGTTGTTTTTGAGATGGAGTTTCTCTCTTGTTGCACAGGCTGAAGTGCAATGGCACAATCTCGGCTCACTGCAACCTCTGCCTCCCAGGTTCAAGCGATGCTCCTGCCTCAACCTCCCAGGTAGCTGAGATGACAGGTGTACACCACCATGCCCGGCTAATTTTGTATTTTTAGTACAGACAGGGTTTCACCATGTTGGTCAGGCTGGTCTCAAGCTCCTGACCTCAAGTGATCCACCCGCCTCAGCTCCCAAAGTGTTGGGATTACAGGCGTGAGTTACTGCGCCCAGCCCATATTGGTACTTCATGTGTGATGATTATTGACTCCAAACTGATAGGGACAAGTAAGTGATGGTATGCTACAATAAGGATAAGTTAAGGAGACCCTTAAAATTGAAATTGTTTTATTTATTCTTGTTTATACTATTGAGAAGATATGAGAGATGGAAAAATGTATATATTTTCCACCACAAAGTAGAATAAGCTCAATGGGATACCTAGGTCTTGAATAAAATGAATAGACTTCATATTTTCCCCCAATAACATTGGTTACCTCAACATTCTTATGTTAGCTTGGGAATAAAAGACACTTTTTTTTTTTTTTTTTTTTTTTTGAGATGGAGTCTCACTCTGTTGCCTAGGCTGGAGTGCAGTGGTGCGATCTCAGCTCACTGCAACCTCCACCTCCTGGGTTCAAGCGATTTTCCTGCCTCAACCTCCCGAGTAGCTGAGACTACAGGCGCGGGCCACCACACCCGGCAATTTTTTTGTATTTTTAGTAGAGACGAGCTTTCGCCGTGTTAGCCAGGATGGTCTCCATCTCCTGACCTTGTGATCCGCCCACCTTGGACTCCCAGAGTGCTGGGATTACAGGCGTGAGCCACCGTACCTGGCCTAAAAGACACTTTTAACTGAGTGCAGCAATTATTTTCTATAAGAGATTTTTTTTCATAATTTTCCATTCTGCTGAGCCAATTTTTAATCCAGTTGGAAGCTCTAAAATTCTAACATAATTCAGAAGCATTCAAAAAGAAGACCAAGCAAGAGAAGGCTACATATTTATTTCAGCTTGTCTTGTTTGTGCAGAAAGGCAAATAATCTAGCTAATTTACTTTTTCTGACTATGAAAAACCTTAGGAGGCCCAGAGGGCATTTTTTAAGCATTTTGTGCTCCACCATGCCATTTGGGTCAAAAGTATTTATTTAAAATATATTGGTTTGTTTATCTGATGACAGATAACTCTGGAAAAGCTAATCAATCTACTTTATTCATGGAAATGTTAAAATGATTCAGCTGGATGGTTAATTTTGGTAGTCAGGGATTATAAACTCACTTCACAGGATTTTTAAACAGGTTTGACATTCCTTTCCCATAAGAAAGCCTGTATATATTTGACCTTTGGATTTCAGCCAACCCTGTCATTTATTTTCTGCAGCTTGGTAGAGAATTATGTTCCTAAGTCATTTTTGGCTCACCAGCCTTTTTCTCCCTAGAGTCACTATTTAGTACTAGAGCACAAGGTCAGAATAAGGAAATTGAGGGAAGACTGGAGTTCTTTCATTAAAATGAACTCACTGGATAAAGATACATTAGAAAGGGGAAACACCAGCCCCCGACCCCGCCCTCCCCCCACACACACGTTGCAGAAAGAGGATATCATTTGGCTGTTTGAATTGAATTATGTAGTGAAGTGAAGGGTAAATCCAGAGTCAGGACTTGCAGTCGCAAAGTTCAAAGCCACTTAATGAAAAACAGAGCTCTTCACCATCCTCAAAAGGCATTTTCTAAACAGCCAATTGCATGTGGTGCTGTAAAGGGAATTACATAGACCCAGCCTGTGACCTTTAGAAAGGCATTCAGAGTTTAGAAATAAAATACTTACAATGTTGCCAAGTCACTACACAAGCATTTTAGTAAATCTCTATTTAGAAAACTCACTGCCAGGCACTATGGCTGATGCCTATAGTCCCAACACTTTGGGAGGCTGAGGTGGAAGGATCACTTGAGCCCAGGAGTTTGAGGTTACAGTGAGCTAAGATCACACCACTGCATTCCAGACAATGTGATCATAGCTCACTGTAACCTCAAACTGTCTCAAATAAATACATGGAAAGAAAAATTATCATAGATGAAAATATTTAGAAAAGCCATCCTAGGCCGGTCACGGTGGCTCACGCCTGTAATCCCAGCACTTTGGGAGGCCAAGGCTGGTGGACCACACGAGGTCAGGAGTTCAAAACCAGCCTGGCCAACATGGCGAAACCCCATCTCTACTAAAAATACACAAATTAGCCAGGCACAGTGGTGGCCGCCTGTAATCCCAGCTCCTCGGGAGGCTGAGGTAAGAGAATCGCTTGAACCCGGGAGGCAGAGGTTGCAGTGAGCCGAGATGGCACCGTTGTACTCTAGCCTGGGCGACAGAACGAGACTCTGTCTGAAAATAAATAAATAAATAAAAAGCCACTCTAATGAAAAATAATTGCTGAGTTTTAATACAAAACTCATCCTATTCAATACAGTTAACTCACGTAAAATTTTGCTAACGTAAAGGGCACTTTTTTATTCTCCTGGGAGGGTTCTTTACTATAGGATTGCATATACATTAAAATGGATCATAGAAGTGAATCAGAGAAGTACCACATACAGTACGGCATTATGTGTGTGTGTTTTAATTAGATGATTCTATGAATGTTCTGTAGAAAATGAAATTAAAAGCACTAGTTAGATTTTTCACTTTTTAGCCTCTCACTTGTAATAAATAATGACAATGGTAATGATAAAACACATTTATTCATAATGTATTATGTGCCAGACAGTAAGCTTAGCACACTATATGGCAATTACTGAATTATCTCAGTAAATTCTTATAACAATCTCATACCATAGATAATATCACCCTCATTTCCCTAGGGAGGAATCAGAGGCTTAGAGCCAAGATTTGAACCCTTATCTACAGGCCTGCAAAGCTGATGCTCCTAGCATGTACGTATACTCCTCAAAACCTATCATAAGATTTTTATTTCATTTGGAAAAAGAAAGTGTTTATTGTCTTTTGAGACATTTTTATTCATTCAATTTTGTATGTGGCTCTGGTTTGCAGGTAACCTGATTGTATTAGATTAGATATTTATCTGTAGTTACAAGCAAGTTATGTTTAGCAAATGCGGTAGATTCCAAAAGCAGTAAATCTTGACATTTGTCATTTTTCCAAAATGCCTCAATTTACTTAATCATGATCAATTATTTAGCAGTCTATGCAAACAAGACAATATATTTTAACTTTATTTTTCTTTTATGAGCTGGTAATTGGTAAAATGATGAAGATTTCCACATTCACCTTTGCAACTATAAGCAACTAGTAGTATATTTATTTTGTATATAGATAATTACCTGTCTTTATAATTGTAATTTATTGATGGGTGTGTGTGTGTGTCCCTGCTTGGAATAATGGACTGATGTGTAAATTTAGGGAAAACATCAGAAATGACTAATTAGAAAACATAAAGAAATACTACTCTTGTATTTCTAGTTTTCCACTTCATTTTAATATACCAAATGTAGTCAGCCTTAGACATTGCCTTTATTATTCACTGGTTGGTTTTGTTCTTTTCTTACATTTAGTCCAACAACACACATAGTTTTCAAAGAGGTAAAACTAAATTTTATGGGAATTCAGCTTAAAGAATGACAGGAAGGACTGGCTTTGATGAGACATGACCATTTATCCTCATTTTAAAGTGTTTCCTTTAGTAGTCTCACTTCAGGCAAAAACATATATTATCATCCTGCCTCCACTATGCAAATGGAAAAATATGGTACCTTCTAATGACAAGAAGTTAGAACAGGTCTTGGGAATAACCCTTAGTCCTAATAAATAGGGTAGGATCATCCATTCAGAAAATATTATTTAAAATTCAGTTTTATTAAGATACGCATCTAGCATCTACTCTTTGAAAAGTCTTGTTCTCCACACCCTTTTTTAGTTAGAAACATTAGTTTACACTTCTGAAGTTTCAGCTCCTGCTCTTTAAATAGCTTGACTGTCTTTTTTTCTTTTTTCCTTTTTATTACATAGTACTTTCCCAGGGTAAGTGATAAATAAAGCCAGAGGGTTGGTCATAAATTCCCTTCCTCTCTTTCCCCTCTATCCTACCTCAGGTTATTTTTATGCTAGGATCTATGACAGTGTGCCAGGACTCCAGTCAGTATCACTTGCAGTGGGATGGGATTGAGGAATACTTGCAACCTGGGAGTCTTCCCTGCTTAAAGCTCTCACTTTAAACCTAAGCAAGGGCCTGGGATGGGAGCAAGAGCCTAAAACAAGGACTTGAATGTGCAGCACCCTGTCCTTGCTAAGGAACCCATCATGACAAGTGGTGAGAATTCTTGGCCTGGTTTTGAAGATATGTCATAGGGCTGATTGGAAAGAAAAATCATTAGTAACTTAAACCCTTTTCTCTTTCCATCTCTTACTCTTCTTCACATCTGTGAATGAGGATTCTGTCGAACATCTTAAACACTTTAGGGTTTAGCAAGAGATCTTCCAATAGCCATTTAACAAACAGCAAGAGGAAATTCAGCCCTTGGCAAAGAGATTAAAAAATGTAAACACACTTGGATGTATTGAATTTATTAACTTGGTCTCCAGAAAGGGAACATTATAGTTGCACAGGCAGCAAGAAAATTAACTACTCAGTGCCGCAGAATACAGGAAGTTAATAGTACTTCAGATTGTGGAGACAGCGATCTGGGAAGGATTGTTGGAACTGATAACATGTGGTTGGACCTAATGGTTGTATAAGGTTTCAATGGGCCAGAGAATATGAGAGTATTCATTCAAGGGAAACTGCAGAAATAAAGTTTTGACTGAGTGAAAGTTTATGTCTGTTTTCAGTGAATTTTAAATAGTCCTGTGTGTGTGTGTGTGTGTGTGTGTGTGTGTGTAAGGTTATAGTGTGAGGAGATGAAAATGGAGAAGCAGCATGAGTTCAACCCATAAGGGACCAGGAGAGACACATTAATGTGTCTGGATTGGGCATTGCTGGTTTCTAGAGTTGCTGGAAGTCCTTGGGCAGACAAGTGACATAATCTACTCTGTGCTCTTAAAAGGCAACTGGTAATGGTGTAGAGCACAGATTGAAGGGGCTGAAGCTGGAGGCAAGCAGATCAGATGGGAGCCCTTGTAATAGTTCAGGTGGGAGATTTTGATCACCTACAATAGGAGGAAATTGGAAGTCACTGGGAAGCTGGGACCAAATTTGGAAACTGATGCAATGTGAGCTATGAAGATGAAAGAGACCTGAAAGATGACACATTTGCGAACTGTGGTGCTTTCAGATTATCTAGAGACGGCAGAAAGAGTTCAGTTTTGGATATCTGGTTTAAACTGCTGTCAGAGGCAATGGAAAATGTATGTATGAGACCAAAAATGAGAATTGAGAGCTGAAAATAGAGTTTGGGGGTTAGCAGCAAGAAGTAAGGACAAGAGCTAAGTCATCAGGTGACATTACCTACAGAAATATATAAAGAAGGAGAAAACTGCAGGAGAACTTTGACAAATGTTCTCAAAATGGTGGTTGGAGGAAGATGAATGTAAAAGAAAGAAGAGGACTGATTAGAGGCAGAGGAGATAAACCTCCATAGTATCACATCAAATGGAACAGGGCAAGTGGATGTTTCAGGGACAAAGGTGAAAGAATAACTATTTCTAAAAATGGAATGATCCTTGGGGAGTCTGTGTGGACCAGGATAATATGTTACATTTAATCACATAGTGCTTTTGAGTCCCAGAAAATTCCTTGGAATGGTTAATTTCCTTTCTTATTACTCTATTTATCCACATGAATAGTCTCTACCTCAACTCATTCAAACCTAAGAATATCCCAAAAGGCTAACACTTTATCCTCTTCTGCTAAATATGATCTTTTTCTTTCTTCCCTGAATTCCTGTGGTTAGTATAGTTAGTTCTCTTTTCACATGCATATGTCTTATTTTCCCAACTGTATTATATTATTTTCAGGGCAAATACTGTATTTTTTTCAGTTTTATTTCTGCATATATTTATTTATTTACTTATGAAATAATTTCAACTTTTATTTTAGATTCATGGGGTACATGTGCAGGTTTGTTACATGGGTATATTGCGTGATGCTAAAGTTTGGGGTATGACTGATTCCATCACCCAGGTAATGACCATAGTATCCAATAGTAGTTGTTCAGCCCTCTTCTCCCTCCCTCCTTTTGGGGTCCCCAGAGTCTATTATTGTCATCTTTATGTCCATGTGTACCCAATGTTTAGCTCCTACTTGTGAGTGAGAACATGCAGTATTTGATTTTCTGTTCCTGCATTAATTCACTGAAGATAGTGACCTCCAGCTGCTTCCATGTTGCTGTAAAGGATATGATTTTTTTTATGGTTGCATAGTATTCCGTGGTGAAACACTGTATTTTAAACTCATTCATTTGTGCCTCACAGTCTAGCAAAGTGATTTGCACAAAGATGCTCAAAACGTTTTTTAAAAAGCCATGCTGTGAAATTTGGCAACATGTATTAAGTGTAATGAAACAGTTATTTCCTCTGACACATAATGCTTCTTTTGGGACTTTATTCTACGGGAATAATGTGAAATGCTAAAATGTCATATGCACAAACATACTTCACAGAGTTCTTTCAAAACAATTCAAAGGTCCAGTATTGTAACAGTGGAATGTTTATGTGAATTGTATAAGTATGTCATTCAGTGGAATCATGAAACTTTTAAAAACTATGAAGACTATCAAATTAGAAATGTAATTATCATTTAAGAAGAAGCAGGGCATACAATTATTTGTGCACTATAGGTTTCAAATGTATAACATGCATATGAGAAATATTGAAAGGGAATAAATTAAAATTATACATTTTAAGACAGTAGTAGAATTGCAGGTAGTTTCTTTTCTTTTTAAAAGAGCTGTATTATATTACTATTATTGTTACAAGTTGTTTTACACAAAAGTAATGTTTTGTTTCCTATGGAGGACCTAATACTGTGCAGTGAGTTTGGAAGATTACTTGGAACATTAGAGATTTCTACTAATGAGCCCTGACCTTGGGATCAATACCTCTGCAGTCTGGTTAGGATCCTTCTCTTGTTTCCATACAATCATCTTTAAATTTACATCGTTAGTTTAAATGGACCACATAGATTAGATTAAGGGAATACTTAAAGCACAGGCCCTCCTGGAAGTGACTGAAAGGAGTCCTCTTTAAATATGCAAGTCAGGCTGTCCGGAACCATTAGTAGCCCATAGTAGTGATGACCATAACCATTGATCAGTACCAGCAATTTGTTTCATCTCTTAATTTTGGACAAGGGGGCCACCTTGTCCTTTAACTCTTGGCACTTCGAAAGTTAAAAGAGAAAGAGAAGAAGAGGATAGCTAAGAAGGAAGGTGGGGAAGCAAGATGAGTGGGCTGTGACAAGAAAAGACCAAGGCAGAGAGGAAAGGTTTGTAACAGTAAGATAAGTGTGTCTACCTCTCTCTGATGTTCCTCTCTGATGTTCCCTTTCTTCACCTTTTTTTTTTAAATCTCTTCCCTGGTGCTCATTGAAGCCTTTCAAATGGAAGCACTGTGGTTTCAAAAGCTATGACTGTTATCTTTCCTCTAATCTTTATTATGAGGTGGTCTTTGCCAGAAGATCTGTTCTCTTGATTTACATAGCACACTGTACCAAAAGTGGGAGTTTTAGCATCACAGGCAAAGACAAGTACAAACTAAGTGGTAAACAGAATACAGAGAATGTGGGCAGGCACCCCAGTAGCCTTTTCCACACTGCAGTCCCTAGCTCTGAGTTCAAAGAGGCTGGTGCAGATGAGTGAGTCATATAGCTCTGCTACCTAGGCTTGTCTCAAAAATCCAGACGAGATGATCCTCAATTTCACCACCATACAGATTGCACAGCTGCTGATGGAAGGTTCAGTACATCTGCTTGTCAATCAGCTCAGGACAGGTGAGTTGCTGACCTTCCCTGTGCGCGAGTGAAGAAGGCAGCTCATACTCGTTGACATTATGGAGGCCCAGCAGTGATCTCTCATGTGTACATTAATGTGCATTTCATCTCTTTACCCATTCTAAGTAACCTATAAAGGACAGTAAAACTTAAATATCAAATATCAGTCCCGAGTAGCTTGGACTACAGCCGCCCACCACCATGCCCAGCTAATGTTTTGTTGTTGTTGTTGTATTTTTAGTAGAGACGGGGTTTCACCATGTTAGCCAGAATAGTCTCCATCTCCTGACCTCGTGATCTGCCCGTCTCGGCCTCCCAAAGTTCTGGGATTACAGGCATGAGCCACTGCGCCCGGCCCAAGAGGTGTTTATTTTTTATGACTGAAATCAGACATCATTGTATTGATTCAGCTTTTAAGACTGAATCTGGAAGAAACTGACCCAATTTTTTAATGGTATTATAACATGTACTATAACAATGAAATATAAGATATGAAAGGGTGCAGCCTTCTTATATGCTTAGGTTGCTCATAAATTGAATAATGAGTTTCTTGAAAATGTGGACATTATGCCTAGCCTTTCTCAGGGATATCATTAGCCCAGTTCTTTATCTGCTCCACTGGTTTGCAAGGGAAAAGCAGCATCCCCGGGCCAGGCTAGGACTTTTTCCTGGTTCCAGGGGCCTGGCAGCCCTCTCAAGAAACATTCTCTTCCTGCCCTACCTCAAAAGGTCAAGCATTTTCATGGCACTAGGGCTGGCAGAGTTGTGCTTTTTCTACATCATTAAGCATCAATCTGAAGCCTCACAAGGAAAACTGTCTGCTATTTTTCTGGTCATGAAAGAGAAAATACAAGTTATTTTCTCTCTAAAGAATTAATTGTAGTTTTTCTTTTTTTTTTTTTTTTTCCTCTCTCCACAGACTCTCTGTGGGGAGGAAGTGGGCCTTTACATAAATAAATTGGGTCATTATTAAGGAAAGAGTGAGAAGGGATGTAGTGGGGATTCCTTGGAGAAGAAGAGAGTGTGGAAGTGCTGTTAGGATGCAGAAGGACACATGGAGGGGAGAGATCCAGGGCTGTTTCTTAGCCACCTTATGTTTGTGGTCATTTGGTTGTTGCACTACAAGGGGGTCACCTGGAAACAACTATACCATCAGAAGATGTTCTTTTCCCCTAGGTATGCTTTGATAGCAAAACATGCTACTGCAGCATTTCTAGTTCAACCAAGAACTTGTCAAGATGCAGCCTTTGTGGGGAATCAAAAGTAGTATGTTCCTGATAAACTGAGATTTGAGACATTGATGCCTCTGATTAAAAGAGAGAGAGAAAGGCAGGGAGGGAAGTGGAAGGGAAGAGAAGGGGAGGGGAGGGGGGAGGGGAAGGGGAAGGGAAGGGCAAGGGAAGGGAAGGGAGAGAAATTAATAATTACCTCCAGTGGGTAAACAAAATGGCCACTTTGTGGCGACTCAAACCCTACATTTTTAATAAATAAATGAGCTACTTCACTTTGAATCATATTTAGAACAGGGATATGTGACATTTCCCTTCACAGTGATGACAAGGGGAAGAATACTTCTGAGTTAGGAAAGAAATGGAATGTTTGATCCTATTTAAGTGTACAACAGGAAATTTAAATAATCTTGCTATGTAGGTTTAGGAAGTGCCTCTGAAATAGCCCCATCTTTATTTGAAAACCATTTTATAGTTGTCTGTTCAAAACCAGATGTAATTCCCACTCCTTGACTTTTCTGAGCACTTACCCTCTTTAAAAATGTAAGTCCTTCTTACCTTCTCACTTAGAGTATCAATTCATGCTACCTCTTTACTTTCAACCCAGTATTGATCTAGAAGTTAAAAGCTCTACACTAATTCTTTTTGGCTCATCATATTTCAATTCCATGGATTTCTGTTTAGGATAATCCTTTTTACACAAATTTATTTATAAATAGGGGGACTATATGTCCCACTTTTCATGAGACAATCTTGGTTTACACATATTATAATTGTTAACAGCCCCCCATTTTACTTGCTAAGCATTGCAATTTGGAATATAAATCGCATAGTAACTCTATTTATAAGTTAAGTATGCATGGAAGTGAGCAAAATTGTGTACAGACTTCAAAAAATTCTTAAAATTTTTTTTTAATTAAACTCCTGAAACACCTTTCTCATACTATTTTCATATCTATTCATAAGTGAAATACACACCTTGATAAGAGACCGAGTTTTCTGGCGTCACTTCACATCACTTAAACATTTAAAAATATTTCTAGGCTGGGCGCGGTGGCTCAAGCCTATGTAATCCCAGCACTTTGGGAGGCCGAGACGGGCGGATCACGAGGTCAGCAGATCCAGACCATCCTGGCTAACACGGTGAAACCCCGTCTCTACTAAAAAATACAAAAATCTAGCCGGGCGAGGTGGCGGGCGCCTGTAGTCCCAGCTACTCGGGAGGCTGAGGAAGGAGAATGGCTTAAACCCAGGAGGCGGAGCTTGCAGTGAGCTGAGATCCGGCCACTGCACTCCAGCCTGGGCGACAGAGCGAGACTCCGTCTCAAAAAAAAAAAAAAAAAAAAAAAAAAAAAAAATCTCAGCAATGGATTTCGGACCTGGTTAAAAACTCTCGGAAGCTGTTTGGGTAGGAGGGTTTGTTTTTGTTGTGTTTCCCCCTTTAAAAACTGGGCATTGGGACAGATAATCATTGAGTTGCAGCTGTTTTGGTCATATGCTCCTTTATAGTGCCACTCTGTTGATTTTGTATTATGCTGTTTCCTGGTACTTTAATTTTGCCATACAAATATTTATGGAATGAGTGTTAATAGAAATTTAAATTGGGGATTGAAAAAAGAAGACTAGGACAGGCAAGTAAGTCAGAATCCAGATTTGTTTTATGTTGAATAGATTAATTACTCAGAGTTATTTTTAGCTAAGGAAATTGACCTGTTTTAAAAACCAGGTGAAGAAATAATTTGAGACTCAGACATGACAATTCTATTTGCAAGACCTGTGAGCTTTTTATGGACAGTAGTGTCTTAAAGGCTTAAGTTACTTCCATTTGTATATCCAATTATGAAAGGGAAATATTGATAAAATCCAGGATGATTATTATCAAGGAAACACTGTGATGGATGTCAGTCTTCACAGCCATTTAAGAAAAATTATTATCAATCTTGTAATTTTTCTGTGATAAAGACACTAGAAGCTCAGGAACAAAAGCATTATAGTTGCCTATATGATGTTGCTTTACAAATAATTAAGAATATTTATGTAAATATTCCTATCATCTGTCAGTAATCTCTGTCCATCATTAGTTTAAGTGTTATATAATCCTTGAATTTTAAATTATAAAAATGTATGAACTAAAATTTTAACAACAATGAAATTGAATATGCCTCTTATTTTCTGAACAGTGCTAGATATGAAATATGTCTCTATTTATCTTTAAATATGAATTATAAAGCCTGCCAGAGAGAGTTACTCTAAAGATTAAATGAGAGACTGTGTATAAGTGTGTGTGTGTGTGTGTTACCCAATAAATGGTGTTAGGCACTATGTAAGTGGGATTTATTATGATCGTATTATTTCTTATTAAACTGATAGCATTCAAACTTGGTTTAATAGATACTTATGAGGGCATTATTGTTATTTTTATTATTGTCATTATTATTTTTTAGAGATAAGATCTTGCTCTGTCACCCAGGCTGAAATGCAGTGATGTGATCACAGCTCACTGCAGCCTCAGACTCCCAAACTCAAATGATCCTCCTGCCTCAGCCTCCTGACTTGCTGGGACTACAGGTGTGCACCACCATGCCCATCTACCATTTTTTTTTTGTTTATTTTTTGTAGAGATGAGGTCTCTCTATATAGCCCAGCTGGCCCTGAACTCCTGGCCTCAAGCAATCCTCCCACCATGGGCTCCCAAAGCACTGGGATTACAGGTGTGAACCGTGTTGCCCAGCCTGTGAAGACATTAAATGTGAAAAAAATTATGGTGTTCTTTTCCTTCAAAAATTATATATGGATTACCTACTGAGTTGAAGATATTGGGGTAGTTCCTTGGAACAAAAAAAGAGGTGAATAAATTAGTTTTCTGATTCAAGAAGTTTAGCTGATGAACCCATGGATACCCGGAAAACCCGTTTCTTATTATACAAAACCACAGAGCAGCCTTCCTAAAATTATTACTGATATAATGTTTTCTTAAGCTCATCCAGTGAAGTATAATATGGGTAAAAAAGGTCAAAGGAACTGACTTACTGCTAAAAATATGTGAACTTTGCGAATAATTGCTATGTCAATTCTACTGAGGGTCATCGTAGCCCTTTCCACTTGCTTAGAGATTCACCAGCATACCCTAAGGTGACTAATGAGTGACAGCAGAATTTCTTAGTTGAATCAGAGAGTAGAAGTTTAATAAATGCTTGTGAATTGATTAAATGAGTGGAAAATATTTTACATACTAGTATCTCAGGTGATTTGTTACATGGATGGTGATATGGCTTGGCTGTGTTCCCACCCAAATCTTACCTTGAATTGTGGTTCCCATGGTGCCCACGTGTCATAGGAGGGACTTGGTGGGAGGTAATTGAATCATGGGGGTGGCTACCTCCATGCTGTTCTTGCGATAGTGAGTTCTCACAAGATCTGATGATTTTATAAGGGGCTTTTCCCTCTTTTACTCGGCACTTCTCCTTTATGCCACCATGTGAAGAAGGATGTATTTGCGTCCCTTTCTGCCATGATTGTAAGTTTCCTAAGGCCTCCACAGCCCTGCAGAACTGTGAGTCAATTAAACCTCTTTTCTTTGTAAATTACCCAGTCTCGGGTATGTCTTTATTAGTCGCATGAGAACAGACTAATACAGATGGTTAGGACCCGCAGACCCCATGCCTTACTGAGAGCCTTTTGGTCTGTTTTTAGATCACTGTCTGCCTTAGCATGCAAATCTTGAGGTTTAGTTTCTTTTCTGAAATGATTTACATGGTTATACTGGTTAGAAATGATATACATGGTTATACTGGTTATAAACATCTTAGATAATTTACTTGTGCAAACCATACACCAAGATTTCAGAAAAAACAATTACATTCCTTAACAGATGTTTTCCATGAGATGTTAAAGTCATTATTTGAAAAGGAAAATATACAGCTGTTGGATTTGTATGACAGAAAGACTTTGCAAATAAAGACGTCTCATATCCCTTTTAATTTGTAAGGAAATTGATTCATTGGCATCATAAATAGATGTATGACCTTGAAAAATATACAGAGCCAAATTGGACAAAGGGTTTTTAACTCCCAATTCAGGGAGTTTACAGCCTTTTCCCTATGGCTTGCATGGCTCTTTCTCACACACAATCCCCCACCTGCATGATTAGCAGTCCAGGGGTCCAGGCTATTGGAGTGAAGGAATGAAAACTGTTGGTAGCTCACAGCCAAATTGGCTAATTTGTTCTGAGTAGTGACTGATAGAGTGTTCTGAGGCCATAAGGAAAGAAGAGGTCAGCCATATTTTATTTTAATGCATTTTCATTAAAGAGTTCATAAATTGCTCTTTTGAGAAGACTCAAAAGATCAAGTTTAGGAAATATTGAAAATGGAGGAAAACTTCCCTTTTAAATATGATCTCCTATGTTACATGATCCATTTAACATCAAACCATTCTTCACTTGTCTTAACACTTTTCTTAACAACAAGACACACATCAAAGTGAATTCAAAACAATGTTAAGAGTTTTCAGATACCTAATATAGCTGAAAGCTATTTCCTTGTTATTTAATAAACCTCTGATCTTGGGCAAATCCCAGTCTTCCTTATTTTTGATATCAAATTGTAGTTTGACATTTATTTGTTTAGGTTTTTCCACAACATGAAACATGCACAACTCATCATAAAAGTAAATTATATTTTCAGAAATCCATCAGCTAATTTGTGGTAAACTGGACCAGTAACTAAGTGCAGTGGACATCATGGTTTGGAGAATAATGTCATGTTGGAGGACAAGGTTGACCCCTGTTCTCTGGCTAATATTTTAATCTATATTTTAGTGAAGACACTGGATGTTTATATTTGCATTTAAAAAATAAGTATTGAAATTTTTCTGAAAGGAAAAAACAATGTATGTGTATTTTCAAATGTAGTATGTGGCACTTACATTAAATAAAAAATACCTGCAACTATACAGGCTGTGAGAGACTTAGGTAATAGGAAAATGATGGTGATGGTAATGATGATAATGATGACAATTGAGACAAATACTAATATTTATGGAGTCCCATCTCTTAAACTATTGTGTCCTTGGTATTTGACCATCATTCTATTTCGATGTAACAGCTTTAAAAGAGAGGTGCCATAATCTCTATTTAAGATGGAGAACCATCCACTTGCTCACATCAGCAATATTGTGTTCAGTTTTTAGGGCCACTTTTTAATAAGGACATTGGCAAGCTCTCTTCACAGAAGGAGGAGCAAAGTTGTGATATATCTAGAAGTCATATTATTTAAGAAATAGATAAGAAAGTGGAAGAATAATTAAGACTTAGGAGTTCATAATAACTTCTTTCGGCTACTAAAAGTGTTGTCCTTGGGAAGAATTATTTGGAGAGCTCTCCAAAGGCAGGATGATGGCGAATGGAGGAGACTCAAATGAAGATTTCATGTTACTGTCATGCCTAACATATGGAAGGAAGAGCTTTGCGACAGGCAGAACTGCTCATATATAATATATGGGAGTATGAGAGGTGCTGCTTAGTGAGGCATATACTCTTTCATTCACTTAATCATTTGTTCTGGAAACGCGTATTGAACATCTCTGATAAAGAACATAGGGCCTAGAGAGGAATTCAGTACTACCAAAGCTGGATCAACCAGTTGACAAAGGAAGCTCCAAGAATTAATTGACTGGGAACTGCAAAAAGCCATGCTTCAGAAAACCAATGAGAAGAATATAAACCCTGATGATATTAAGTGAGGCAGAGTGGGTCCCTTAGTCCTGTACCTCCAAGCATAGTGAAAGAAAGCAAAATTAAAGAGAGTCAGTGTTGAGCTGTGTGTGTTGCATTTCAAATGGTGTGACTTGCTGGAAGCTTCATGAACACTTGCTAAGTGTTCTGTTTAGGACATTTGAAATTCTCATTGTGATCACACGCATCTCATAAAACAATCTATCACTTGGATTTCTCTCAGAGGTGAAATAAAGCCATTCCCACATTGCCTGTTAACAGAAATATGCCAGGAATTAAGGCTTTCTCATTGTGTCTACCTAAATTACCTTCTCAGCTGGGTATTCCTGTCTTACTTTCCAAATTCTGTTTCCTGGGAGTTGAAAGCTTTCCAGTTGGTGTATTTATAACAGTGGCAAATCCATAGAATCATTGTTCACATTCTAGTAACAGTAACATCTGCAGAAATCCTTTGCCCGCAGACACCAATTTTACACTCAAACATCGTACTGAAAAGTTGAGGGGGAAAAAAAAAAGAACAACTTCCAGAGAATAACTTTCCTAAGCATTGCACACAGTAGGTACTTGATACAGCTGGTAGGCTTTTGTCTGATAGAGCCTTGTGTTACTTCCAGAGTCCAAAAGACTGAATTTCAGTGCATATATTTTCCTCATCAACTGCATTTAGTAAATAAAAATGGTAGCACTGTTTTGGGATAGAATTTCATAAATATCTCTAGGTTCTACTTAGACAGCATTGGTCTACATTTATATGGGGCACTATACTCCATATGGTTGGAGGCAGTTAGTATAAGAGTTCAGTGTGTGATTTGAAGTCAGGTGATTCTGGCTTCATCACTTATTGGTCACATGGCTTTGGAAAAGTTATAAAGCTTTTTTTTCTTTTCTGTAAAATAGATACAAAAATAATACCTACCTCCTAGAATTGTAGGATCATTAAATTAGCTAATGTAGTACATAGTAGTGGTTTAGTATGATTCTTGGCACACAGTAAGTGTGAGTCAAAACCAACAGCTCTTGAATAGTGTTGAGTAGAACAATATCCTGGAATGAGGTTTTTAAAAGACAGATGCCCAGCCTCTTTCAGGAATGGCTCTAACTAGGTAGTTTTGAGATGAGGCTCAGATAATCATATTTTGAACCATTTCTGTGGGAAATTCTGATGCATGCCAGAATTTTAAAAATCACTGGATGATTATGACTTTTTGTTTTTACCACTCCCAAATTTAGCTCAGTTCCAGCAAGTTGACTTTGCCTGCTTAAGATGTAAAGAGAGAAAGAAAAATAATTTAGTGTTTCATGTGATAGTGCTTGTTCCTGTGAATCCATATTTAGCCCCTTCTTTCAAATCTAAAGCTTGCACTGGTCTCTTTTTATACTCTTCAGTGTTGCTCTCCAATCTTCTCAGCCCTGACCCACCAGGAAATCTGCACTATCAGTGCATACTGAATATCCACAGCAGTGACCTCACAGAACTCTAGATACCACATTGAAGAGTGAAGCAAAGGTCAGCGTCAGGTTTTCAGTGTAATGAAAATAAAATGCAAATTTCAAAAATTGGGGAAATATCACGAATTTACTGTTTTCTTTCAACATTGCCATAATTTTCAAATAAGAATAATATTCTTAAGTAAGGACTACTTAAGTTAATAGAGTTTGAGGGATTGTGTGTCCTAATTACAAATTGAGCTTGCTTCATTTTTAAATAGCTTTTACCTTTAAAAAAGCACAATGCAGTATAACATTTTAAATAAATATTCCTATTTTTCTAGTTATATATTCTGTTCTTTAGTTGTTGACATATAGTCATATTTTTTAAAGTATTTTTGTTTTAAAGAAGACCGAGTCAGTCTATAATTAATCAATGTTTGTGTAGAGTTGTTGCAAGTTTTCTCTAATAAAACTTGCTTTAAGCTTTATTTCTATCAGTGATTTGCCTTGTCAGGGATTTGTTGACATGAGTCAGAATTTTTCTCCAGCCTAAACGAAAACAACTATTTTCCCTAATTCAGAAAAATGTGATTCATAAAACCAATATGATTACATGGTGTATGTAGCTTATTTTATTACCACTGCCTTGCATCAATCTGAGAAGTGATGGATACTGTCTGTCTCCAGACAGGAATAAATAACAGAGAGGAGTTAGTTGAACAAGAGAATTGAGAAAACAATATCTCTACTTGAGGCAAGGAGAACTAACCTTGTCTCTGCCAAGGATTCCTTCAAAGAAACTGAACTATTCAGTAACATATTATACAATCTTAATTCTAGAAGATGTATTTTAATGCCATTAATCCTACTAAAACTGAACGCTATTAGTTTAACACAATTTTTGAGCACTTGCTGCATACTAGTGAACAAAGTAGAAAAATTCTCCACCCTTCAGGAGCATTATTTGAGTGGAAGGCTATTTATAAACAAATAAATGAGCCAGATGATGACATAAAGCATGGTAAGAGGGGGAGAGGGACTTTCCGGGGTGATGAATGCCCTGAGCTGTGGTTGTTTTTCTTTATCCCTATGAGACTGAGATTACTTGTTGGGCACTCTGAGATGCTGGACCACCACTGGGTAATGTATTGAGATAAAATACACATTCGGGGAGGGAGGTATTTTGGACAGCCAGGTTAGGGCCCTGCATATAAATCAAGATTTGTATTAGGAAATAAGCTCAGAGAAGTTCTGAGAAAAAGCAGGAGTGATGAGGTTTGTATAAAAATGGTATCAGGCAAAATCTGCAGGAGGGCAATTGACCCTGACCTAATACATTATTGTGTTGTGAAAAGTTGTTTTGTGAAAACTCATGATCTCAGCTAAAGCTTTATCAGGCTTAAGCAAAGAACACATGCTCCTAATTTTAATATTTATAATGAACTAAGTGGACTTTTTAATACCAAACTTATTTATCAGTATTTAAACCAAATTTTGTGTTCATATGCAAAACTCAATAGGAAAAAATTCTCCTTTTTTTTTGAGATGGAGTCTGGCTCTTTCACCCAGACTAGAGTGCAGTGATGCCATCTCAGTTCACTGCAAGCTCCACCTCCCGGGTTCATGCCATTCTCCTGCCTCAGCCTCCCGAGTAGCTGGGACTACAGGCGCCCCCACAGTGCACGGCTAATTTTTTGTATTTTTAGTAGAGACGAGGTTTCACCGCATTGGCCAGGATGGTCTTGATCTCCTGACCTCGTGATCCACCTGCCTGGGCCTCCCAAAGTGCTGGGATTACAGGCGTGAGTCACCACGCCCGGCCTCCAGTAAGTTTTTTGAGTGGATTTAGGTCTTTTCCAGTAGAGAGAGCATGCTGGTTTTTGGAGGTAGTAAAACTTAATCAGGTAGTGTTCCTTTCAATAAATGTTTTTTCAACTTCCAAGTTGCACACCTACTCTTCAGTTTTCTTATGTCCTTGAGCAACAAAGGACAGCTGAGTACAGAATGATATCAGTGTGATTGGATCCAGGCTCATAGACCAAATAGATTTTTATTGATCATGATCACAACCAATCGACATTTTCTTTTTCACCATGTATACTGTGTCAATGATGAACCCACAGAGGTTGTCTTGTCAACAGACATTCAGGTCCTTCTTGGGGAACAAAAGACTTTCATGTTTTTTAAATGTGATGCTTGCATGCAGAACCTATGGACTATTTTCTATATAGAAGGTCTATAGCACATATTTTAAATTGGCCTGAGGCCAGTGTAATTCCTCAACTTGGTTGCATGCCCAGGTCCATTTCATGACACAGACCAGTGACAAATGTTCTCACTGCAAGAAGCTTTTGAGTATTTCCCCCCTTTTGTTTCTTAATATATTATCACCATGTGCCAAAGGCTACAAAGAACTTAGATAACATTTAGATAAATTTCTATCTCTGGGACATGTTACTGGAAAATAGGTCTCCAAGATGATTGCTACTTTAGCTACATGAAAAGACTTCAGATAAATATTCCTGAAGGTTGATTTCAGACAAGAGAGTGACATTAAACAACATGTGATCCATTTTTATTTATTTTGACCAATTCTTCAAGCAGGGATCATGATTTGGGGTCACATTTTAAGTTACGTATCAACTTTAAAATTCACTGTTATTTTTCCCTTTTTAAATGCTTCAATACTAACCCAGTTGGGTTTAGCAAATATAGATACAAAAGCAGTTGTAACAGGGTTCGCCAACTGAAATTAAAAAAAAAAAAAATTCTTAGGAAAGAAAATGGTTATTTACTCAGTCTAATCTTGTGTCATTGAGGCACAACTTTGACTAACCTTCTGTTTTTCTAGAAATTATTATGTTTTGGAATTCAACATTAATAATAATAAAATATTAACCATATTACTGTATTGATAACCACCATACTGATGAACTAAAAAAGGGAAAACATGATCATCTCAATAGATGTTGAAAAGGCAATCAACTAAATACAGCATCTATCCCTGATATTAAAAACTCTCAGAAATGTTAGGAATAGTGGGAACTTCTTCAACCTAATGAAGGAGATAATATGAAAAAACTAAAACTAACATCATACTTAACAATGAAAGACTGAATGCTTTTTTCCTAATATTGGGAATAAAGAAGGGTGTCTTCTCTCATCACTTTTATTGAACATTGTACTGGAGATGCTAGCCAGTGCAATAAAGCAAGAAAAAAAAATGACATCCAGATTAGAAAGACATAAATAAACCTCTGTATTCATAGACAACATGATTATTTATATAAAAATTTGATAAAAATCTATAAAACCATTAAAACTAGTAAGGGAGTTTAACAAGTTTGCAGGGCACACGATTACTATGTGGAAGTTAATTGTATTTCTGAATACTAGAAACAAATGCAAACAGACATTAGAAAAACAATACTGTTTACAATTCATCAAAAATACAACATACTTAAGGATAAATCTGACCAAAAGATGGGCAAAACTTGTACACTGAAAATTAAAAACATCCCTGAGAGTAATTAAAGAAAACCTAAATAAATAGAGATGCCTTTCACAGGTCAGAAAACATAATATTTTTAAGATAATAATTCTTCCCAGATTGATCTAGAGATTCAACATAATTCCGTTGAAAATCCCAGTAAGCGTTTTTTTTTTTTTTTTTTTTTTTTTTTTTTTTTTGGTGTGAAATTTTTAAGCTCTTCTAAAGTTCATGTGGAAATACAGAGGAACTAGAATAGCTAAAATACCATCGGGGGGGAAAAAAAAAAGAACCAAAGGGTAACACTACTTGATTTCTGGATTTATTTTATTGTTTCATGTACCAAGATAATGTGGTAGTGGCATAAACATAGAAATAGGTGATTAGAATGGAATAAACTATGGAAATAGATCCACACATATATGAATAAACTGGTTTTGGGTTTTGTTGTTGTTATTCACAAGGCAATTCTGTGCAGAACAAATGCTTACAGAAACACTGTATATTTAGCAAATAAAAAATGAATTTTGATCTATACTTCACACTATATGCACAAATTAATTCCAAATATATTTGAAACCTAATAAAAAACCTAAATTATATATTTTTTCAAAAAACAGTGAAGAAAATCTTTGAGAACTTAGGTTAGGAAAAGATTTCTTAGATACTTTATCCAAAACATTATCTATTTTAAAAATTGATAACATTTAAACATTTTACTCTGAGATATGTTGTTCAGTGAAGGAAAACACAGGCTAGACTGAAAGAAAATATTGGCAAATAGTGTATCTAACAAAATATTTATATCAGAATATTTAATGAATGGTCAAAATTTAACAAGAAAACATACCATAAAATTGATCAAACATTTGAGCAGATATTTCACTAAAGAAAATATATGTTACCAAATGGGCACATGGAAATATGCTCAGCATCATTTAGTCACTAGGGAAATGTAAATTAACCCCAATGAAATATTAATGCACACTGAATAAAGTAGTTCCAATTAAAAATTGATCATATCAGGGTACTGTGACTCAGCCTGTAATCCCAACATTTTGAGAGGCCAAGGTGGGAGGTTTGCTTGAACCCATCAGTTCAAGACCAGTCTGGGCAATAGAGGGAGAACTTGTCTCATTAAAAAATAATTGACCATACCAAATATTTATAAATACATGGAGGACCCCAAACTTGACTACACTGCTGGTTGAAATGTAAAGTGGTACAATTACCTTAGGAGACAGTTTTTTTAAAAGTTAAACATACACTTACCATATGATCCAGCCATTCTACACCTTGGTATCTACCCAACAGAAAGGAAGCATATAGCTATATAAAGACTTGTACAACTCAAAACAACCTAGATATCTTTTAGCAAGTGAATAGGTAATCAAATTGTAGCATTTCCATACACAGCAATACTACTCAGCAATAAAAAGGAATGAACTATTTATAGTCACACAACATGAATGACTCTCAAAATAATTAGGCTGAGCGAAAGCCTGACTCTCCTCCTTCCCCTCCCAAAAGTACATAATGATTATTCTATTTGTGTAAAATTATTGGAGATTCATACTAATCCACAGTGCCAATAAGATTATTGATTACTTGGGGAGGGGATAGGTAGGTGTATAAGAGAACTTTGGGGGGTAATGGATATGTTTATTATATTGATTATGGCAGTGGTACACATGTGTGTGTGCATATATGTAGTATATGCAATGTATATATATATATTATACACACATATACATACATATATGTGTATATATTTCAAAACTCATTAAATGATCACATTGAACACGTTATGTTCAGTTTATTATATGTCAGTGATACGTCAAATAAAGCTGTTAAAAAAACTGGAACAATAGATTTCTAGAACATGCGAGTAATTGTGAAAAGAATATACAATGTAAAACTAATCTATAGTTTTCTACAGTTGGTAAAGTTCGGCATTATATCTAGCACACTATGATTCCAAATCTAAAAGTAGGAGCTGCTGCTTCTATTTATGTGATTAACTTGGTATCCAGTCTTACCTTGTATTTTCCAATGTATGTGATCCATTGGTTTAGAATCAGAAGTCCATCCTTATAGAAACTTATGGAATATACAGGATATATAGAAAAATGTGCTTCCATATGCATATTTATACCTATATATTTTATTTATATTTGTACTTATCTAAAACCCTTTCTACTGTTATAATTTGTGGAGAAGATGCCCTTCAGAGTCAAATACTGAATATAAAAATAGAATTCGATTAAAATGTTATGTGATGAAGTTTCCTGGACCACGGTTAGTGGATGTGTGATGAGCAAAGAGGCACCGTTAATATAACCTATGATGAAAATAATACCTCTCACAGTTGAGCATCATGATGACATTGGTAGTTTGTTTTATTGGAAAATGAACATGATCTATTGTTGTAGCTTTCAACTTCATGAATAAACAAAGGAGGTGATCCAAAGTCCCCTACTAATAGGGCTTTCCTATGAGGTAAAGGTGGATAACAATAAGCTCAGCACGTGTGCTGATTGAGGTGATGTTACTGTAAACTTTGCAACAAGACAGAGATGACTTGCTTGTTTCAGATACAATGTAGTCAGCCTGAAGCTTGAGGGTAAATCCTAACTATGAATTTTGTATCTAGCCTAGAGAGAAGATGGTGATTTAATAAATCAAAAGGAGTGAGAACAAGCTGTACCTCTTTGAGATGCAAGGGAGGAGGGAAGGGGAGTAGGTCAAGTCCCCAAACGTTTGTGTCCTTTCACAAGTACCTCTTTGTACTGATTTATATTTGATGTAGAACTGAGTATTTTCTGAGTTTGTGGAGATAAGAACAACTTGCTTTTATTTTTGTTATCGATTCTAAAATGGTAATTGTTGTAGAAACTGATAATGAACCAGTCTTGCAAACACAATATTCAAAACAAAGTCTATTTTTAATATTTTAATATGCAAGTAGTCCATGTTCATTCCAGAAAAAGAAAATAGAATAGAAGAGAACAAAAACAACAAAAAATTATGGAAACTAAATTCTTATATAATTCCACTACTTGGGGATACAATTGTCAGTACTTTATGGATGTCCTTCCAGATATATTCTTTGTATATACACCCAAATATAAATATATACACTTGCAAGATATATAAAGACATCAAATTTTAAATGTTCTTCTATAGTTTTTATTTCACTTAACATGTTTCTAAACTTTTGATTTTAGTAAATATACATCATACCATCATTTCGATGCCTTCAATTTTCTCATTATATGAATGCATCAAAATTTTTTGACTAATCTGAAGACTATTTTTAAAATTTATTTATTTTTAATTTTTTCTGTAGAAAAAATGGTTTTTTTTCTGTACAATGATGCTAGAAGAAACTGATTTAAAAGTTATGCTCTGAATGTTAAATGACAAAGGGTTTTCGAGTCATGCCTTTTGAACCTATTAATTTTACAATTCTATTGAACAACAAGTGTTTATGTGATATTTATGTGCATATTTTGGGCATCACTGTTCTATTTCCCATTGACTGACGTGTTGGGGACCTCATTCATTTCTTTCAGTTTCTAAACCTATAGATTGATACTAATCTATTAAATGTATTTAAAATGTAAAGGAACCCCAGGTGTTTAGACAATTAACCAATAAAATTATTTCTCTCAGTTTCTAAACCTATAGATTGATACTAATCTATTAAATTTATTTAAAATGTAAAGGAGCTCCAGGTATTTAGACAGCTAAACCAATAAAAATTAGGTCAAAGAACATCAAACTTTTCTTTTAAGCTAATATAAAAATATATAAGAACTTCTGCTGATTGTCACATAGCATAAGGTTATGTGAGTAAATGGTTGCTAAACTGCATTTTGGCACTAACATGTGACCAGATCCATCTGTTGGGATCCCATGCCATGGTCCCATGGCAGTGACCTATCATGGAAAATGTATTCTACTGAGAGGAGGGAGATGAAGGAAGTGATCACTAAGGTTTGTGAGCTTGAGAGGAGGTCTTTTAGCCCCTCCAGAGCTCAGATTGTTCATCTTCAAAACCATGATGCTAAAGAATATAGTTCTAAATTTTTCTCCAGTGCAAATATTCTATGCTTCTGTGACAGAGAACTCTAAAGTCACATGGCCTGAGTCAGGGCAGCTGCTACAGACCCAAATACTACAGATCCTTGGCAGCTTGGTGTACATCCCTGGCCACTGACCTCTTCTTACCCACTGTTCTCTCTTAACTGATTCTGTTCTGACCCAGCACTCAGATTTTAACTGTGTCCCTGAACACCTTCTTTGTCTTGCACTTTCTTTCCTCAATTCTCAATTATGATCTGTTTCTTGCTTGTGTTCCAGGCAGTTTTCCATGTCTCACTGGGTTAACCCAAGTATTTGGAGTTCCTGTAACCCTTAGGGCTACACCATAAATGCTATACAGGATGCCTGCCTGTGACCATGGCATCCAAGGTTGGTCATAAGATTGGACTAGGTCTGCACCAACTCCATACATCTGGAAGAAAAGAAAAGCTTCAACACCTTATTGCCTTGGACACAGTAATTACTTGGAAGATATTAGTACAGATACGTGTATGACATGTATGACATTGCCAAACACAAAAGGTGACATATTGTGTGATTCCATTTATATGAAATAATCAGAATAGGCAAATCCATAGAGATAAAAAGTAGGCTAGTGATTGCCAGGGACTGAGGGGAAGTGAAGGTAGGAGTGAATGGTTATTGGTACAGGGTTTCTTTTGGGGCTGAATACAGTGTTCTGGAATTAGAGAATGGTGATGATTGCACAACCTTGTGAATATACTAAAAACCGCTGAATTATACACTTCAATATGTTGGATTTTATTATATGTAAATTATATATCAATAACAAATGGTTTGGATGGGAATGGTGGCTCATGCCTGTAATCCCAGCACTTTGGGAGGCCGAGGTGGGCAGATCATGAGATCAGGGATTTGAGACCAGCCTGGCCAACATAGTGAAACCCAGGCTCTACTGAAAATACAAAAATTAGCCAGGCATGGTGGCACACGCCTGTAGTCCCACCTACTCGGGAGGCTGAGGCAGGAGAATCTCTTGAACCTGGGAGGCAGAGATTATGGTGAGCTGAGATTGTACCATTGCACTCCAGCCTGGGCAACAGAGCGAGACTCCGTCTCAAAAAAAAAAAAAAAAAAAAAAGTCAAGTAAGTAAAATATTCAGGTGATCATTCATTTATACAATATGACCTGCTCAGACATTTGAGAATATTTCAATAACCAATTTTAGGGAGATAATAGAATCAGGTAGCTCCAGCCAGAAACACGTATCCATTTTATCTGTGTACCTTCCAAGGCCTAAAGCATTCTTTCCCTAGGGAAGAAACTATGATGATTACTGTAGAGATAGCAGTAACAGGGAGCTGCAGTAAATAGCTACAAACTTTATTCCTTTGTTGAAAATGTAGCTCTTGCCTAAAATATTAGAAATACCTCTTGATTAAGAAGATAGATAAGGAAGAAACAAGATTTACCTAAAGCACTGTCACTTTGGTATATGTCCCCTCAAAAGCTAAATGCAGTAAAAATAATGAAACATCAACAGTAACAAAACAGGTTGGATTTCACTGGTGAGATTTTTTTTTCATTGCAGAATAATTGATTCAACTAGTTATTTCACCATGTCTAAGCATTTTAGGTTGCATGAATGCGATTTTGACATCTCCAGTTAACTATGGAGACCAACTGTCCACAGGACCCAATCCCCCAAATATTTTGGAAGGTTATCATTTCTTCCACGCCTCCCCAGGAAGATTTATACTCTGTCTTCTCTAAATGCTGAGAGCAAGTCCTATTTTTAAAAGCCTCCAGAGAAGATGCTTCTACAAAGAGATGGGATGACAAAGTTTTGCCCTTTGCGGCATTCCCGGTGGAGCTAATCAGCCAGGTGTCTGATCTCCACGGCGTCTACCTGACTCCCTTTACCCCATAGGATTGAGCCCCTATCAGAAATAATTGTGAGCCCAATACACCTTTAGAGGTTTGTTTTTATTTTGTTTGATTTTTTTTTTTTCCAAAAGAGAAATTCCTTCTGCTTACTGAGTAAAGTATAGTGCTAGGATATTGGTGGTGATTCCCAGAAGTCTTGGTAGCTCAGAGCCTTAGACATCACTTAAGAGAAAACCTTCCAAGCTTCTTCTTGTCATTTATTGCATAGCAGAAATGGCCCAGGTTCCCTCAAACCAAGAAGTCTCTGGTTACTTTCTGTAGCATGTTGTATCAGCATATCCAGGGACCCTTCTAGTCTACCTTTGCTGTCCCTCGAGACAGATCTGAAAAGTGTCTACCTTTGCAGAAAATGAAGTACAGGTTTGCCCAGGATAACCCAGTAAAGTAGTTTTTGGCTGAGAATGCAGATCTGAAGGCTCTATTCTATTAAGTTTATGTCATTCCAATTTGATTCATGGTTTTTTTTTTTTTTTTTTCCATATTAGGAAAGATAATGTCACTGCTGCAAATCATGAGGCACCTTCTTCTCAGAAATTAGCAAAAAGCAGATGCCACACTAAGCACTTGGTGCTTTAAGGACAAGAAATTCTCTAATAGTCTATATTGGGTCAAAATGGGGTTTCTTAGGCTTGAGAAACAAAACCTGTTTGAAAAGTGTTTGTTTACTTTTATTTATATTCTTTTATTTCATTCCATTTCATGTTATCTCAGTATTTCATTTATTTATTTATTTATTTATTTATTTATTTATTTATTTATTTATTTATTTATTTTTCTGACTCTTTTAGCAGGTCTTCTCCTGCTCTTCATGATGCAGAACTGGCAGTTATCTTCAGTTGTGGCTGTTTTGAATGTTACATGATCAAAAATCAGTGCTTCCTATATAGGGCAGCTTACATAGAATTAAGTACTAACCATTTCCCCCTGGAAGGTTCTGATGCCTTTGCTGTTATCCTATGCCATTGAAAGGCACAAAATAGATAGAATGGGGGACATCTGCACACTTAGTTCCTTTCTGTGAACAAAGCGTGTTACTGACCAGACACATCTCTGGTAACCAGGAGCTTGGCTACTCATACAAAGAAATCTCATCAGAGACTGTACCCCTTTAGCCAAATTCTAATGCTAAAACCAAAATGGGATGTTATTTTGAGGCTTTTGTTTCCTTTGGTTGAATTATTTATATCTTTTTAAAAACTTTATTATAGTAAAAAATATAAAATTTACTATCCTGACCATCTTAAGTGTACAGTTCAATAGTGTTAAGTATATTCACATTGTTGTGAAACAGATCTCCAGAACTTTTTTATCTTACAAAATTTAAACACTGTACCCATTAAACAACTCCTCTTTTCCCCTTCTCCCAGCCCCTGATAACTACCATTTTGCTTTCTATTAATTTTACTACTTCAGATCTTCCTATTATGCAATCATATTTGCCTTTATTTGACTACTATATTTCACTTAGCACAGTGTCCGCAAAGTTTAACCATGTACCATGTGACAGGGTTTTCTTCCTTTTTTAAGGCTGAATAATATTCAGTTATATTGGTGTATGTATATATATCACATTTTGTTTACCCAGTCATCTGTTTACTGACACTTCTTTGCTTTCACCTCTTGGCTATTGTGGACAGTGCTGCTATGAACATGGATGTGTAAATATCTCTTGAAGACCTTTCTTGTGACTATTTGGGATATGTGAATTCTATATATTGATTTTTTTCAACTGATGGACTAAAACAGAACAAGCTTTTACTATAGTAAATGCAGTGATACTCTTCACTAAGCAAACAAAAAGGATCAGAGGTTTATTCTCTGACTCATCACAATATTCCTTCAGCATAGATTGGTGGAAAGTATTACCTTCCCCATTCCCTGGATAGGAAAACTGGAGCAGAAATGTTCCTTCACATAGCCAGCCAGCCATGGAGCCTGGCCTTGACTTCAGATCTGCTGATTTCTACTTATGTGCAGTAATTGACATTGGGACTTAATTAAGAAACTGTGTTCCAAACGGAAAGATTTGCCATTATTTGGGCAAAGGCTTGTTGACTTTGGCACCAGAACCAAGTGTCACACTTTCCTTTGGCAACTGTGAATATTCTTGTTCAGTTGGTATATATTTCCAAGAATGTTTCCCATTGGCCTATTTTGGATTCTGTTTATAAAATGTTAAGGGATAATAACATTTACCAAGTACATGTCTGAAAGTTTGCACTGAAATATTTCACGCTATGCCCCCCCACAACCATTCCTTTTTTTATTTATCCTTAAATGCCCTTACACCTTCAGTATTCTCACAGCCCTTTTGTTCTGCCTCAAAATCAGCCCCTTCTCAATTCCTGCCTCTATATTAAGATAAATAACCAAAAAATCTTCAACTTGCCATCTTGTTATGTAAGTCCAATGCTGACATTATTTCTTTTCTCAGCCCTGCCATTTGAGACTGGGATTTTGAGCTGCTGCTCTGCTCCTCATCTGCTTTCCATTTCATAAATGTGGATGCTGATTGGTTTTCCTCTTATTTGGGTTCCCCAAGCTTATTTGCTTACTGGTTTGCCTTTCTATTTATGCATGGTCAGATGTCAAATGCATCTGTATAAGAGCATGAGTACCCCAGAATAGACAGTTCCTTGGAAATGCATTCATCCTCCCAAAACCTGTAAGCGAAAAGAAACAGCTGCTTAGGAGCATGCATTTAAGATGTGCCAAGCAACAAAATGCACCATCCTGCTTGCATTCATTTACCAAGTAATATGTACAATGCTCCTCTTAGTTGTTGTCTAATAGGAATGTGTATATAGTGTCAAAAAAGTAGTACAAACTGCCTCTTTTACAAAATATATTTATTTTAAGTGTCTTATTTTCTTACAGATGTCTATATCTGCATTATCCTAAAAAATAAGCGTGCTTCTTTCTCTTGTAATATACTTGGCAAACATGTCCATGAAAGTGAATTATGTCAGTGAAGTAGATGCTAATCTTTGGAATGTAAAACTGTCTTTTCTATTAGACGGTCAGAAAGGTAAAGTGTTATAGGAAGTGTGGAGACATCACAGTGCATTTGTGTATCTAACAAACTTATTGAGCACATACTGTGTATCAAATGCTCATGACAGCCTCTGAAATATTAATAATGCATTTTCCTGAATAGTGTGTACATACCTTCTATAACTTGATCCATCTTCTCAGTTATTAATTGACATATTTGTCTCAGTCCCTATACCACTGATTCTTAACTATCTGGCAATGTCTAGAGACATTTTTGATTTTCAAAACTGGGAAGATGCTATTGATATCTAGTGGGTAGAGCTTAGGGATGCTGCTAAATAACCCACATTTCACATGACTTCCCTCACAACTAAGAATTATCAACCCCCAACGTCCAGTGCTGAGCTTGAAAACTGCTCCAGGCTATGAACCCTAGGGAGCAGGGACTGTGTCATGGTCATCCTTCTATCTTCACTACTTCATACATAGAAGGGTCTTCCCAAGTGGTGACAGTGAAACAGCTGTGCAAATTTCAGGCCTGCAAAGATGAATAGGACAAAGCCTCTTTCCTAGAGCCCCTTTCCTAGTAGCCTCATTGCTACTCAGATGAAATCCGTGGACCAGCAGAATGGCTCTCACCTGGGAAGTTGTTAGAAATGCAGAATTTGAAGCCCCATACCAGACCTACGGAATCAGAATCCTCATTTTAACAAAATTCTTAGGTGATGCAGATGCCAGTTAAAGTTTAGAAGCACTGACCTAAACGTGTTAGCATCAAATGGATGAGGTGGGTAGGCTGAATATTCTCAAAAGCAGAAGTCCATGTTCACCTGACAAAAATAGGCAAAGGAATTCCACCTGGATTTATCTCTGGTGGATGCACAAGGTCTAGATGAGCATAGCTGAACCCAGAAAACAGCTGGAGTTGGGAATCTCAGAACTCAAGTTGCAAACTCAGGTAAAACAGTGCAGCACCAACAGATTAGAAGACAGTGGAGGTGATGAATGAGCGACACGGCAGCACAAGAGGCAGTGGCTGGGTGAAGAAAAGGGGCACAATGAGACTAGGCAGTTCATGTTGAAGAGGATGCCAAACAGCGCTGAAAAGGAGGCTGACAATGGGAAAGGACAGGCCATGTGCCAAACCCAGGAGGGGCCAAAGCTCTGAGACTGCGGGGGTGAGAGGCAGCAGCCCAGACTGGCTACAGGCTGTTCATTCCATCGTCTGGGTGGCTCAGGTTCATTAGGGGAATCAAGTTACTCAGAATCCTTATACAATAGTCCTTCCAGGACTTGATAATGTGGTAATTAACATGGGGATTCCAGAAATGCCTTGGATTTGAGTTCTGTCTATAACAGGGTGATGTGTCTGGAATCTGGATATTGAAAATTGCTATTCCAACATCCTCCTTATTTCCTTCAAGAAGGATCAAGTGGACTAAAAATCTAATCAAAAAGGCAAATATGGACTAGATGGAAGGACATCTCTGAAGGGCCAGTTCTGATAGCATTTGTCAGATTTTCCAGGGACCCTTCTGTAGTTACCATTAAAATACTACCATGTGTTTTAATATTATCACATTATTAAAGTTTATGAGAGATATTAAAGTACTCAAATATTGTGCTTCTGTTATTTTGCATTTATTCAACAGCTCCTGGAGACCTTTTATAAGGAGATGTTGACCTCCAGCTTATCTTGGTAAATGACGTCTTGTTGATCCGGGTGCTCTTCACAACCTAACCATGACCTGGAACATTTTACTTGCTCTGAAAGAAAAAGGAGAATTGTCAGCTGCCCAGATTGTGGTTAGAGGAAGACTCAAGCTCTTTTAATAGAGCAACTGGCCTTCCTTTTCCTGCCCCAAGTTACTTTCAGCAATTATATATGTCTCAGGCTCATCTCAGACCTGAACAAAGTGAGGTCTGGAAAACCCAGAATCCCCCTTGTATTGAAAAGAGAACAAGTGGCTCAGTCTTCTGGGAAATCACCAAGGATTCCTCCGAGTCCGTTTTTATAGCAAATTATACATCTGGATTGTACCTAAAACTTTCAGCTTATAACTAGGCCTTCCAAGTCAACTTATTGCCGTATGTTTTTCTCTTCCCCTAGCACCTTTAGGAGCACACAGGAACATATGTAATCAGATACTTAGGTGATGCAGATGGTCCTCAAATTTGAGATGGTCCAAGAAAGACAAAGTCAAGTTAGTATTTTGTCTTTAACATGGACTGCACTTGCCAGAACTCAGTGTGTTGTGCCCATGCAGTGCGTTTTGTAGCAGCGCTATCAATGAGTGCCTAAAATATATCTCTTCCTTCCCCTTTCCCCAGCCAGTGCTGTCCCACTGAGAACTCTAGCCACCAATCAGACTCAGAATGTGATGAGTGTGTGTGCAACTAAGCAGGTAATAATTCTTGAAGTAAAATCTCCTCCTCTTTGGGAAAGCTTCTTTCCTGCTATGGGGGTGTGGCAGGGCAGGGTGAGGGACTTCAAAACCTAGAATGGCTCAAGGTTTTTAAATTGAATGATCATAGCAGCGTATGGTTAGCTGAGAATTGTACTTCTGGAAATCATCACTTATCCAAAATAAATCAGATTTTGGCAGTGTGTAATAACTGTATACAGATTCAATTCATTTTGCTAATGCTTACAGTCTACAGGAAAGAATTGAAAATGTCTCAATAGTTTTCCCTCTTCTAAATGTTTACATCTCCATGGGCTCCCAGGGCTTGCTTATAAGGGCAGACTTAAAAGATCCTGTGGCCTAGCTTTCGAATGTTATGGATAAGGCCATTCTTGTAGGAGTAAGGTGGTATCACATTGTGGTTTTGAAAGGAACACTTCTTCACTGCTGGTGGGAATGTAAACTAGTACAACCACTATGGAAAACAGTGTGGAGATTCCTTAAAGAACTAAAAGCAGAACTACCATTTGATCCAGTA
This sequence comes from Piliocolobus tephrosceles, assembly GCF_002776525.5. Lineage (NCBI taxonomy): Eukaryota > Metazoa > Chordata > Mammalia > Primates > Cercopithecidae > Piliocolobus > Piliocolobus tephrosceles. The sequence goes on along the minus strand of NC_045448.1, from coordinate 40,420,621 downwards.
ATTCCACTCCTGGATATTTTCCCAGAAGAAAAGAAGTCATTACAGAAAAAAGATACTTGCACATGCACGTTTATAGCAGCACAATTTGCAACTGCAAAAATATGGAATCAGCCCAAATGCCCTCAGTCAACAAGTGCATAAAGAAATTGTTATATATGAGATATATAATAATTGATATATGTCATACATATACATATATCATATATACATATATCATGTATATCATATGTACACATATGATGTATGATATATATCATATATGATATATATGTATGATGTATATCATAGATATCATACACACACACACACACAATGGAATACTACCCAGCCATAAAAATGAATGAATTAATGGCATTTGCAGCAACCTGGATGGAACTGGAGACTATTATTCTAAGTGAAGTAACTCAGGAATAGGAAATCAAAGATCGTATGTTCTCACTCATAAGTGGGAGCTAAGCTATGAGGATGCAAAGGCATAAAAATGATACAATGGATTTTGGGGACTTGGAAGAAAGGGTGGGAGGGGAGTGAGGGATAAAAGACTACAAATTGGGGCCAGATGAGGTGGCTTACACCTGTAATCTCAGCACATTGGGAGGCTAAGGCAGGTGGATCACTTGAGGTCAGGAAGTCAAGACAAGCTTGGCCATCATGGCGAAACCCCTTCTCTACTAAACATGCGCGCACACACACACACACACACACACACAGATTAGCCTGGTGTGGTGACAGGTGCCTGTAATACCAGCTACTTGGCAGACTGAGGCAGGAGAATTGCTTGAACCCAGGAGGCAGAGGTTGCAGTGAGCTGAGATTGTGCCACTGCACTCCAGCCTGGGCAACAGAGCAAGACTCCATCTCAAAAAAAAAATTGGGTTCAGTATATATACTGCTTGGGGGATCGGTGCACCAGAATCTCACAAGTCACCACTGAAGAACTTACTCATGAAAGCAAGCACCGCCTGTTTCCCCCAAAACCTATGGAAATGAAAAATTTTTTTAAAAAATTAGAATTTCATGGATAAGGAACCTGAAACTTTGAAGACAGTTATAGCCTGAAGGTAATCGGTTTGGATTCAGTTGGGATGAGTTTTGGATTCATATTTATGTTCTAATACTAACTTAGCCAAGGCTTTGTGGCCTTGGGCAAGTTATCACAACTTCAACTTCAGTTTCTTTATGTCTAAGATGGGACTTACAACTTCCAGTTTATAGTGTTGTTTTAAATCTTAAAGGAAATAATACATATAGAGCACTTAGCAAATTCTTGGCACATACAATTCAGTGAATGAAGGTTATTATCACTATTTTTATCATTGTTATTATCCCAGATCATGGAGCTAGTTAGTGCAAAAATCAAGATGCAAAGCTGAAGACCACCTATCTTCAGCCCTCTGAACTTCCTTGACCATTTTTCTTCCTCTGTTTCCCAAAAATTGTAGGGGTCAACCACATTTTCTTACCTCTTTTCACCTTGAAATATCCCTATCCTCAAAAAAAGGACGATTACATATAGATTATTACTAAATATCAAGTAAATTGTCTTAACCTACTAGTGTGAGAAATGTGTTGGTAACTCATCACAGTTCTTTGCTCTGCGTATTTGGTTACATACTTTTTCCTGGATTTTTAAGATCGTTCCGCAAAAAAAGATACTCTATAAAGCAAAATAAATGACTGCTGCAGCTGGATTAATTTCTCAACGGCTGCTAGTGTCTTCAGCCTTTTCCTGACGTTGCTTCTGGAGAGGCTTGTCATTCTTAAGGTCAGAAGGGCTAGGTTTCTGGTCTCCAGAATCTGAGCTCAAGTTCTAGTCTGTGGTGAAATGGAAGCCTCAGAGCATGAGTCTGAGGTTTGAACTGCTGAGAATTCCTGGGCTCAGAAGGGCACAGTGGAGCTCAAGAAACTAGTTCACCATGCATGTCTTGTTTCAGACTTATGCTGAGACACTAAGCAATACTTTGTTTTTATGGGCCAGCCTAGGAAACAAATAAGAAATGTAGAATGTCTTTTTTTATGGAATGAAACATTCTGGATTTTAAACACTAGAACTTCTAAAGCAGTGAAGCACATCCTGGCTCCACAATTTACTAGTCACATGACCTTGTATTAGGTATGTGACCTGTCTAGATCTGCTTTCTCATCTGTCAGATGGGTGTGATAACAAGAATGACTTTATAGGATTGCAGTAAGAATGGAACAAGATAATACTTAGCATTATACTTAACATATACTTAGTATATACTTGGCATATATTTAATATATGCCTCGCATATACTGGAGGAACTAAGGGTCCTGGATTTTACTGAGAGAGCAATTGGCTCATGGGGAATTAAAAACCAAGCCCCAACTGTTGTTTTTTATTTTTATTTTTGTCACCAAAGCAAGAAGCATTGATCTTCATGGGCCCTCAGGGCTGGGTTGGCAGACTTAGAAGATCCTGTGGCCCAGTTTCAGAATTTTATGGATAAGGAACCGGAAACTTTGAGAACAGTGATAGCCTGAAGGTCTAAATACTTTGGAAGTATTGGTGCTGTATGCTAACTTTCTTTCCCAAAAGCCAGAATTGTGGTAGAGGTATCTAGGCATGCATGGGATGCAGAAGTTTAGGAGGCTCATAGGGAGATTCTTCTGGAGATTTTGCCACTACTTTGTCAACACAATTCTAAACTGATTAGTGGGGAGAGAGGTCTACTCCTTGGCAGTTCACTTTATTTCTGTCATAAGCATAGAAAAAGGCCCAGGGATTATTATGCTAAAACTCTTCCACGGAACTGCATTTCCACTTTGGAGATTATTTGGGCAGAGGCAGATGGGAAGCTGTTGTAGGTGTAGTATATAGAGCACTGGGATTGAAGGTGGGGGAGGATGTAGGCAAAGAGCACAGTCCCCAAATTTCTGGATCATCACCCTTACAAGTCCAAATGTTTCCAAATCACCTCTGCGGCACCTCTTCCTGAGAATTGAGCCAGCAATTTGTCACTTTCTTACATCTCCTTTCCCTTCCTCATGTCACATTCAGTTTCAGAACAGATTTTCCAGGGCTCCTTCGTCTCAAGACAAATAATCCAAGTGGGAGATAAGTTCAGCCACAATTTTATTAGAGAATGAGGGAAAGAAAAGTCAAGAAAGGAGAGTCTGACTGCTGACAGTGCAATCTTGTGACTAAACCTATCTTTAATAAGTATTTCTCCACTCTGTAGAATGTAGGCAAATCACTTAGGCCATCAACTCCCTTCATGGATAATGAGTGTGGACATTGTTTCCTGGATCCTAATGCCAGGAGATGTGGAGATGTGGAGATGTAGAAACAAATTGTTTGTGACACAGAGCCACAGAGCCATTAGCTGGTAGGTGCAGCCCAACAGCCTCACGTGGCTCTGTCACCCAGAAACATGGGGTGTGCAACACTTGCCAACCTCAAATCCAGGTCACTTGGTGAGAAATATCCCAAGTAACTGCGTTGCTTGAGAATCAGGAGCCTGGAATGTTGTGTTTTTCTTATTCTTTGAGTAGCAGAGGCCTCCTCCCCAAGTATATCCAGGTTCATTGCCACTCTCTTTACTCCCAGTATTTGGCCACTTTTGGGGGGAGGTAGATTAAAGGGGTGGGGTCAGCAATGAGGGGAAGGAGAAGTGACAAGGCCAAGGCTAGAGTGTGAACATCTAAATTGTTTATTCTATGTGTTCTTCACAAACATCCATGAGTTATAAATAAAGGAACATCTATTTTATTTCACCATCAGGAATTACTATACAATTACATTTAAAATCCTATAAGTGTTTAGTTTTCTGCATGCTTTCGTGTACCATCTCTTATGTCATCCTTATAGCAGTATTCCAGAGCACGTATGTTACCATTTTACAAGTTAGCAAAAACTTGAACATAATGTTGAAACCATAGCCTTCTAATTTCTTTCAAAATAGATTAAATGGTAGGATTTATCTGGAACTAATCGAAATGATTAATTCATCAGCCTGAGGGACAGCAAAATATTTGTGAATATTTCGATGCGTATTATTTTTCCTGAAATGAGTACGCCCCTTCGTCCCCTGTGTGCCTCATCCTCCTACCCCCAAAATCCCTTAACTAATTACCTTTTTTACACGAAAACATAAAAATTGTCTTCATAAAACCCATTAAATTTAATCTGTTGAAAAACAAAGTATACCCGGTTTTCTAATTCTATAACCAAATCCATTCAGGGAAAGAAAAGAGCCAAGCAGTCAGTGTAATGCAATTCCTAGCCAGAGCTTTGGTGGAAGCAGTTTGCTGGACAAAGTAGCCAATTTGTGTTTGATATGTGTGCCCAATTTTTATTACCCACACTAATTAGCCTCAGCAGAAAGAACACTGGGGTTTTTTAGGATGTACAGACCAGGCATGGTGGCTCCACACCTGTAATCCCAATACTTTGGGAAGCCAAGGTGGGTGAATCATCTGAGTTCAGGAGTTCAAGACCAGCCTGGCCAAGATGGTGAAATTCTGTCTCTACTAAAATGACAAAAAAAATTGCCAGGAGTGGTGGTGCACACCTGTAATCCTAGCTAATCACAAGGCTGAGTCAGAAGAATAGTTTGAACCTGGCAGATGGAAGTTGCAGTGAGCTGAGATCGCACCACTGCACTCTAGCCTGGGTGACAGAGTGAGATTTTGTTTCAAAAAAAAAAAAAAACAGAATGTTAAGTCATATCTTTATCTCAGTTATGTTTGGAATTTTTCAGCTTAATATTTTACAATAGTAGCCCCTCCTCTTGAATTGAAGATGAGTCATTAAAGCTTCATTCATTTCTTGAGACTGTTACTCTACCAATGCGAAAATCGCTGCACTTTCAATAAGACATTTTAGGATTTCTAAGTTTATGTATGGTAAACAGCTGGATGAAACATTCAATTGCATTATTTTTCTAAAGTTATGATTGGCATAAAAAAGATTAAGTCTTTAGATAAGTGATGAAAACGTTTGCTTTACACAAAGTAGAGACTATACAATGTTTTATCTCAGGATGTACTGACGTGCTGAAAAAATGCATTTTAAATTTTTTCCAGAAAACTACCGAGTTAGAAAACAATGGGTCATCGTCCCACTTTGTTACAAAGTGGAAGTGATAAATCTAGGTAGAATCTATACCTGAAAGAGAATCTTAAAACGTTTCAGCACATTTTTGTTTCTGATTTAAAACTCAGGTTGGAGACTATGAAATGTGTCCAGAGTCACAGAGCAAGACTGTGGCATAGCTAGGACTACAAAACAACTTTTTCAAAATCCCGAGACTCTCCCAATAGTTTTTGAACATGTATTACGTATTTATTACTGAACATGTATTTCTATGTCTTGTAGTCACTGGTTTTGAAACAGAATTAAGGGATGAATAGGATATAATGTCTGCTCTCGAGGAACCCGGTTTCAATTTCTATGTCTTTTGACATAGTCCCTAGTGGTAAGATCAGGAGAATACCATATCACATGCCTTCAGTTCACCAAGACATATAAGAAAAAAAATTAATTACAGTCACATGACCAAGATGTAGAAATATGAGATCAAGGAAGGCTGGATTATGTAGCTGATTACCAAACCAATGTATATGGCTTGATGTCACACTGGTCTAGAGGGAGTTTCTAGTGGAGTGCCATAGAACAGTCCTTGGCTAGGCCCATTCAATGCTTTGTCAACTACCTGGGTGAAAATATAGGGTAATTGGTGAACTTGATGATGACATAGGTGAAGGAAATAGAGCAAAGATAGCTCATGGCAATTTCAGCATCAACAAACATTTCCCACAGACTGAGGGATTAGTCAAAAATAAAATGATGCCGGGCGCGGTGGCTCAAGCCTGTAATCCCAGCACTTTGGGAGGCTGAGGCGGGCGGATCATGAGGTCAGGAGATCGAGACCATCCTGGCTAACACGGTGAAACCCCGTTTCTACTAAAAATACAAAAACTAGCTGGGCGAGGTGGCCGGCGCCTGTAGTCCCAGCTACTCGGGAGGCTGAGGCAGGAGAATGGCGTAAACCCGGGAGGTGGAGCTTGCAGTGAGCTGAGATCCGGCCACTGCACTCCAGTCCGGGCGACAGAGCAAGACTCCGCCTCAAAAACAAAAAACAAACAAAAAAATAAAATGATAAAATATAACGAGTAAACAAAATACTAGCATGACAACAAATATAATTTATTAAAATGATTTAATTTTTTATTTACATTGAAATTTTTATCAGAGTTCTATCTTTAACTTTGTTTTATTTGGCATAAAGAAAAATTTTAAAATAATCAGAAGTAGGATTTAGGAAAATTATACCACAAATTGGATTACAAATGAAAAAGTGAAAATTTTGGCTTTAGGAACTTCAATTATGCCCAGTTTCCTATGACTTACTTTATTTCTTTTCTTTTCTTTTTTTTTTTTTTTTTTGAGACGGAGTTTCGCTCTGTCGCCCAGGCTGGAGTGCAGTGGCCGGATCTCAGCTCACTGCAAGCTCCGCCTCCCGGGTTTACGCCATTCTCCTGCCTCAGCCTCCTGAGTAGCTGGGACTACAGGCGCCTGCCACCTCGCCCGGATAGTTTTTTGTATTTTTTAGTAGAGACGGGGTTTCACCGGGTTAGCCAGGATGGTCTCCATCTCCTGACTTCGTGATCCGCCTGTCTCGGCCTCCCAAAGTGCTGGGATTACAGGCTTGAGCCACCGCGCCCGGCCTACTTACTTTATTTCTTAAAGGTGTTTTTAGCATTCTATATAGAGGCAAATTTTGACTTTTTTTCTGTTTGCCCTAAAGCAGCAGCCTGAATTTTGTGCATTAAATAATGAATCCCTTATATTCCGTTGGTCTGTAGCAGCTTCAAGTTTCTCAGATGAAGGAAATGTCATCCCTAGAAATTTTGAGACCTAGTCATTTTGCCTTGGGCTCTCCTAGTTAAGGAAAAAGTAACTGAAGCACTTTCTAGCATATATTTTTTTCTAGAGTCATTTTTAATATGTTTCAGTTGCTACAGAGGGAGTACTAACACACACTGAAAATCAGATCCAACTAAATGAATTGAGGAGAGTGAATTGAGGCCCGTTTCTTATTTCCTCGCAAAACTGAGTCAATTATTAGGTTTTTTAGCCAAAAACCCAAGAGCAATAACAAGTTCTGTAGACAATAAAGGCAATTCTCAAATTCTCACTGTGGTGCCTGGGCACTAGAAACGCCTTTCTCTCTATACCACCACCACCTTCCTTTCCTTGGGTACACTGTCTCTCTTCCCTTCCCCTCCTGCCCACAGAGGCAAGCCCTTTCAGAAGTAGGCAGAGAGGGCAGTTTTGGCCTTAAGTTTTAATGATAGCTGTCTTTAGACATAGTGAATTCTAAATGTAGATTATTTGTGGATGGTCTGAGAGTCAAGTGTTTGTGTTAGTAGGGGCTTGTTAAGTATATTTCATTTATAGGATTCATAATCTTTCAATCACATTATCACTGTATAGGAGTTAATAAAATCCAGCATCAGTATTTCATGATTCACAGGTGTTTCTTGTGCCTCATTTCATTTTTATGATCAATATCTGCTGGACTGTAATCCTCCCTTTTAGCATCCATCACATAAATGACTTTCCGTATGATGCTAAATAAGTAACATGAATTTCAGGAGAAAGAATTTTCCCACTTCTTTACTAATGTTTATAGGTAGATATTTAGAAGGAAATGCATACATTATTTTAGAATGACATAGTATACACCAAATCATTACAACTTTTATTATGATTTTTACATTCAATGTGTTACTTTTTTGATTGGACATAGTGGGTCACTCCTATAATCTCAACACTGTGGGAGGCCTAGGCGGAAGGATCTGTCAAGCCCAGTAGTTTGAAACTAGCCTGGGAAACTTAGCAAGACCTAGGCTCTACAAAGTAATTTTAAAAAATTAGCTGGGCATGGTGGCACATGCCTATAGTCTCAGCTACTCGAGAGGCTAAGGCTGGAGGATCACTTGAGCCCAGGAGTTTGAGACTGCAGTGTGCCAAGATTGCACCATTGCATTCCAGCCTGGGTGACAGAGTGAGACCTTGTATCAAAAAACAATTAATTGTTTCTTAAATAAATTTTCAATCCATTCTTTATTAAACAACTTTGTTGTCTTTATGGATTATCTATGGTTATCTTTTTTCTCATGTATTATGCTGTGTGTCTAAAGATATTTGGGAAAGTTCTGAACTTAACATAACATTTTTCTGTTCCTTCCCTCCCCCCCCGCAGCGGAAGCCATCTATTCAGAACTGTATTATATGTACATGTGACTATAGACCGTATTAAATTGAATTCCTTAATAACATGTTTTAATTGTTAGGAAACAAAATGATGAACAGTAAGTGCTAAACCTTTTTAGTTGTTTCTTTAAAGGTGGGGGTGAAATTGCATTTAACTTTATTTTCTAAAACCAGACATACGTAACTTTTTAACATTTAAAAATATAAAATTAAAACAATTGAGACGTTTTTTAAAAAGTAAAAGGGGAAAGTTCTCTTCAAGCATCTGCTTATAAGCCAGAGGTGCCTGCCCTTGGTTGGTTTGAACAGATTCTTCTAGACCTTCGTAATGTATGTGTGTGTATATATATACACAAATTGCTTTTATTCGACCTAAAAATATGCCCTAGGTTTTTTATCGGTAAGTTTGGGTCTACTTCATTTTTTAATGCCTGTCTGAATTCAAACCCTAGCTTGGCCACTAAATACCTCTGTGGTACCCCACAAGTTACTTTACCTCATCTTTAAAGTAGGGAGAGTAGCTGAAGATTGTTGTTATGAAGACAAATTGAGTTTTTATGTGAAAAGTGCTTTAGAACAATTTCTGGCAGATAGCAAACAATCAATGTGATAGGAAAAAAGAAACCTCAAATTGATGGACATTAAGTTGTTTCCAACTTAAAAAAAATGATGCATTAAAAATCTTTATGCACTTGTAAAACTTTATCTGTAAGATAAACTCTTGAAGCAAAATGGCTGGATCAAAGAATATACATAATAGTCTCCTTGTCCATTTTGAGCATAAAGATATCTCAGTGCAGTTTGAGGTGAATGAGCAGCAAATTCTAGTTGGTTTCTCTTTACCATTCAGTGCTTTACTGAAAACTTTAAACTGGTTGCTATGGATTCTATTCATTCCAACACTTTCTGTACTCCAAACTCACTAAAGCTGTCATATACACCTTTATGTAATCGTCAAAAATGCCTTGATCTTTGCGCCCAATCAATGCTGTTTCTAAAATAACATCTGGATACTCTGTTTTAAGATTGACTCAGTAATGTTCAAGTTTGAAGTTTTTGTTTTTTTATGACAGAAAATTATGTAAATGAATATACCATAGATAAGTCTACAGAACCTACTCCATCTATATGCCTCTGCACTGATAGCCGTCACTAGCAAATTGCACCTAATCGAGGACTTTTCAATTGCCTTGAAGTAACCAGAGAGAAACTAGGTCAAAAGCTTAATAGAATTGCTTTCTCTACCCTTCACTTAGCATCAGTAGAGTGATTTTCCTTGCTCTTACAAAGCCCTGTAAAGCTAGATATTGAGTCTCTCATATTAAGGGAAGAGAGCAATGTTTAAATTTTACCTAAAGGATATGCTCCTATTGAGAAAAATGTGATTTAAAACATGAATGATTGAAATTTCCGGTGACTAGTACAAACTCTAAAGCTCCAAGTTGAGATTAAGGTTCCTTTAACTGAACACAGCAGCATCAATACAACTTTATTTACAATTCAGAGTTACGGCTGTCAATTTTTTGCAGAGCCTTCATTTATTTACTCTTATTTTTAAAAATTCTTTAATATGACAAATATTTACTTAGCTCCTACTTCATGTTAGCATCCATATTCCCTGCCTTTGTGAGGCTTTCATGCCTTTGTGAGACTTTTAGATGAACCAAAAGTACAAATGCAGATTGTGAGAAAATGCTATAAAAAATTAACGAGGTCAATAGAGATTGACTAAGAGAATCCTGAGTTAAGTGAGGTGTTCAGGCAAATGAACAGTGGAGGAGAAGCATTCCAAGGAAGAAGAAACAGCATGTGTAAAGATTTTCTGGCAGAAAACAACAACAACAAAATAAGATCTATTCTGAGAAGGGAAAGAAGGCCTCTGAAATGAGGAGCAGAGTGATCCAGAGTTAAGATGGAAAGGCACACAGGTCCTCTTCTCCCATGATCTATGGTTTCTCAAAGGCAGTTGAGATCAATTTCCAAATACCTATTCTCTGTGCCCTACCTGACAGTTCACTAGATGAAGGAATAGATGCTCTTATTACAGAGTTTGGTAAGAGAATAGGCAGCATAATAGAACTTTATTTTTCTATTCTGTTAGCACTATTCAAAATCTTAAATCTCCCAGTCCATCAGCCTTTTCCTCAGGATGACTTAACAAAAGACAAATTAAAAGTACAGTGGTGTGTTGAGAGGGGAACCATTGTTCTCTGAAGTCAACTGACAGAAGGCTTCCAAGGTCTTATTGATTTGATAGATCGCAGTCACTCCTGTGGGTGCACTTCTCTCCATTACGTCTTCCATCCACACTCTATATTCTGAAATGAGTCTTCCTGGGATAGATTTGTCCCCATGATGGATAATCATGTAAATCCTGGCAGGTGACCAAGTATGTCTCTAGAGGGGTGGCTCTGGAAACAGCTGTTCCACAGCAGCATAACCCAAAATCTAGCTCAGACACTGAAGACAAAGCCCAAAGCTCCATGTAAGAGTCCATGGAATCATAAGAGTCAATGAACATGGCAGTTTCATTGCCCACCCCTCCAAAAGGCCATCAAATTATGAAGCAGGGGACATCACGAGAGACAGGATGCATCAATAGTCTGAAGTGTCAGCAATAGGCTTTTGAAGGCGTCTCTTGTGTTTGTTAGCATCAGAGGTAGAAAAGTTCTGAAAAATATATTTTCTTTTGTCAGTGCCCTAATGAGAGCATGTATGTCATAGAAAAAGACCCTATATATTGGTCTCATGGTTTAGTTTTTCCTTCCTCTTTTTAAAATTTCTTTCCATCATACCACATGTCAAGCTGTTTATGTGGTTTCTATTTAACTGACCATGTACTTGTAAAGACTAGAAATAAACTAATTAGCTACCTGCATGTGCTTGAAGTTAATATGATGTTAGATCTCTGACATATGTCGATTATAAAGGTGCTTTTGATGGTTTGTATCTTGTAAGGATTAAGAGCTGGTGGTATTAAAAAAAAAAAAACAGCGTGGTGCGGTGGCTCACGCCTGTAATCCCAGCACTTTGGGAGGCCGAGGCGGGCGGATCACGAGGTCAGGAGATCGAGACCACCCTGGCTAACACGGTGAAACCCTGTCTCTACTAAAAATACAGAAAATTAGCCGGGCGTGGTGGTGCGTGCCTGTAGTCCCAGCTACTCGGAAGCTGAGGCAGGAGAATGGCATGAACCCAGGAGGCGGAGCTTGCAGTGAGCCGAGATGGTGCCACTGCACTCCAGCCTGGGCGACAAAGCGAGACTCTGTCTCAAAAAAATTAAATAAATAAATAAAAATAAAAAAGTAAAGATGTCTTGTCCAGCAATCAGGGTGTTATGACTGAATATGACTTCAACCTCGCAGTAAAATTTAAGAGTACATCCATTTTAGCTCATCTAATGAAAATATGATTAAAATGTTTATATTAACGGAAAAATTCAATGGATAAATACACTAACATAAAATAATAAAAGGTGCGTTAAGAGACATTGGAAGTTATTTTTTTTTTTTTTTTTTTTTTTTTTTTTTTTGGAGATGGAGTCTGGCTCTGTCGCCCAGGCTGGAGTGCAGTGGCCCGATCTCAGCTCACTGCAAGCTCCGCCCCCCGGGTTTACGCCATTTTCTCCTGTCTCAGCTTCGGGAGGAGCTGGGACTACAGGCTCCGCCACCTCGCCCGGCTAGTTTTTTGTATTTTTTTAGTAGAGACGGGGTTTCACCGTGTTAGCCAGGATGATCTTGACCTCCTGACCTCGTGATCCGCCCGCCTCGGAAGTTATTCTTTAAATATTTGAGGTCATGTGGTTCTATCAGAGGTGATTTTAGCAGTACCTCTCTGGACTGGCAGGTGGGCAAAGTTGCTCATGTGGCACTTTCAAAACGCACATTCAGATTATGCCATTTATAGAAGTCCTCTCCTCTTTACACAAACCCCTGCCTCTTTAAGTAAAACTATCCTAGTGACTTACCTACAAATGGGAGTGGATCACCTTAAGCTGTTGGCGCCCTGGGTTTTTCAGGGAACTCCCAGCTTGAAACCTAGATAACTTTGGGAATTTGAGCAGGGGAACTTATCTTTCTATTGCGGATGCAGAGCATTGATCTACTTTTGAAATTTTTTATTTTATGAACACAGTGAGAAACTCAGCTGTAAAGCTATGTCATCATACCAGTAACTTCCATAAACTCGGAATCACTGATTGAACACTTTGGACATGCCTTCCTGATATTCATCTGTGGCTTGACATTTTAGACTGGAAAGTTTGTTTGAGAAAACACTCCTGATAATCAACAGCACAAAGCCTCTTCATGACTGAAGAGAAGAAGGGTCTTGTTAGAAAGATTGTGATAAAAAGACTGAAAGAAGTTGCCTACATCCAGTTCCCTTATAAATAAAACTATAGTTTGTACTATCGTCACTTGACACCTACCAGAAATTCCAATCCTGATGTTCAATTGACAAAATTTGTCTGCTGTAGATTACGTTGAATTTTTATGTCTAGAAAGTTTGCCCATTGATTAGACATTTCTGTCATAGGCATAAACCTTTTCATCAAAGTTGCCAGGGGAATCAATTAGAATTTAACCAATTTGCTTGAAACTTTCTGTTCAGTTTTTTAACTGGTATGTTTCAAAACGGAAGACAGGAATATACCTGTATAGACTGGCATATCCATGTGGGATATGCATATAGGACTTTCACACATCTAAGAAATGAAGAGAAGAAAGTTGTTATTACTCATTATTATAGCTATAGTACAGGGTATTTTAGGGTCCTTCAAATCCTGTTGACTAACACATACAATTACCTATGTCAACTAAACTACTTTTTGTTTACTAGGTCCAAAACAAGATACCATTGTTTTTAAAATATCCATTTTTCTTTACTGTAGTTCTGTTTTTGAGTTTTTAACATGGATTTATGGATAGTTAACCAGGCGAATGTGAGAGAAGCAAGATCTCCCAGGACATACATTATGGTAAATCTGGCCCAGACTCTGCTGCCGTCTTTTTCTTTGACAATGCATCTGCTTCTATAGAAGCATATATTCTATCGAAGGGGATGAAGAAATTGTTGTGCAAAGAAAATAAAGTTTAAAATCTAATGCTATCTCCAAACTTTGTGAGAATCAGTGCTATATATAGAGTTAACCTATATATGTGTCAACTAGAAGATGTAGAATTTGTCAAACTATTAAACCAGGATAAAAACAAAGGAACTTTTTTTTTTTTCCAGCTGCAGTTCTTTGCCTTTCATACTGTGTTTCCCGTTCTTTCACTTTCATTTCATCTAGGCACCTTGCAAGGCACAGTAATGAAGAGGATATGGGGTCTCCTTGACTTAATGCAACCGTTTAGGTGGCAGTCCAACCTGAGACTAAATAATAAGCAAAAACTCTTCCTCCCTCGTATCCCTGCCAAATTGACTTATGTCATTTTAAATTCACTATTACAGTCCTTTTAATTCTCTAGTAAAACACTTGCTCAAGACTTCTCCTAGCACTAACTACCTAAAAAATATGTTTGTCTTCTAATCTACTTCCTCATCTCCCATTCCTTTCTGCTAATCTGATCATTTTTTCCTCTTTATTTTTAATTTAATTTAATATTTTATTTTATTTTATTTTTGAGACTGAGTCTCACTCTGTCGCCTAGACTGGAGTGCAGTGGCACGATCTCAGCTCACTGCAACCTCCACCTCCCAAGTTCAAGCAATTCTTCCTGCCTCAGCCTCCTGAGTAGCTGGGATTACAGGCATGCACCACCAAGCCTCTCTAATTTTTATACTTTTTGGTAGAGACAGGGTTTCACTATGTTGGCCAGGCTGGTCTCCAACTCCTGACTCAGGTGATCTGCCTGTGTCAGCCTCCCAAAGTGCTGGGATTACAGGTGTGAGCCACTGCACTGGGCTGTTTCCTCTTTTTTTAATAACTTTTTTTTGTTACCTTTCTAGGGAACCAATATATATTTAATGGGATTGTTCTGGAGACAGTAGCTCAATTCCAATGACTGGCTACAAAATGAGGCATTTAGGAACTCAAAGCAATCTGACAAGAAACTTGTTAAGGGTTCTTTTTGTTTCTCTCACAACTCCCAAATGTGAAATCACATCTGTAACCTGAATAGAGAAGTTGGATTTTTTTCCTTTTGCGTTGTACTATAAACTATACTAATAAATTTTCCAACCAGAAACATGATTACAAATAGTTCAACAATATTTTTCAGGAGACTCTGTCAAAGTAACTTATTTTTTTAAAAAACAGAATTTGGTTACTCTACCTACTTTTTTATTCTTTTGTAGTTTATATCCCTCTACTTTCCCCAAAGGGGGAAAATGATGTTGCATAAAAGTTTTATAATACATTTCACTGAAAAAAAAAGAATCATTGTATTTGAGCATTACAATTAGTTTTGAAACTAATATGGTTTATAGAACATATGATAATATTGTCCAGTCAAAAGATATGGTCATTTGGGCACAGTGGCTCAGGCCTATAATCCCAATATACTGACATTTTGGGAGGCCAAGTTGGGAGGATCATTTGAGGCCAGGAGTTGGAGACCAGCCCAGGCAACATAACGAGATCCCACTTCTACCAAAAAAAAAGGTATGATTACTTAGTAGAGACATTTTCAAAGTAAAGTACTTCTTAAGATTCTGTGGAATCAGAAAAGTATTTGTTCACTTTTACCCAGTGGTGTGCTGGTAAACTAACTCCAAACATCCATCCTCAAAGAAAAGTCCTGATTTGTAGCATTTGCCTATACCCATGATGTAAATACTAAGCGGATGATTTCAAGCCTCCAATATGAAGTCACTAAACACGGAACTGGGGAGAGGTATACATAACTGACTCCCAGGATGAACTGGCTGCAGCACAACACAGGAGTTATTCTCCCTGTGAAGTTTTCCTTGGCTTGGGTGTTTCAGCTGAGGTAGAAGTGGAGGGGAGAGGGGTAGGGGCTGGGGAGAATATTAGCCAAGCCATGGCCAGCAAGAATATCTCACACTAATGAGTTGCGCTGGAGCCAGATCATCCCGGGGGAACGCCTATCATTTTTCTTTTCCTTTAGCTGAGCAAGTATTCCCTCTGAAGCCTATTGTAAAACTTTATCTCTATTTCAGATTTTTTTTTTTTTTTTTTGAGACGAAGTCTCGCTCTGTCGCCCAGGCTGGAGTGCAGTGGCCGGATCTCAGCTCACTGCAAGCTCCGCCTCCCGGGTTTATGCCATTCTCCTGCCTCAGCCTCCCAAGTAGCTGGGACTACAGGCGCCCGCCACCTCGCCCGGCTAGTTTTTTGTATTTTTTAGTAGAGACGGGGTTTCACCGTGTTAGCCAGGATGGTCTCGATCTATTGACCTCGTGATCCCCCCGTCTCGGCCTCCCAAAGTGCTGGGATTACAGGCTTGAGCCACCGCGCCCGGCCTATTTCAGATTTTTAAATAGCAAATGATTAGCTTTCCTAAAATGTGATTTTGTTAAATAAAAACAGCAGGTGAAAAGTTGATTTTAAACTTTCATGTCGTATGTGTGAAATCCTGGGAACAATTCTTGAGGGGTCTATTATTTGTTTTTAGATGAAAATTCATGAAAACACTATCATGAATGCAAACCCCAAGGCACTTTCATTACCAGAACAGACCCTCTTGCCTGAAGCAGTATGCAAGGTTTGCAGAGTCTGCAGGGAAGCAGCAAGGATCAGGACAGCACAAGGGGAAAGCAGAAGTGGTTTCCAAGCCAAAGGACCAGGAACTGCTTTCACACTAAAATTTACTTCTTTTTATTTTCCTGGTTGCTTCAGGACAATATCCATCAAAGTCTCATAATGTGTGTGTTTTTCCTCTTTCCAGAATCCCTGCAGGAGCCATGATTAGAGTTGGGGTTTGGTGAGGCAGCGTGTTGTCAGTGACCAGCAGCAGAGCAAAGGGAAAAATGCCTTCAGTTCCCACACTTCCTCTCTGCCCTCTAGGACCAGGATGTCTCTTCATTATCGCTGCTTGCAGAGCCCCATGCCAGTTTCCCATCCTGGAGTCCCTATCCTTCATCTTCCCCTGTTCCTCACTCCAGCCTTCATGGCCCTGTCCTCCCAATATAGTAAGCTTGAACTAAGTTGCCCCTTTGACCCTGCACGCGCATGTGCGCGCGTGCGCGCACACATCCACACACACACCATTCCTCTGCCAAGTCAGCTGAAAGAATGAGGAATTGGATTGCCTTCTGCAGGGAGATTTGGGCAGGTATATGTCTGGCATCCCAGATGTTATTCTTATTGGAACAATAGAACATCATGAGTTTGTATGCTGAAGTCTATGATTCAGGGTCATTATGGTATGTCAGCTTCTGTGAGTGCCTGACTCCGGTTACATATCTGAGAACACATATAGACTGCTGCCAACATATTTTGGAAACAGCTGTTTTCTAAGCTGTTGATTCACTGACATCTCAACCAGCCACTGAATTCACCTAAACTTGCGTGTATTGTTCTCTAATTATTATATTTGTGTTTGTCTTTTCTACTAATTTAGACATCACAATACTGAATATTATACTTTCGCCTCAAGGTGGTAAATATTTACTGACAGACTGCTAACATGATGAGTCTGATACATGTTTGAGTATTCTCTGCCAGACAGACAGGCTCAGTGTAACATTGCTTATTGAGTTCCAAATTGTTTTAAATTCCTTTGATGGGAGGTAGATGACTTGTTAGTCCTATGAAAGAGGGTGCACATTACTTGAGGACCCTCAAAGTCATTCTTAAAGCCTAGCTCCATGTCTCCAATTGCACTCAGGTGGCTCAAAGGCCTGATTCCAACCTGTCCTGCTTGCATCACCTTTCACGTGAAGGTGCAAGGAAGAATACAGGTGCAGAGCTGGTTCAGTCATAACATTGATCAGACCCATCAAGCACATGTGATGTATAAGGCAACATGATCCCTAGACCACTGGTATTAGTTGCTCCATGTGCCACACAGTAAGTCCCTGGTTGTTTGGTTACAGCTGAAAATTACTTCCAGAATGGTTGTGAACAGTGTGTGTGAATATAGTTGTCCATCAGCTCAAGATCATGGAGAAAGTCATCAGTGGAACAGAAACACCAGTGTAAGGGGTTTGCTTTGTTTCTTAGGCTGGCCTTTAGTCCATTTGCCTTAGAACTTAAACTTCCCATCTTACAGACCAGTCATTAAGGTAAAGTCAAGTCTTTTCTCTTTGTCCATCAAAAGCTGATCCACAGAGTTCACTGGTCACAAAACTGTCTTCTACAATCAGGGATTGCATTTTAAATAAAATTCATGTTGTAGTCTTAACATAAGTATGTTTCAAGCATGGTCACCTCTCAAAATAAATGGTCTTAAGGCAATGGCAACCTTGAGGAGGTGCCCTCTGTCTTTCATATCCTGGTCTGATTTGTTGTATAGATTACAGTATGGAAGCTTGAATAAGAAACAAATGAACAGAAGATGCCTTCCTATGAACCTGGGGCTATTCTTATAGTGAAGCCTCTTCTCTTGAAGATAAAATGGAGTAAAAACAGTTTGAATGAAAGAGTCCACCTCTAGAAGCTGCAGAAAGCACCAGAGTAGGGAATTATATTCATTGACTGGACAGACATCTATTGGCTACTATTGTCTGTCATGTACCAGACACTATTCTAGGTACTGGGTACTGAGCAATAACTAGCACAGAGAACCAGCCCAGAGTTCTGAACTCTGGCTCCTAGGGAGCCTTTCTCCCGGCCCTAACATTTTCCTCTTAACAGTTTTCTGCCATACTACTTGCATTTCAAACATTATTTTGGCAGTTATTCTCCAATCAGAAGATCAGGTAAGGAACTTCAGGCAAAATATTCTGTTATTAAACAACATGAAAGAAATGGAAAGTACAAAGTTCTATATATAGTACATATTTTTTATGCACAGGGACCAGTGTGATTTTCATTTCTATCTCAATTAATTATTTTGTTGTTAAAAACCACATTATCAATGACTAGTGAAGAGAAATGAACAAAACCAAAAGCACTGCAAGTTTCCTTACCTTGTATGAGCAAAACACCTTGTTTAACTGAGAGAGTAATTATTTAACTTGGCACACAAGGCTTAGCAGAAAAGTCAAATTATCTCATGTTTAAACACAGCTATCTTCTTCTTGTCTGTCAGTGGTAATGGGCCACCCTACTACTGTTATAGACTTGGATGAATCACACTCAGCATTTGTGGGGTGACATAGATAAAGCTTAATATTTACACCAATTGTTACTATACTTTCGGAGAAAGAATGTGAAAGAACCAGACAAACAACAACAAAAAAAGAAAACACTAGAAATTGGCTGCCTAAATCAGCCTCATAGTTTATGATGCTCTTATCTTTTACACAGTGTTTACTATTGAAAACATGGGTCTGTCCTTACATAGAACCCTTATCTTATAGTCTTGAAAGGGTTAAAGAGAACGTCTGTCAGATGTATATTGTAGCGATCAAAAAATAAAGGCTTTGGAATCAGCCCTAGGTTAAAGATCTCACTTTGTCTCAACTGTGATCTTCTCAAGTTTCCATTTCCTCATCTGTAAAATGAGGACAATAATACCCAATTCACAGAGTTGCTACCAGAAGCTTAATCAGTGTCTCTTGAAGGAAACAATGCTGCCATCTCTCTGTTCTTGGAGTCCAGCTGACCATTTTTCAAAGATGATTTTGTGAGAGACTGTATTCTATGGCTTATAAGACTTATAATCATGTTATTGACACTGACATTCTCTGGTTGTAAAACTAGAGCATCAAAATGCATAAGAGCGAGAACTGTGGCAGTCCCAGCGCCTGCTCAGATAACCGTCAGATGAACATGAAGCTTGCTCATCCCTAGGAGTACAGGGATCAGCCCCTTTTACCTCTTGAAGAAGTGGATACAGCATCCTTTACTGTTTAATTGCGTAAACCAGCACTAGTCCTTGGTGAGCAGTTGTTGGCCAGGATGACATTTCTAAGACGAACTTCATGGGAGAAGAGATTATAGTGGCAGACTACACTTAGGAATTTTGAATAAGACCAAGCAACAAAAAATGAGAAATCCTGTATTTATATATTTATTTATATATATTTTTCCCAAAAGCTTTCCATTTAATTTATACATATGATGTAATAACAAAATATTTATATATAGATATGCAATATCTATAACAACATATAAATATTTAGAGATATGTTATAGATATTGTTGGCTATATATAAAAATAGAGAGAGAGATCTCTATATAGATATTTATGTATAGATATATAGATATCTATAAATATATATGTATATGTCTTATATATCATACATAAATACATGTATATATGTCAATATCCATAACATATTTCTCTAAATATAGAGAGATCAGAGATATCTCTATATAGAGAGAAATATGTTATGGATATTGACATATAAATATAGATATAAACAACTTATATATTGTTACAGATAGCTATATCTATAGATACAGATATCTAGAGAGAGAGAAAGCACGCTTTTGGAGAAAATGGAAACAATGTAATTCGTGTGCAAGACTTTATACAGATAAGAAATGGTTTTTGAAATTACCCTCCTGAGGGTCTGAGCTGTATTTGCAGAGTCATTCCATAATACGGCCAAGCCCACTGCTTCTCCTAAACCACTAGAACTACATTAACAATTACAAGCCCGCTTTTTCTGGACTCTGCCAAAATACAGCTTTGGTTTTCAGAAAAATAAAAGATGGGGGGTAGTAGAGAGAGATGCCGGACCACTGACTGTTCCAGTTTTTATTTTTCTTCTGCCTGATCACAGTTCTCTATTCTCCAGCCTTTCTTGTCAATGAAAGCCTAACTGTGTTCTATCTTCGGTGTCTATTGTTAGGAACGCTGTCAAGGATATAGTGGGCATTCAGATTCTTCTAGAGAATGGAGTTGTTTTGTATTTGGCAGAAAGGACAGCTGCAGTGAGCTGAGATAAAGAGCGTGGAAGCTCTGACTTTGATCCGTTTCAAGCACTGGGTGCAAGAAAAAATTAAGCAACGTTCATTTTTCCTCATTGTGCTTTGCTTGTTTTTCTTTCGTAATTTTGGAAAGGGCTGTCACAAAAACAGTGCTGGGTATGTGAAAATCTTCCTCAGTGCTATTGGCAGCTGATGACTCTCGTGTAGGTGTCTTTGAGAGGGAGGCTCTGACAAACACCTTTAAAGTGATCCCTGATGAACCATCTGTGTCTTAATACTCTCCAAATGACTGTTTGTTATTCTCTTTTATAAGCCATTGTCTGTCAAAGATCCAGATGTTTTACCATTTGTTGAACTTGTTTTTCAGCTTTATCAAAAAATCAGAGATAATAATAGCATCAGGCTCTTACTATGACACCAGCATAGCTGGAAGAGAAGTCATGAAATCATTGGAAACACTAGCGTTACTGTATCTTCACTTTCACATCCTCTTCCTCTCATTAGGGAACAAAAAGGAAAACATTTAAGGTTTTTGGATTTTATTTTGTTTTATTTTAACAGAGTGGACTAGTTGTTCTGATATCATATTACAACCTCAATAGCTTCTAAATTGTCTTGGAATCTAGTAGAAATAGTTAACAAAGTAAAATTTGTGGCTCGATAAAGAATAAATGGTTTTTTGAGAATAAGTTGTGATGAACTAATAAAAATCATATTTTTCCAGGAAGAACCTTTAATAAGTCAGGATCATTTGGGCATTAGCACAGACCATCACTATACAGACAAATAAATGATAAGGCTAACCCCAGGGTCTTCAAGATTCACTAGGAGTCCGGGGTATGAGATGGGAAGGATGTCTGCATCTGATTGGGCTTATATTGGTTCAGAGTTCAACTTCCCCTTGCAGCCAGCATTTGGATACTTTTAATAGCTGTTCTCTGTTACTGGGCAGGACTGAACACAGAGAAGATGATGACCCTCTTTAAAATTCCTGGCAATTAATTCCTGCAAGAATGAGATTCCACCCCAGCCCCAAAAGCTACGTCATGTTTTTATTTCGGTACTAAACTGAATGGAGCAAAGGAGCATGCAAAAATGAAACTGATGCATCTCACCTAGCATTGCAGTTAATGGAAAGGAAATCTCTTGAGAGCAAAGTCTATTTTTTAATTTTTACTCTTGGGTAATAATAAAGTTGGCAGTCTGTACATGCCTGAGTGCGTAAACAAATGTACATAGGCAAACTTTCAAATTAGACATCCTTTGTATCTGTAAGATGGATGCTCAATGTCTTGGGTAATACAGAGATACAGAAGAGACAGTCTTTACCCTCTGCTGAGTGTGAAAAGATCCTTCGTTTAGTAACTGTAACAACCATTCTTTTTATTGTGTTTTGTGTCTGGGGTGAGCAAGCTGAATTCTGGAGTTTATTCCAGATGAGAAATTACTCCTTATTACTAATCCAGTCTTAAGGGTTTATGGAATGTTTTTCTTTCAGATTTAGTTAAATGTTCTGGCATGCCTCTGAATGAGATAAGAAACATACATGTCCTAGAAGAAAAAAAAAAAAAAGTCAGAAAAAGTGGCATTTTACTGCATTTCATTGTTTTGTTATTAGAAGGAGAGGACAAAATTTGATACATCAGCATCAGTCATAAAAGTTTCACTCTTGTCTGGGGGAGCTGTGCTGGAGGGATAGAAGCCAGTAGCTAATCTACTGTTATACTTTTTTAGAATAATAGACTCCTGTGAACTACCAACTTTGAGTATTAGATTAGGATAAATCCAGGAGGGCTTTATTCCACCCAAAATTCAAGTGAAGACAAAGTCTCAAAAAGCTCCAGGATGAAGAATCACTTCCCGAGAATCAGGAAACATTTACCTTTATTAACCATCATTAGCTGATTCCGGCTTACAGAAATTCCCCTGAGAATGGGTGTTGAAATAATCACTGCTCTCTGCTCTACTTCCTTAAAAAGTAATCAGTTTTAAATGATGGGTCTTCACTCCTTCCAGACATTCCCAGCTCCATAGATTTACAGCTTTTCTTCGTAAGTTGCCTGAAGGGAGCAGGGCTTGAAATCAAACTCATTCTCCATTAGACTTGCCAAGGCCCCAGGCGGTGCTGGGGAAAGGTAGCTCCCTTTGCAGCATAACTTTCACAAGTGCAAGCTGGGACTCAAGTCCTGAGACAGCTCACAAGCCCTGGCTGATTTAACTTGCCACTTTGTAGCTATTCTTGGCACACAGCCTGCATAGAGTTGGCCTATGAGACTTTTCTCTGTTTATAGCACCTTTCAACTCAGGGACTGAGAATGCGGACCAACACTGTTGCTTTTTTTTTGTTCTTGTTGCCCTTTCCAGAAACTATGTAAAATGGAAAACAGTTCCTATTTCTCTCATTCCAGCTGTGCCATCTGAGAGCACATTTCTCAGAGCACCTCCCCTCAACCCTTTTTTTTTTTTTTTTTACATGACCACAAAAATGTCTCAGGAATGAAATTCTTTGAAAAGCTAAGACTTTATTCTGCCCCATCCCTGGTTAACTGTTTGTTAATGAGTGGTACCATTGGTGCTTTGGTGAAGTCTGTTTCACAGGTGATTCTTGTGAAATCTTACTGTCATTCATTTGCTCATTCCATCAAAACTATGCAGGCAAGTTATAAGTGCAAGACAAATGGGAGGTGCAAAGATGTATCAGCCTGCTTCTAGTAGGCTACAGTCCACCAGGAAAGATGAGCAACAAAAATTCATTCTATTCATGCTGGCAGAAGTACAGACGGCATGCGGAGTTACTGTATAAAGAGACTGATTAATTCTATTTGAGAAAACTGAAATAATGTTTTACCCATCTCTGCTTTTGCACAAAACATTCTTCCTGTCTAGAGCACCTTTGCCTGGCTATTGTTACAAGGTCTTCAAAGACTCCATTCAGATGTCACCTCTTCTTAGGAGTCTGTCTTGAAACTTTTGGTTTGGATTCATTGTCTCTTTTTACTTCACTTCTGTATTTATATCTGTGACATCATATATTAATTATTGATGTGTGACCTCTTTGCTGAAGTGTAAGACCTCAGAAGGCAGGGATTCGGTCTTTAATTTCAGCATTCCCAGTGCCTGTCACTCTGCTTTCAAAGAAAATGATTAATAAATGAATTAGTTAATTTAGCATGATGGTATTGCAATTTGTGTGCTTATCAGAGTTTCATGATTGAAGGCAAATGTGTATTGTGTGTATTTTGACTACTAGTGTTTTACATCAAGAAAGAATAGTTATCCAAAAATGAAATAGATATTTCCATGTACTCATGTGAAAAATTATCTGTAGGGCTTTTCAGAAAATGGGTTTTTGTTATTTTTCCATTAGGATAGATGTTTTATCCTGTGACAGAATGGTAAAATTAAATTTCAGGACTTTTAAGGAAGAGAAAATAACCTGTTATTTTTTAGTGTCTATTTCCTCAGGTTTTATCATTAGATTCTTTTATAATGGCAGACATTCATATTTTAGAGTCATATTTTAGTCAGGTTTACACTATCATTATTCATGTCTGCTTTTGCAATCCAGAGATAATCTTTAAAAGCAGCAATCTATCTAAAAGGCTAGGGTTTAAAGTTCTTTTCATTTTCATTTAACTCCTTAATATGGTATTCAGTGTTCTCCATAGCTTGCAATTCACAAATGCTGCATCTACATGGTCTGCCAATACCGATGCAATTATATATTAATCAGAATTTTAAAAATCAGAATGGAAAAGAGGCAGGGAACAATTCTTAAAAGTTTAACAGATAAAATGTAGGAGAGCTCGAGACGAAATAACAAATGCACACAAGAGGAGATTGGTGAGCTAGAGATTTTTAGTGAAGCGTGCATGTTGGGGGGACGTTAGAGCTCACCTCCCCTCAAAAAAACAGAACGTACCAACTTTTCACCCTAGTAAACAGATTTTACTTTGCATGCCAGTTTACTTTACAAGGCTGATGTAATGACTTCTTCCCCTAAAAGAAGGACTGAAAGAGTATTTCCAGAGCACACTTGGGAAGAGATATGCCAGGCCCTATCCATGGAATCAAATATAGCACCTCTGAAATTATGTCCCTGTGCAATGAAACTTGGTTAGTTTGCCTTAATAGGTCTTACTTTCTTCCTCAATAACAATTAGGAATTGTTCCATTTTGTTTCAGATGTCACAGTGCCCCATATTGATATTCTTGTAATCATTTCTCATTATACTAAAGATCCTAGTTTGAGGAATTTTTTCTCAGTTTCTGGCACCCATTTTCTGTTTTACCAGCATTTGAATAAATCACTTGTTTCAAAAACCTGTATTATAGATTATTGCTAAATTGTCCAAGTGCCCTGTGCCTGCTTGAATGCTGTGAGGCTACAATGTAGTATAAGGGAGCCAGAAAATTGCTCCTTGAAGGCAAAGTTGTCTAAAGTAAAAGTGATATTAACAGCAGTCCCAGGAGGATCCGATCAGCTCCTGGATTCTTGATGGTCTTGGGCACAAAGAGACAACAGCTGTAAACTACTCATAAATAGCTGTGGACCACACATTTCAAAATGTCTTCATCAATGGGAAAACAGTTTTGATTCTTAAAATTACAGACTTGACTCAGGATTTTGGCCTTGTAAAATAATCAAGCTGTCACATCTTAAAAATCTTAGATCAAATTTAAAATTCCATGGCTCTGGAATAACTATTAAGACCCAAAGTAAGCAATATTTAAGCATCTGGGCTTTGAAGAGAAGTCAAAAAATTTTAGGGTAAATCATTACCAAATAATAATTTTTAAAAACCTTTTAATAAGTAATATTGATTTAAATTTTACATGTTTTTAAAGAGTTTAGATGTCAAGTGGGGGTTTCTGTTTTCTTGTTGTGGCGTTAGTAGAAGAATAAGAGGAAGGTATGCAGAAAGAAAAGTGAGATGAAGTGCCATCTTGTCCTAAGTCCACGTACCCCATCAGTATGCCTCATAAGAGAAAATGAAGGAGAGACCAGAATGTCCTTAGCCTCCAGCACTTACTCTCTCACACTGAAGAATGCTTTACCCACATTCGGCATTAGATCCTTTTATTTGCACATGTGAATGAATAATATGCAAAGTTACTCTACTCTCCCCTTATCATTTTGTGATTCCTTTTTTTTTAGACAGAGTCTCGCTCTGTCACCAGGCTGGAGTGCAGTGGCGCAATCTTGGCTCACTGCCACTTCCACTTCCCGGGTTCAAGCGATTCTCCTGCCTCAGCCCACCAAGTAGCTGGGACTACAGGTGTGCACCACCATGCCCAGCTAATTTTTGTATTTTTAGTAGAGATGGGGTTTCACCATGTTGACCAGGATGGTCTCAATCTCTTGACTTCATGATCTGCCTGCCTCGGCCTCCCAAAGTGCTGGGATTACAAGCATGAGCCAATGCGCCCAGCCTGTGATGCCCTTTTTTAGAGATATAGGTAAATAAATTATGGAGCTTATGGCTACAAAAATAACCATTGTATATTAAAAGGATTAAAAACCAGTGATATGATAAACAAGATTATAAAAACAAAAACATTGTTCAGTCACTTTAGGAAATACTGAGATACCTACAGATAACCTGGTCAAATCCTAGTTCTATCATGTAGACTTACATAAGTTACTTTGCCTTAGTTTCTCTGTATGTAAAATGGGGATAATAACATATTTATGTTGCGATGTTGGTGTTAAAAGTAAATACATTTTAGATGTAATGCTTTTATATCCTTAGGACAGTGCCCCGCACATAGTAAGCAACTATATGTTACAAATATATATATATACACGTGTATATATATATTGCTGTTTCTAGTTTTTGATTTTAGTAGTCAAATGATAAGTATTATTGATTTTATTACTACCATTATTTGTTGAGTGTTTATGACATTTCAGATGCTGTGCTAAGGTCTTTGTAGTAATTATTTCACTTATTTTTTATGAAAACCTTATAAGGTAGTTAAGGTAGTTACTTTTGCTATTATTTTATTGTTATCTTTTTTTTTTTTTTTTTTTTTTTTTTCTTGAGACAGATTCTAACTCTGTTGCCCAGGCTGGAGTGCAATGGTCCTATCTCAGCTCACTGCAACCTCTGCCTCCTGGGTTCAAGTGATTCTCCTGCCTCAGCCTCCTGAATAGCTGGGATTACAGGCACCCACCACCACTCCTGACTAATTTTTGTATTTTTAGTGGAGACAATTTTTCACCAGGTTGGCCAGGCTGGTCTCAAACTCCAGGCCTCAAGTGATCGCCCGCCTTGGCCTCCCAAAGTGCTGGGATTACAGGCATGAGCTACCATGACCAGCACTGTCTCTATTTTAAAAATTAAATTAAAAAAACTGAGGCATAGAGAGGGCAAGTAACTTGTCAGAGTGACAAACTGACAAAGCAAGTGGTATAACCATACCATGTAAATGTGTGTTGTTATAAGTATAAACCATATATTATGGTTTTCATTATAATAATTTTCTCTTCCTCTATTCTTGCACCTAGAACTGTGATATTCATACAGCAGGATTCCATCATTGTTTTTACTTTACATATGGCATATTTTTCAGATGATTATCTTTAGGCTAATGCGTAGAAGCTCATTGTCCTTCTATTTATACTTTCTAACCTTGGTCATTTGACTCTAGCCTTTCTAAGTTGAACCATCACAAAAGGTGAAGTTTTTCCCACAAAATTCTCATAGAATGTAAGTTGGGCCTTGTCAGTGTCCACAACAAATGTAAGTCATCTTGGTCATGGATAATGTCAAGTATAGATTTTTAAAAGCAGAGAAATAAAGAATTCTTGCAACCTAACATACAAATGTCCAATAAAAAGAATGGCCTCCTTAAAATGTATTTTGAAAGATTAAAGAAGTGACAGTTTCCTGAAACCATAAACACACCAGATAAGTCAAAGAAAGAAGAGTACTGCCCTTCACTGCAACCTCCCTGAATATTTGTATCATCTACTTTGCTGGCCTTGATGTAAGTGGAAGTCACTCAATTGCTTTGATAGATGAGAGTCTCTGTCCTTTAAACCTGTAGTTTCCATGAGGAAGGAATAAGCTGGGTACTTTTCTTCTATTGGCTAGAGAATAATGCATTAGGAATAGACATTCTCTGAAATGAGGAAAATATACCAAATCTATTTAACACCCTTTGGGGTTTGCTTGTTGTTCTCATTAAGCCTGTGAGATGTGAATGGTAACAATGTCAGTGCTTGTTTTCTCAGTCCCTCACCACATACTTCAACAATACTTCCTTTATAAACACATTCGACTAAGGAACATATGGTCACCAAGAGAAGCCAGTGGAGATCAGGCAGCACATCAGAAGGTCCTCTGTCTTGTCTTCTTGACCTGGCTTTGTAACAGGGGGAAGAAGAAGAAAACAAAGCAGCTGATCATTAGCTCTCAAATTCCAGTTTTCCCAAACGATTGCCCAATTTGCCAGTCTTCCCAAAAGCTTGCCAAATATGCCAGTCAAACTGGCAAAATTTAGATAGACAAGTAGATTTCACACGTTTGATTTTTACAAGTAGCTGCTTACCTCTTTTTGAAAGTTAGAATATAAACACCTTTGGTGTTTAGTTAACTCTACTGATAGACTACTCAGGAGCTATGGCAAATGAATCTTTCAAGGAGACTAAGTGAAGTCTCCGGGTACAGGGTCCCACGTGCAGGAGAGTCAGCCCTCAAGCCTTGAATAGGGAACTACCATGCCCCACTTCACCAAGAACATCCATCCAGCCTGATCTGCAGCAGAGCATTCAGCCTCAAGAGTCAGTGCTGCCTTGTGCCCTGCCTCATTATAGTATTTTTCAGTTTACAAAGCACCTTTCACATAATTATCCCATGTGATGCTCACAACAGCTCTGTCAGGTAGACAGGACTAGGATCATTATCTTAATTTTAAAGCCAGGGAAACTCAGACTGCAGAGGCCTGTGGGTTACTCAAGCTCATGTAAAACCCAGGTAAAGAAAAAAACATCATCAGACCCAGCCCTTTCAGCTTTCAATCCAGTATTCCTCCAAGGCAACCTGCTAATGTGATGAGAGCAGGCTCTACCCTAAGGACCACACAATATGTTGATCTTTGCTTTTAGAGATAAACCTCAGAGTTGTTCCTCATAGGTAGAGCAGTTTGTTTGCAAAAACTAACATACTTCTTTAAGGTTCACATGACACTTGTAGTTAACAGCTAACTCTTTGGATCCTTAACATAACACAGTTCTCTCCTTTGGTCAGATAATAACAAAAATTTGAGTGTTAAACAGCCTCTCTGTCCTGTAGGTGCCTCATGGTCATAGTTACTTACCTGCAACGGTATATACAGATTCCTCAGTCATCTGTCTAACTTTTGTTGCTTGTTCCATAATAATAAAAACTGCAATACAACAGCTTCAACTCAATTATAAAATGTGAGCATATAATTCTGTTCACTTCAAATTAAATAAAATAGGAAAATGTAACCATTTGTCAACTATTTTAACACTAATTTGATTAGCTTTGCATTTTAAATAATGCTTCAACTTCGATGCACTTTTGCAGTAAAGAACTTATATTTTCCTAGTGAACCTACTGCTGGTAGGAAATGGGTAGTCTGGACCATTATAATTTTGTATCTATATACAGCTTCCATTTAATATAAAGGATAAACAACATGAGTGATACATGACACAGCTTCAATCCTTATCCATTTACGGAGAGAGACCTTCTGACAAGCCGCCTCCATTTGTAACAACCAGATTATATGTAGGAGCACTTGAAAATTTTAGAAATGTTTACTGTTCTTTCTCTAGGGGATATATAACTTCTTGTCACTTATATTTACAGAAGTGGCAATGTAGAATTTTGATTTACTATCAGCAATTAAATGAATTTTCTAAAGAAAATAACAACAATCCTCATTTCTGGGTTTCCTACGGCATAAATGGAAGCCTGTTGATATGCTCGTATCATTGTGTGATCTTTTACAAAATGTCTATTAATGAGCATTTAGATCAAATGATCAAAAGAGTTGCATAAGTGTACACAGGCAGATCCCCATCCTACACACAAGCATTAAACAGTTTCTCTGGCATGTTCATTTTCCAGAGACAGCCCCATTCCATGGCTTTTCATCTGATATTGCTGGAAAATTTTAGAGCACAACTTGCATTGCTCTTCAGTATGGGACTGGACAGCCTAGTTTTGCTCTTACTGGATTATTTTTAACCCAGAAATTATGTGTTTATTTACAAAATAAGTTCGGATTACTCAATACATTTATGTGGGGCTACAAATATGATAAGATGCTGTGCCCAGCTTTCCTTGGTAGAAATCTAGTATGCGGATGTGATCATGGAGAACAAACAGCTAGAAAGCAACAGTGCCCAGTCTCTTCCACCCACGAGAACTGTTCCACTTCTTCTGCCCTCTGACTCCAGACTCTTCAGCCAAGGAAATGAGCAAATACGATGAAATGACCTAAAAGCAGTACTCGCGATGCCTTCTTTATAAGGGAACAGAGAGGCTGCAGCTGGGGCTGTGGAGAGAGGGGCACAGTCCCTTGCATAAGCACCAATATGCAGCAGCCTTGGGGGACAGAGCCCCCTGGTGAAGTAGAACCACCTCTCTTTGCCCTATCTGGTCAAGACAGAGGCTGACAGCACATCTCCACTAAAATGAAAAAAAAAAGGGGGGGGGGGGACTTGGCATATTAACAATGTTTTCCTCCTTCCTCCTTCTCCTCTTTATTGTGCAAGTGCCCCTTAGTGAGTGCCTTATCAGGAATTGCACTCCATCTGAGGTATTAAGCCAGAAAGAGAATAAAATCAAACTGACCTAGAATTGCTGTAGTGTCATTTAACAACCTTATTTAGTTAATTGCTGATTAATGGGCCACACTTTTAAAATGTGGAGAGGTATGAGTTTCAGTTTTAAAAGCCCTATTATACCTAATAAATTATAGCATCTAATCTTGGACATCCTGTAAAGTATTTTGGGGCTTTCCATACTGCTTGTCCTTCAAATCAAGTTCCTCACATCAAGCTTTTTTCTCCCAAATTAATGAGCAGCACTAGGTTATGTGAACTTTGTGTAGCTTTTTCTTGACTCATCCATTCGTAGAAAGCATTATCTTAGATTTCTTAATTTATTAAGAGTATTTGGAGGGCCAGGCATGGTGGTTCATGCCTGTAATACCAGCACTTTGGGAGGCCAAGGCAGGCGGAGCATGAGGTCAGGAGTTCGAGACCAGCCTGACCAACATGGTGAAACCCTGTCTTTACTGAAAATCCAAAAATTAGCCAGGCATGGTGGCATGCACCTGTAATCCCAGCTACTCAGGAGGCTGAGGCACAGAATCATTTGAACCTGGGAGGTGGAGGTTGCAGTGAGCCTAGACTGCACCAGTGCACTCTAACCTGAGTGACAGACTGAGACTCCATCTCAAAAAAAAAAAAACAAAAAACAAAAAACAGTATTTGGAGTGTGCCCATGTCCCTACATATAGCCCAAACTAACTTTGCATAAGACATCTTGTTTTGTACACAGGCCATGTGTCAATGCTCCAAATTGTACTTGCCATAGTCTGTGGCAGCAGAGTGAGCTCAAGGCTGAAATTAGCTCCGGCTAATTTAGAACCATTTATTTAGCATATCTTCTGTAAGTAAAACATAGAATTGCAAGAACAATGGTGAACAAAAAGTGAAAAATGTTAAAAGGGCATTGCCTGATGCACTGCCAACTCAGCCTGCCTGGGAACTCGAACTGTGTGCTTGTTGTGACTTGGTTAGTTGTGAGCTCATGGGACCTTCTCAATACATATAGCAGGCTCTGCACAGGTGCAGTGACCTGACCCAGTCCTCAGAGCACAGGCTCTGCAGTGTTAGCCCCCTATGGACTCCTAGATTACTGAAATCTTTCGTTTACCTAAGGAGCTTCTGTTATTACTCTAAGGGGCTTTCATCCTTGTCTGCAAATGAATTCAGATGAAAAAAAGAGGAGGTCTGTAGGGTAGGAGGGAGAGAGTTGTGGGAGTGTGGGTAGAACCTTTCTCCCTCCTTATCTCCCTTCACGTAATGGCCACCAGCAAAAGAACCCTCCCAAACTGATCATGTTCTTGTTTTAGGGACTGGGATCTATTATGGACCTAGCTTAAGTTCTCAATAAGCACGTGTTGAGTAGATAAGTGAATAAGAACAAATGAGAGCCGTGAGATGGAATTGGGAATTAAAAAATAAGTTTTGGCCAGGTACAGTGGCTCATGTTGTGATCTCAGCACTTTGAGAGGCTGAGGTGGGAGGAACGTTTGTGACCAGGAGTTCCAGGCCAGCCTGGGCAGCATAGTGAGACCCCATCTCTATAAATAATACCAAAAAAAATAGCGAGGCATGGTGGTACATGCCTGTAGTCCCAGCTACTCAGCAGGCTAAGGTGGAAGGATTGTTTAAGCCCAGGAGATCAAGGCTGCAGTGAACTATGATGGTGCCACTGCATTCCAGCCTGGGCAACAGAGTGAGACCCTGACTCTTTAAAAAACTAATTAAAATAATAAAAATAACCTTTGGTCATCAGTAAAAGTTGACTCTGGAAAGAAAATGAGTCAATCCATGGGACACTTGGGAAAGAAGGGTAGACCATGTCTGTCTTTTCACTATTTATATCATGGTGTCTTTCACATAAAGGGGCTCATCAAATAGGCACTGAATGTATTCATTCAACAGTTATTTGAATACCTCCAGTGTGCAAGTCACTGTTCTTGGCTCCTGGGGAGTTCACTGCCTTCAAGAAACTTTTTCTTCTTCATTCTCGTGGCAGAGAGAAATAATCAATGTGGAAAATAGGCAAGCAAATCAATGTAGAATGTAATGTCGGGTTGTGGCAAAGACTGTGAAAAATAGGTTCAGTGAGGGGGTAGAGAATGAAAGACAGGGTTGGTATTTTAGTGAGCATGGTCACAGAAGTTCTCTGAGGAGGTGGTATTTCATCTGGGCCTGGAAAGAAGGGAAGAAATAAACCATGCAAAGATCCGGGGTCAACCCTTCCATGCAGAGGGAGAAACAGGAGCCGAGACACAATCTGGCTTGGAGAGTCTGAGAAACAGCAAGGGGGCCATGTGGCTGGAGCCTGATAACACCTGGGAGAGGAGTGGGAGGGGAGGTCAGAGAAAAGTCATGAATCAGACTATGTCACTCTCTGTCAGCCACGATGAAAAGGGCCTTGGGGGTCTTGTTCTAAGTGTGATAGAAAGCCATTAAAGAGTTTTAAATACAGGAGTAGCATACTATGATTGTGTTTTTAAGGATAACTCTAGCTACTGTATGGAAAATAGCCTGAGGAGAAGCAGTTTAGTACATGAGGCCATAGGGGGCCAGTGAGGAGGATTAGGAGAGCATAGGCCAGGATGACAATGGTGGCAGTGGAGGTGATAAAATGAAAGAGGGCATTAGAAAACCAGCCAGAACTCTCTCAAAGGTCCTGGAAAGATAACTCTAGCCTGAAGCCTCACTCCCTCCTGCTGCCAGCTTCTTATCTCAGATCCTTTCAGTCTCTGGAAACCTCCCTCCTCACCACCTCTTACCACAGGTTGTAGGTGGAATAATGCTCCCACCCAAGATGTCCATATTCGAATTCCCAGAGCCTGTGTATCTGTCACCTGACTTGGCGAAGGGGACTTTTAAGGTACGATTAAGTTAAGGTCCTTGAGATGAGATTGTTCTGGATTTTTCAGTGGGTCCAATCTAATCACATGGGTCCTTAAAAGCAGAATGCTTTTCCTGGGTAGAGTCAGAGGGAGATGCAGCTATGGAAGGACAGTCAGAGAGATGCAATGTTGCTGGCTGTGAAGGTAGAGGAAAAGGCCAAAGGCCAGGGAATGCAGGTGACCTGTAGAAGGTGGAAAAGGCAAGGAGACAGATTATCCTCTAGATTGTCCATAAAGGAACACAGCCCTTCCGGCACCTCAGTGTTAGCCTAGTGAGACCTGTGTCAGACTTCTGACATACAGACTATAAGATGATAAATGTGCATTGTTTTGCACCAATTGCGAAAACTTGTTACAGCAGCATTAGAAAAGGAATATACCTTCCTACCCCATCTTCCTTGATAGTGCTTCTGCCACCACTGTGGATCTGAAGCTAGAACTGGAAGGTCCCTGATCCTATGAAGGAGAAATTGAAAGTATCCCGGCATAAAAAACTGGACTTTGGAATTGTCTCATAGACACAGTGGTAGTCATTCTGGGGCTTTATGCCCTTCCTTATGCCTCAGGGATAGCATTGCTTACATAAGAGCTAGCTTGAGGACCTACTGACCATTTATTGTAAGAATTTTGTCGGCCGGGCGCGGTGGCTCAAGCCTGTAATCCCAGCACTTTGGGAGGC